>NC_081800.1:17927251-18283751 GCF_963082965.1 Carassius carassius
CTTCTGAACGGCTGAACCGCATCGAGCGGCCAGTAGAATGTGTTTCACTAGCCACATGCTTCTCTCCCTCAAGGTAAAACCTACAGATGAGAAACTGAGAGAGCTTAGGGGGGCAAAACTAGTGATCGATGTGATCCGCTATGAGCCGCCACACATAAAGAAAGCCCTTCAGTATGCCTGTGGCAATGCTTTAGTGTGTGAGAATGTGGAGGACGCTCGCAGGATCGCCTTTGGAGGACCATACCGTCATAAGGTTTAAATATGTCATATAAGTTGAATATAAAACAAAAAGATAACAAACGATTCATCTTCTATTCTGTCTTGCTACTTTACAGACCGTGGCCTTGGATGGAACTCTCTTCCAAAAGTCAGGTGTGATCTCTGGAGGAGCAAGTGACCTGAAAGCAAAGGCTCGGCGTTGGGACGAGAAAGCTGTGGACAAACTTAAGGAAAAGAAAGAGAAACTAACAGAGGAATTAAAGGTGACATACAAAAGAAGCTGAGGAATTTACCATCATTTAGGGCTGTCACGAGCATGAAATACAAATTCTATAAAATTGTCAAAGTTGTATAAATATGAAAATACTAATCATTTTCTAAATAAAACCATTTTGTAAATATGTGACCCTGAACCACAAAACCAGTCTTAAGTGTAATTTTTAAAAATTGATAAGACTGTTTTAATATGTGACCCTGAACCACAAAACCAATGTAAATATTTAAAATATTTATTGATAATAATAATAATATAAAATAACCATTTATTTGTAATAACAATCATAATATAATAATAATAATTATATAATTTGCTGAGAATGTTTTGAAAGCCTACAAATTGAAATAATTGTTTTTCTTTTTATTTTAATTTAAACAAAAACATATTTTTTAATGTGGTCTCATGTGTCTGGAGTTTAATATGTGCTTGATCCAGTGTCTAGGTGGCAATTGGAAATAAAATCATATGACAGACTCTTTATTTATTTATTTTTAAATCAAGCTAGTTTTGCATCTTATTTGTGTCTACTCAGGAACAAATGAAGGCAAAGAGAAAGGAGGCAGAGCTCAGGCAGGTCCAGTCTCAGGCTCACGGGCTGCAGATGAGACTGAAATACTCTCAGAGTGATCTGGAACAGACCAAAACCCGCCACCTCTCCCTGAACATGCAGGTACACCTGAGAAACAACGCCTTGGTCAAGACATGACATCAAAATGTAGAGAATCATAATAATGCCCTAAACTTTTACAAGATAAAATTACAGCTGGTTTCTGATGAAGTCACTGATGTTACAATGCGTTTTTCAAAATACATCTGTCTTTGTAGGAGAAATCGAAGTTGGAGAGTGAGCTGGCAAATTTCGGCCCACGAATCAATGACATCAAACGAATCATCCAATCACGGGAGAGGGACATTACAGAGTTAAGAGACCGTATGAACCTGGTAAGAGCTCTGGAGAAAATGAAGACATTTCAAATGCTGTCAGATCTTTAATGCTCTAATAATTATTATTTATTATGGTCATTCACAGGTGGAGGATGAGGTCTTTGTTGAATTCTGCCAGGAGATTGGTGTGCGAAACATCCGAGAGTTTGAAGAGGAAAAAGTGAAGAGGCAAAATGAGATTGCCAAAAAACGGTAAACCTCTTAAGGACACTATACAAGTTAACTACTAAGTGGACTTTCATAATCTAGCTTGTATTATACTGCAATTCTAGGCTGGAATTTGAGACACAGAAGACCCGTCTGGCCATTCAGCTTGATTATGAGAAGAACCAGTTGAAGGAGGACCAGGAGAAAGTGATGATGTGGGAGCAGACTGTAAAGAAGGATGAGAATGAGATTGAAAGACTTAAAAAGGTTATGGGGAGAATAGGGGAGGAGTAAAAGGTCTTAACCAGCAAAGCATAGATCAGTGGAATCTTTAAACATGAAAAACGAAACAGTATGTTGTTCTCCCACCACCTCAGGAGGAACACAGGCACATGAAGATCATTGATGAGACAATGGCACAGCTACAGGACCTGAAGAACCAGCATCTCACTAAGAAGGGAGAGGTAAATGACAAGAACCGAGAGATGGAGGAGATCCGCAAGAAACTAGGGTCTGCCAACAAGTGAGAAATAAATCATGTTTATTTTTCTCAATTCTTTAGATGTTCCCAAACCCAATGTTGGATATGTGTGTGTGTGTGTGTGTGTGTGTGTGTGTGTGTGTGTATATATATATATATATATATATATATATATATATATATATATATATATATATATATATATAAATATAAAAAATATTAGCTTATAATATTAACTTTGTTATTATTATTATTATTATTACTAATAATAAATTAGAATTAAATAAACTATCAATTAAAAATAGTTTTGCTTGCTTTGCTTGTGCCATTTATAAAAAATCTGTGATATGTATGTAACATTAGAGAGCTGACCCAGCTGCAGAAGGAAGTAACCGCCATTGAGACCAAACTGGAACAGAAACGCAGTGACAGACACAACTTATTGCAAGCCTGCAAGATGCAGGACATCAAACTGCCACTCAAATCAGGGACAATGGATGACATCAACCAGGGAGAGGTACAGACAAACATACACTCTACTGAACATATGGTCCTACACATTTACACATACTGCTTTTGCAAGCAAACATACACACTGATCTGTCTGCATAGGGAAGCTCTCAAGTTGAGGATTCAATCAGCAGCCCGAAAGCATCAAGCTCTGTGCATGCCAAAGAGGCCCTCATAGAGATCGACTACAGCAACTTGAATGAGGACCTCAAGGTAATTTTATTTGATGAAACATTATGAATTTATGAAAACAATCAAAACAGATGAAAACTGTTCTATAGGATGCTCTGTCAGAAGAAGAGATCAAGGCGGAGATGAACACCCTACAGCAGAGGCTGAACGAGCAGCAGAGCATCCTGCAGAGAATCAGTGCTCCCAACATGAAGGCCATGGAGAAACTTGAGAGTGTTAGAGACAAGTTCCAGGAGACCAGTGATGGTGAGCCCAGAAGTCCAGGCTCATCTGCCTGTAGCTAATCTTGACCTGAGTAGTCTACTTGTAACCTTCAGAATAGTGTCTGGGGGTGTGTCCATGGCCCCCCACTGACCAAAACAATAACCAAAGGTCCCCCACTTAAGATATTTTATTTTTTAAACTTCTCTAATGACTAAGGTGCTTTAATGACAGCATTTTTATTTACAGAAACTTGGAGTGACAATATAATACAATAATTATAATATGTATTAATTAAAGACGATAAATTATTAATAAATTAGGAAATTATAATTCACATTAAAATAACCCTTAGGGAATTCTGAGGGGCTGTAATGAAGAGTGAGCAGAGTTGGGATCCATTTGTGGCTTTATTAAAATCAATAGTAGGAATACAAAAAGGCAAGAGTTGATCACTAGCAATTACAGTGGCCAAGGCAAAACAAGAGTCATAATCAAAAAAACAGGTAGACGGTCAGGGCAGGCAGCAAACATTCAATAATAAACTCCATGTAAAATGAGTCAGAAACAATAGGCAGGCAGCAAAGAATCAAAACAAGGTAAACAACCCAGGGTCGTATACAGACAAGCCAATAAAAACAATCAAATGCTCAGAAATGTCAGCCGAGGCAAAACAAGAGTGTGTGTGAGTGCGTGTTGCTTAAATAGTCAAGGGAATAGTAGTCTGAGGCTCAGACGTCACGCCCACAGACCGTTGGCTGAACTGTTCTGCTGTCAGCCTGAAGGTATGGCTATGCGAGACTAGAGGAATAGGGAACAGGTGAGGTGGTAATCAGTTCCAAATATGAGGATTATGGGAAATATGATGTTGGTTTGCATCTTAAAGCTTTCCTTCCTTTCTTTCTTCTGTAATTTATATTGAATAATTTTAAACCATCTTATGTTGACAACCACTGGCTTAAATAAAACTAAAAGCTATAATATCTACTTTTTTTATGTATCCATGAAATTCAACTGACGTGTTTCTACTAACAAATACATATGCTGATGTGCCTTACAGAGTTTGAAGCTGCTCGGAAAAGAGCAAAGAAAGCCAAACAGGCATTTGAGCAGATCAAGAAGGAGCGGTTTGACCGGTTCAATGCTTGTTTCGAGTCTGTGGCCACCAACATTGATGAGATCTACAAAGCACTGTCACGTAACAGTAGTGCACAGGTTAATAAAAACACTCTGATCTCACTCACTCTTTTTAAGAGATGATCCTTCAATAACACAAATAGAATTATTAACTTAATTTAAAGATACTTAATATCCTTTCAGGCATTCTTGGGGCCAGAGAACCCAGAAGAACCCTACTTAGATGGAATCAACTACAACTGTGTGGCTCCAGGAAAGAGATTCAGGCCCATGGACAACCTGTCTGGAGGAGAGAAAACTGTGGCAGCTTTAGCTCTTCTTTTTGCCATTCACAGGTGCAACAAAGACCTGTAAAAAGTATTTAAAAGTAAAGTATGTTTTGCCCTCTAATAAAAAAAGCATCTTTGTTCCCTTACAGCTACAAGCCTGCACCTTTCTTTGTCCTGGATGAGATTGATGCAGCTTTGGATAACACGAACATTGGCAAGGTGTGTGTCTTGTAGGAAGGCCTCTCCCAGATGCAAATGTGTGCTTACTGACCTGAATGGCATGAAATCTATTTTACTTATTGCTTTGCAGGTGGCCAATTACATAAAGGACCAGTCAGTCCAGAATTTCCAGGCTATAGTTATCTCTCTGAAAGAGGAGTTCTACACAAAAGCTGATTCACTCATAGGAGTTTACCCTGAGGTTTGTCTTTCAGCAACGGTCATATAAATCTTTTGTAACAAAAGTATTTGAAACATGCAAGAGTTCTATTTTAATGGCCGACCTATCATTGTTCACAGTGACTTAGAGACTGCAGTAAATTGTTACTTTTTTTTTTAAGTAATAATAAATTGATTGTTTTCATTTCACAGCAAGGAGATTGTGTCATCAGTAAGGTGCTGACCTTTGATCTTTCCCAGTATCCAGATGCCAATCCCAGTCCTAATGATTAGGTTGAGTTGATTATATTTTAATCATTGATGTATACATAGATGCTTTTATTATTTATTTAAATACAACATGTTGCTATATTGTCTGCTGTACTGTAGTGTATACAGTGTGCATGATTGTGTTATTAATATTCTGTTCTGTGAATATTAGATACAAATGAACAGCTTTTTATGTTAAGTCAACTGGACTGTCTAGATCTGTGATTTTACATATGGTTAATGTCTTGTCTGCACTGAATCAACAGAACATTTTAGCTGCCTACTGTAGAGTGTGCCTTGTGGACAATACGTTCATTCATGTATAATAACAAGTATTTATTTATTTTTCTTTGTGGGAAAATGTGTTATGTAAAATGTATTCAAATTTAAGATATGAGCTTGTGTAATGTGCTCATGGCACTTTCCACAAATATCGAATACTTTGCCGTTTTCTGACATTTTTGCAGGATTAAAAACATACACCCCCCGCCCCCAAACAAACACACACACACACAATTTTTATGTAATAAAAAATTACATTAACATGAAAAACATTTGTTGAAAAATAAAAGTAAATCAGCTCGAAGCTTCTATTTTAAATAGTTTCAGGGCCCGTTTTGTAACGTTACCCTCTTAATGGAAAGTGCCACAACTGTCATTCTAAATGTTGTATGGAACAAAAAATAAATCTGATTAAATGACAAATTAGAATTGTGGTAATATATAAACAAACCAGAGCACACCTGACAAACCACTCACTCAGATCCATAAAGTTAACATTGGACCTATTTTCACGTGGGTTCGTCCTCGCCGGCACAAAACCAACCATGCTAGCACATACATAACCCGCCCGTTCTGGCATCCTGGTGCATGTTTATGACGTCAACCTGCTCCCATTGGTCGCCTCTTATTTCTTGGGTTCGGTTCAGTCTATGGTTCGGTTGCGGTGCAGAGAACGCCCAACGTGTCAATCGGCGCTAAGCGCTCAAGATCTCCAGTAACTCTCGCAGTGGACCGGTTTGATCAGACTATCACAACCTACCGCCGCTTACATTTAAACCCCCCGGCAATGGACATCATTAAAGACGGGTGGTTCACCGAAACATGCACTTTATGGCCTGGTCAAGCGATGAGTCTTCAAGTGGAGGAAGAGTTGTATCATAAAAAATCTAAATTCCAGGATGTAATGGTCTTTAAAAGGTGAGTCCGGCAGCAGAGTGGCTTAATTTAGCACGTTCGCTAACGTACAGTGTTTTCTGGCAGCGTGTAAGTGAAGCTGTCGGTCACAGCTGATGGAGATAGTGCTGTGATTTCCTCGTTTATCTCGGTGTTCACTCAGAAAGCACGTTGGCTTCTGGGTTTCTTGGTGTGTGTGTGTGTGTGTGTGTGTGTGTGTGTGTGTGTGTGGGTGGCTGAAGCTAGCCTGCTAACTGCATCGCCGGCTGTAAGTCTGGCGTGGCACTGGGAGTTCAAACTATGAGATCGCATTTTCTACTATCAAAACTTTACACTGCACCAATTCTGATGTGAAAACTTAAAAAACAATAACAATAGTTGCGCTAATATTTGCCCCCAAAATTTTGTGGTACATTCAAAAATGAAAAGAACATTTATTTGGCAGCATGTCCATGGCCTTTATCATCTATTTAAACACTCATTCGTGCTGTATTGGTGATCAACACACTGACACAAGACAGTAGACCGCAATTAGAGCCATATTTACAGTTGTAAATGCTAATTTACAGTTGCTGTTATTATCTCTTCCCTGAAAATCAAAATCAAGTGCATTGTGTTGCTTCAATAAGAAATATGATGAGAGGCCAGAGCTGTCAGCTGTCATCTTAAATCACACATGCTTTGTTCCAGTGTTTAGTCCACTCTTAAGAATGTTAAATTTGTGTGTTTTGATTCTTTCCACATGTTGAACTGTTTAATGTATGAAAATGATAATTATTGCTTCTCTTCATGCAGTAAAACATATGGAAATGTGCTGGTTTTGGATGGAGTCATCCAATGCACAGAACGAGATGAATTTTCTTATCAAGAAATGATAGCCAATCTACCTCTCTGCTGCCATCCTTGCCCAAAGAAGGTACCTGATTTAATTTTTTTTGTCCGTCGTATAAATGTGATTTGGAAGAACTGAACCTGTTTGGGTGCTTGGTTTCTGTATGCTACAGTATTTCCCTTTGGTTTAGTTGTTTTTCCCCATTCCTTTCGTGAGGTTCTCATCATTGGTGGAGGAGACGGTGGTGTCCTGAGGGAGGTTGTCAAGCATCCACTGGTGGAATCTGTTGTTCAGTGTGAAATTGATGAGGTTTGTATCCACTTGAACCTGAACGTATGCTTCCATTTCAAAAGATTTTGGTTTCTAAGCTTAATGAAGTTAGTAGGTTAATACTTTTATTCAACCAGGATGCATTCAATTGATATTTACAACTGTTTTCAACATTGATCATGTTTCTCGATCATCAAATCGGCTTATTAAAAATGATTTCTGAAGGATCATGCGACACTGAAGACTGGAGTAATGATGCTGAAAAGTCAGCGTTGCCATCACTGGAATAAAATTACATTTAAGTATAATTTATTTTAAATTTTTTATATATTTTAAATATAATATTAATCAGGAAACATTTATTATAAATTGTAGTAATATTTCACAATATTGTTGTTTCTACTGTATTTTTGATCAGATAAATGCGGCCTTAGAGAGGCTAAGAGATGTCTTTTACAAACATTAAAAAAAAATCTTACCGACCCCAAACTTTGTGACTTTCATGAAAGGATCGTGTGATACTAAAGACTGGAGTAATGGCTGCTAAAAATTCAGCTTTGCCATCAAATTAATAAATTACAAAATTTTTAATTTATTAAAATAGAAAACTTTACATTCAAATAATATTTTTACTGTATTTTTTTCTAAATCAAATAAACACAGCTGTATAAGAGACTTCAAAACATTAAAGGTTTTGCCATATACTTATAATAATTTCATCCTTTAACAAGCTGATTAATTTCATGGCATTATTTTTCCTCACAGGATGTAATAAATGTCTCCAAGAAATACCTCCCTGGAATGGCAAAAGGCTTCTTCAGCCCCAAACTTACTCTGCATGTAGGTGATGGCTTTGAATTTATGAAAAGGAATCAGGATGCTTTTGACGTCATCATCACAGACTCTTCAGACCCTGTCGGTATGCTGCCCAATGTGTGGCGTTGAAGTTTCTGCTTTGCATTGGTAAATAATAATGTAGCTTCTGACTCCCAGACAAAACATGCTGTTCATTTCAGGCTGATCTTATTTCACCCTGTCACAGGTCCGGCTGAAAGCTTGTTCAAAGAGTCTTATTATCAACTCATGAAAACGGCACTTTGTGAGGGAGGAATTCTCTGTTGTCAAGGTTGATATAGCTGCAAATCTACAAAAAAAAATATAAATGACATGCATTTGTCAAGTTTGTAATTTTTGCTTGTAATTTCACAGGAGAGTGTCAGTGGTTGCATTTGGATCTAATCAAGGAAATGCGAACCTTCTGTAAGACCCTCTTTCCTGTAGTAGACTATGCATACTGCACCATTCCAACATATCCAAGTGGACAAATTGGCTTCATGCTTTGCAGTAAAAATCTGGTACGTTTTAGCATTCATTAATGTTGCTTTTGTTTGAGTATCTTTGCAATTCCTTTTATCACTTTATTACATGTTGATGTTTATACACTACAGTTCAAAAGTTTGTGATCTGTAAGCCCCCCAACCTTTTTTTTTATTGTATCTTATTCAGCAAGGATGCCAAATTGATCAGAGTAAAGACATTTCATAATGTTACAAAGTTTCTATTTCAAATAAATGCTTCCGTTTCTGTTCATCAGATAATCCGGGAAAAACATTTATTTTCAGTTTCTACAAAATTATAAAGCAAAACAACTGGTTTCAGGGTTGATGATGATGTTGTTTCTTTAGCACCAAATTAGCATATCAAAATGATTTCTGAAGGATCATGTGACACTAAACATCTGGAATAATGGCTGCTAAAAATTCAGCTTTGCAATCACAGGAATAAGTTATGTTTTAAAATATATGAAATATAAAAGTTTTTACATTGTAATAGTTACTGTTTACTTTTCATCAAATGATGGTAATAATACTATCATTAGCGAATGAATTCATGTGTTTATTGCAGAAAACAAATTTCCGTGAGCCAATTCGAGAGCTACAAAGAGATGAGATCGAGAGCATGAACCTCAAATATTACAATCCTGAAATCCACCGCGCTGCATTCATCCTCCCAGAATTTGCCAGAAAGGTGAGGGACAGCTTATTGTTTTCAATTAATTGTGCTCTTTACTTTGCATTTCTAAGGAATATTAAATCACCCACTGTACTGTACACAGGTACTAAGTGAAGCGTAAATGGCATCATGGGTGCCACCTTGTCAACACACTGCCTTCTGTGAAAGCAGAACAAAACCCTCACCACAGCTGCAGTAGCTCCCACACCTCATCCCTCTCCGGCTTTCGATTGGTCAATGGACTGCTAATGGACGAGTGCAAATGCCTTCTGTAGGCAAATTCTGTTTATCTGTCCAGTTCCATCAGTGCTTCTGTCTTATGAGTTGTTTTTTCGTTTCCTTCTACAATTCCACTTCCCACATCAAGCTTTCTGAACTTTACAAATAGAAAATCATGCATGTTGTGTGACCGATTCCAGTCTTTCTTTTACTTGTGTTGAGGATGAAAAAAGAGTGCAATGCTACAACTGTCTTGTTTGGCGTTACTTACTTAATTAAGCATGCAGTTACTTTAAATAAACTGCATATCTTCTCTATAAACCCTTTTGAAGACTTCAGGTTTATCAACAGTACACTGTCAAACATAAGAATCTGTTCAGCATTTCCATAATTTAGTCTATACAGAAGATGCTTACAGTAACTAGCAAAACTGGAAGCTATTTTCTGCAGTTAATATGTAACATGGTTTGTGTTTTCCTTCTTAGTCTTTGAAGGTGGCATATGGGCTCTGTGGGTGATGTGTGCTTTGGCTCTCATTAACAATTTTTTTTTTTGTAGCACTAATAGTCTTTGGTATGCAGCCTTTTCTGAGTGATATTCTAAAATCTATTGCAAATGCATGATCATGATGGACTCTGTATGGTGGAATGATTTTATGTCTTTTATCATTAGAAACACTATAAGACTCAAACACTGAGACATTGTCTTAGTATGGAATACAATTATGGAGGTATAATTTACGACAAAATAACAGTGTATTTAATGGATCGCTACAGATCTTTTAAGGATAGTTGCATAGGACAAACTATTTTGTACTCCTGTCATGTTTAACAGTATGGAAGAGGGTTTATCTGTCCTTTTTACCATTTAATGTTTATCTTGTGAATTTCATTTTGCGAATTTCAGTTGTTTTGAAACAAAAGTGATGTAACCACAATGTATTGATTTCCTATAAACAGTGTGGCCGACGACGGTCCTTAAAAAAATCTTAAATAAAGTTTATCTTAAAAACGGTCTTAAAAAGTCCTCAGATCAGATCCAGTGGGTCTTAAATATTTTTGGTGACAGAAAAAAACATCTGTCCACTCCAGTAGATGTTATGCGCCAAAATATATATTGGGCCTATACATAGATTCTGCCTTATTTTTTTTCTGTTTTATCTAAGTTCTGATATGACTTACACTTGAATAGTTTTATTAAACAGCAGTATTAAATAGTCTTCAGATTTTATAATTCATTTCAATGCTTACAGTCTATGTATATTTATTAGGTCATAAAAGTGTAGGCATGTATTTAACTTTACTGTGCCGTCATGACAGCTTTTTGTTATTAAAGGCTCTTATGTGTATTCATACCATTAGCCTACGTACTGGATAATGAAATGTTTGTTTGTAAAGTACCTTTCAATCCACTAGATGGCTCTAGTGTTACTAAATTCGGCCTACAAACATCCTGGCATTATTTGACTGCAATGCTGTATGGGATATGTTTGTATCAGGAGTCCCTTTTCAGGTAAATATTTGTGCTGTCAACAGTGTCTATCTGTGCTCTTCATATGTTTATTGTATTGCAAATGTAGCAAAAATAACATCCCTTTCGCTGTTTCTTCTGTTATAGACCAACAGTTAATAAACCTAAAAACTTGTTCCAGTTGTTTTAACACAAAAATGTTTTTCTGTTGCCAACAGGTAATTATTATCTTATTATTTATTTAGACTAGCCTCAGTAACGTTTGCCTCTTGAATGATGTATGAAGCAGTGTCAGTTTTTATCATTGAGATACTATTATACTGTAGAATAATTTTTTTTAAATAATTTATATTTTCGTTTTTATTTAATTTTAGTTAAAGTTGTCGTAATTTTGTTGTGATTTAGTTATTTTTCTAAGATTTTTTTTATGTCTACATAGTTGTTAATTCTATTTCAGTTTTGAATTATTTTAGTAAATCAAGTTAAACCAAATTACAATGAGCAATGTTGCAACTAGCTAATATATATGTATATATACAGTGCCTATAAAAAGTATTCATACCCCTTCATTTTTTTTTTTTTTCCATTTTTTATGTTGCAGCCTTATGTTAAACTGCTTTAAATTACTTTTTTTCCCCCACATCTACACTCCATATACCATAATGGCAAAGCAAAAATCTGATTTGTGACAACATTGCAAATGTATTAAAATTCAAAACCTGACATAAGTACTTATTTGAAGCACTTTTACAATCTCAAATCTTTTTTTGATATGATACGACAAGCTTTACACATCTGCATTTGGCAGGCAATTATCTGCCATTATTCCCCTCATCTCTCAAGCTCTGTCAGCTTGGATGGGGGCTGGCAGACATTTTCAGGTTTCTCTAGAAATATTTGACTGGGTTCAAGCTCAGGCTCTGGCTGGGCCACTCATGGAATTGAGGTTCAACAGACCAGATAATCTTGTTTCTCACATTCTGAGAGTTATTTAGGTGCTTTGTT
This sequence comes from Carassius carassius, assembly GCF_963082965.1. Taxonomy (NCBI): domain Eukaryota; kingdom Metazoa; phylum Chordata; class Actinopteri; order Cypriniformes; family Cyprinidae; genus Carassius; species Carassius carassius. Next base: position 17,939,263 of record NC_081800.1, read on the forward strand.
GCAAATTCCAAGCGTTTTAATGTGTCTTCACTGAGGAGAGGATTGAGTTTGGCCACACCACCATAAAGAGCAGATCGGTGGAGTGTTGCAGTGATATTTTTCCTAGGTTTCGCCTTTCTCCACATATGTGACCCTGTACCACAAAACCAGTCTTAAGTGTACATTTTTTAAAATTGAGATTTGTACATCATGTGAAATCAGAATAAATAAGATTTCCATTGATGTATAGTTTATTAGGATTGGACAATATTTGGCCTAGATACAACTATTTGAAAATCTTGAATCTGAGGGTGCAAAAAAAAAAAAAAATCTAAATACTGCGAAAATCACCTTTAAAGTTGTCCAAATTAAGTTCTTAGAAATGCATATTACTAATAAAAAATTTAGTTTTACAAAATATATTCATGGAACATGATCTTTACTCAATATTATAATGATTTTTGGCATAAAAGAAAAATCGATAAATTTGACCCATACAATGTTTTTTTTTAGCTTTTGCTAAAAAATATACCCCAGCGACTTAAGACTGGTTTTGTGGTCCAGGGTCACATTATGGTCATAGAGCTCAAACAGAGTGACCAGCAGCTTGTTGATCACCAGTCGAACCAAGGCCTTTCTCCATTGATTGCTCAGTTTGGCCTGGCGGCCAGCTCTAGGAAGAGTCCTAGTGTTTCCAAACTTCTTCCATTATGGATAATAGAGGCTACATGCTTCTGTGAATCCTCAATGCAGCAGAATTTATCTGAACTCTTCCCCAGATGTGTGGTTTGATGCAATCCTGTCTCTGAGCTCTACAGGCAGTTGTTTTGACCTCAGGGCTTGGTTTTGGCTCTGATACGCATTTTCAGCTGTTTATTGAGATTTTATTCCCATTCAAATGAATTTGCCACAGGTTAACGCCACTCAAAGTGTAGTTACTTCTACAAGCAATATGAGTGCACCTGAGCGAAATTTCAACTGTCCCAGAAAAGGGTATGAATACTTATGCAATGGAATCATTCAAGTTTTTTATTTTTAATAAATTTGCAAAGCTGTTACAAACCGGTTTTATTTGCTTTGTCATCATGGTGCATGGAGTGTAGATTGATGTGGGGAAAAAAGTTATTTAAAGTAGTTTAACATAAGGCAGCAACATAACAAAACGTGAAAAAAATGAAGTGGTATCAATATTTTTTATAGGCACTATATATATAAATGTGTGTGTGTGTCTGTGTGTGTGTGTGTGTGTGTTTCAGTTAAATGTTATTTTATTTCAAGTAGCAAAATCTCTTGAACTAGTAACACTGATATGAAGTCATCAAAACTCCCGCTGAGACAACAGGAGAATGTGGATCGGCATTTTACTCTGACGATAGGTATGTTTGAAGTTGGTTGGAAAGTGAACGTTAGATGTGTTTGGCACTGGTCAATTGGCATGAATTCTTCAAACGCAGTTCATCACGATTCGGCTTGGGGTAGCTCACCTCAATGCTGTGTTAATCTCTACAGAGCCCCGGGCCATGAAGTCTGTCCATATCTGTTTTCTGTAAAAAAAAAAAAAAAAAAGTGCTAAAGCATGAGTATTAGGGCTCCTTGCTACGTGAACTTAGGCAGGGTGTGTGTATGCATATCCAAAGAGGTATGTGGGTACCAGAAAAGCTGACCTGAATGAGAACATGACAGGAGCCTATGACCAAGACATGTTTTATTTTCACTGCCCAACTAGTCTGGTAGATTATTCACTTCTTTTTTAAGGGTCTCACTGTTTAAACCCAGAGTTTGCTTTTTTTTAAATGCTGTCCAGAACCCTGAAATTCTCCTTTAATACTTTTTCTATGTGTTCAACACTTGTTATTAGTCTATAATGGGCGATAGCATTTACAGAATAATGAAGAAAGACCTGTAACATAAGGGACCATTTTCCATCCAAATTAACTCATATTTTATTACACTAGCTTTTTGCTGCTGTAGTGTTGACTATATATCTTCTATATAATGTTTGTCTTGCTTGATATTCTTACATGGTAAAATCTGCAGTTACATTTCCATGAAAGACTTAATTCTTGTTATTCAGCCTCTATTCATCTGTGGATCAAAAGCATCTTCTTTCTCCATAAAGACAGTTTTCTTAGCTGTTCCAGGTGCCAGACGGTTCGATGGCAATCTGAAGGAGAAGGAGGAGGAGTTGTGCTCAATTACACGTTGGAATGAGTGCAGACTGCCACTGTACACAACAAAACGGGTTAGTTTGATTTCCTTGGATTGATATCACAATGCCGCTTAGTGAGAACGTGCCGTAATTACAGCATACGTCTTGACTGCCGTACTTCTTAAAACACGAATCGCTGCCTGCATGTCATTTCACTCTACAGAAATGTAAATCATAATTGGCATAAACAATGAGCGGCCCATAGAACTTTTCAGAATCACTTCACGTTATCGGTAGCTCCGTCATCATCAGTGTTTTTTTCTACTCGCATCCGTTTTAACTGAAATCGGGACCATTTTTAGAGCTATGACGTGAGCTTTGTGCCACTGTCCTCCCCACCGGCACAACGTCTGGTTTGTTGGGGGGTTAACTACTCAATGCTTTTGTTATTTCCTAAGCCACCCACTTCCCCACCCTCTCCCCTCCATCCTCCAACCGCTGCATCGGTAGGGGACTGAAACGAGAGGTATATAAGGACCCTGCCACCTAAAGCTCTCACAAACCAAGATCTCTCCAGCTTTACTCTGCACCAGGAGCTACAAGGACTTCAACGTTTTTGCTTCACTTCTCAGACCGCACTTTAACTTCAACTATTTTGTCAGTATGCAGCTTTTGTCCAGCCTAGTGTCTCTTTTGCTGGTGCTGTATAGTGTCAGAGCAGCATCTGTGCTTCCAGTGGAGGAGAGGAACCCGGCACAAAGTAGGGTGAGTGGCTGCAGTGAGATCTAAACGGGCTTCCGGTAGTAGCTTTTATGGATTTATGTTTAGGGTCCAAAAGAGACCATTTTGGGATCATTTTACTAATAGAAGCCATGTAATTGTTTTTATGAATAGCTGAAGCCTTTAAAATATTGCATTCTAATTCAAGTCGAGTTGCTTTCTCATCAGGAATTGAGCAAAGAGCGCAAGGAGCTGATCCTGAAGCTGATTTCCGGGCTGTTGGACGGAGTAGACAACAGTGTGCTGGATGGGGAGATAGCGCCTGTCCCCTTTGATGTGGAGGAGCCCCTGGAGTCCCGTCTGGAAGAACGGGCCGTCTACAACCGGTTATCACAGCTGCCACAGCGCGACCGCAAAGCCCCATGCAAAAACTTCTTCTGGAAGACCTTCACTTCGTGTTAATGGCGTCAGTCCTGCAACGATGACGCGATCCTCCCTGGTACCTGACATGAACTGTGTAGACCTCCGCTGTACATACCATCTCCAATGTCTGAAGAAAGGTCTCTGTGGACTTACTCTGACACAGTCTGTTTGTTAAAGACATTGATGATGATATTTATTTATTTATCGATTAAGCTATTTATGGACCTTTGTTGTTTTTCAGCATTAAAAAAAGTATAAAGCATGGTTAAGATAGTGGCTTTTTTGATAAAAGATGTCCCATTTACTGTGGTCAAGCTTCAAATTATGTTAAACTGACTGATGAATAAATATATAATTGATCACAGAGCCAGATGTGTTACAGATGATGTTAACAGTGCTATATATAAACTTTTTCCCAAAAGAACAAATCATGTATAGGCTGTTTATTACAAGCTAATCTGAATGTCTGAAGCTGTGGTTTTTTGACTCGTAATACACCAGATTAATTGATTGACAGTTTGTGTGTTGGTAATTTTCCTTGTCGATGAATTATGTGTTATTGCAGTTGATGAGAGGGTGTGCTTGAGGAAATTATTCTAAATGAATAGCTTGTAATTCAAGACATTACTAACATTATTATTTCAGTTTGCAAAATCATTTTGGGACCAAATTGTGAATTTTCCAGTACACCCTGTTTCAGTCCTGTCTTGATGGCACTTGCATTTGTCAATGCTGCCACAGACAAGCTTAAAAGCAAATTAGCTTTAATATCCATATGTAAACACATCCAGTAGGCCATCGGTACAGTTGAATTATTCGTCCTCCAAATCTAGGCATACATTCTTATGCAAACTGTGCCTGCATAAGTACAGAATTACTTGCATCAGTGCGTCATTGGTGTTGAATGTGAAATTAGTTGACATCATGAAATATACTATAATGAATACATGACATAACATTGAAAATGGGGAAACGTGTTGGAGCTGTGGCCAAGTGATAAAGTTGTGGACAGGCACAAGTCAGGAGATGGATACAAAAAAAAAAATGTTTAAGGTTTTATCAGTGCCTAAAAGCACAGTAAAGTCTATTATTAAGAAAGTGGAAGGTACTAGGTACAACATAGTCCCTCTTTGGATCAGGACATTGCTCCAAACTGGATAAAAGAGCCAGGAGGAAACCAAGAGACCTACAGCAACTCTGAAGCAGTTGCAGGAATCTATGACAAAGAGTGGTCAATGTGTGCATGTGACAACAATATCACAAATTCTCCACAAATGTGGCTTGTATGGAAAAAGACGCTCCACAAGAAAGGCCACATGCAGCACAGCTGAGCTTTCACAATGCACCTTGAAGATCCTGAGGCAGATGAGACGAAGATGGATGGGGCAAAATGCTGTCCAATTCTTGAGGAAAATCTGCTGCCCTCTGCCAAAAAGTTGTTAATGGGAAGAAGTTTTACTTTCTAACATGACAATGACCCAAAGCACACAGCAAAACTGACAACACAGTGGTTGAAGGAGGAAAAAGGTAAATGTTCTTGAAAATCTGTGGAATGACTTCATGACTGCAGTCCACAAACGGTCACCATCCAATTGAACTGAACTTCAGCAGTTCTACAAAGAAGAGTGGGCAAATATTACAAAGTCTAGATGTGCAATGTTAATAGAGACATATACCAATTATAGCAAAATGTGGTTCACTAAAATTCTGACACATGATGCTTTCTCCAACTCAGTGATGTTGGTGTTATATATTACACTCGGACATTATAACTTGCAATGAGTAAATACACCTGGATAAATCAAAAACTGTGTCCATCTTCATTTCAGACTGTGAAGCAACAAAATTTGATTATTTTAAATGGGAGTAATTATTTTCTATACCCACTGATTATATCATATAATTTATGTGTATAATATAACATATGGATAATAATTCTTAATATATTGTTATGGCCTCTAACAGGCCATTAGTTGTTTGGATTTGATAAAGAAATATAGTAAAATAATTGAATCTCTTGTGGGTAACACTGAGATCATTAATGTTATTCAGCAGTGGTGTATGATAATGCAGTATCTTATTAAACTGAGTCTCTGGCATGCATTTATATATCTGTTCCATTTGCTCGAAAAGTCAGATGGGGCCAAATTTAATTAGGTAACGGAACAATAAACATGCTGGTCTTGCCCTGTACAGCACAGGACCACCTAATCAGTGGAATGAAGATACAACAAACATTGATACACATAAAGTCAAAGTCAAAGTCACCTTTATTTATATAGCGCTTTAAACAAAATACATTGCGTCAAAGCAACTGAACAACATTCATTAGGAAAACAGTGTCAATAATGAAAAAATGATAGTTAAAGGCAGTTCATTATTGAATTCAGTTATGTCATCTCTGTTCAATTAAATAGTGTCTGTGCATTTATTTGCAATCAAGTCAACGAATGAGGAAGTCGGTGCTACCATTATCATGCAATATTATTTAGGTTTGTCCACAAGATGACAAACGACTGATGGCATGTTTTCTATTACAGTTTAATCCATCTTTTTGTTCTTTCTCTCTCTTTTTTTTGGCCAATTGATGGATGGACTGGCTCAAACAGATGACTGTCGGATGTGTTTTATTTGCATGAAGATTTGTGGGAAGCGAAAGAAAACCTGTCTATTATACAAGTGCCCTGAGCTACAATGAGAGCATTGTGAGGGGACATCAAAGCTCCTGCTTGTAAGCAAAGCATTTTGATTGCTTTGCCTTTGATCTAAAGGCATGCACCCACCTGAACATAAATTTAAAATCCATATTTAATGTGTTGTACATCTATCTTTAGGAAATACACAACTGGCTCCAGTATTTCTACTAAATTTAAAAAAAAAGGCAATTAATTAATTAAAAGCAGAAAAACAAGAAGGACTAGCTCATCAACAACAATAGGTCTATTTAAAATAAAGTTAAGTCTAGTATTTTTGAAAGCACAAGACTACATGAGTTAACTTGAGGTCACCACAAGACGCTGTTTTTGGTAAAAAAAAAAATGTAGTTATTTTCTTATTATCAACTTTAATTATTTTTGATGTTGGCCTTATGAGTCAATATAATGATTCATAAATGTGTCTTTATAAGAGCCTTGTCTAAGAACTCACAAAAATCATCTAGTTCAGATCATAAACATTGAAATTTATAGATTGTTTTACAGCAAAGAGTAATTTTCTTAATCAGCTTTTTTGTAATTTTCCAATAAAATATTTTAAACCCTTAAAAAAATTAACAGAAGAAAATTTGCACAAGATATTAAGACTTGTTCTTAAAGAGTATATATTTAGTTTATTAAACTCTAATAAGCTGTCTAAATTATATTTATCATTTTTTGCTTGTTTTTAAAGCATAAATATAACAAAATTTATGTAGCAACGTATCAGTAAAAATGGTAACCTGCAGTATATAGGTTGGTTTAGTGATGTTAAATAATATTTTTGACTTAAAAAATATATATATGTTAAATGTAACAGTGATCTTTTATTTGGGGGTTTAAACCACAACCTTAGAATTGCTCTCACCTCATGTATTCTTAATTTAGACATTATTTTATCTTACAATTAAATGGTGCCTATGAAAGGAGTAAATTTCAAATTTCACACCTCAATTTCGAAACCTTCCACTCTAAGCATAGTAAAAGGCCATGACACAAGCTGCTCATTTATTATGATGCTATTGCTGTTCAATTGCAATAACACTGTCTATGTGGAAGGAAGCTATGTGAATTGTAAACTTATAGCAATAGGCATTCAAATGACACACAATTACATTTTTAAAAGACTGGCAGTTTGCTTTGCATTGTTTGTCCTGTAAACCAAATATGGTTGGAGACAACTGGACTAAGGCCTCCATCAAAATGTCTTGCTTCTTTTCTCTTGATAGACTGCCTTTTATCCGCAGGCGAGTGATGAGTAATGTTTCAGGGCTGCGTAAATGGCATTACGTTCCATATTAGATCTTTGTCACATGGTCAGAGGGCATCGGGGAGCACTCTCACTTCATTAGTTCTACGTTGTCTGTGTCTTTGCTTTTACCTGTTGCCACCAGCAATGTTTTCTATCACCATCAATAGTTCTTGATTTGGTTCTGTGGTGACATTTGAAGGTAGGATACTGAACAGACGCAAACATACCATGGGTGACTAACTAAGACATTTGATTACAAAGGAAGGACACAGAGGATCTTGAATGCCATTTGTGGAAGAAGAAATATTGCCACTGGTGATCAAAAATATGTATTCAGATTTTCTGAATTATTCAAGTCATTGTTCTTTGGGTTATTTGCCCCTCATTGTGCTGCAGTTGCTGTAGCTCTGCAATTGCCCTCAGGTGTAGGTCACAATTGCTCATTTTGAATGCTGATGTATTGTTCCAGCACACCCTCTTTGCCTTATGATGAGCAAAAAACAGTGAGTGGGAAGTTGATGGCATTAGTGAGTAGCATTAGAAGTCAAAGTAATTTAAGCATCAAAAGCAAATTAAAATAGTGTTGGTTATAAATTTTATGCGCAGTAAAATAATCCTACAATTAATAGTTATGCAATAAAGTACTTTAAGTAAAGTGGATTTAGATTATAGGCTACCACTGATATATTGTGAAGTGAATAGCTGTGTGTTTCTATAGGAAACAAATCCATCATTAAGGCGTTTTAACTTTACACCTTTGCTTTTGGCCAAAATATCTATCAATAATGCATAATAACACTTCCTCCAGTGAAATCTGTTGTCCTCTCACATCAAAATCCACCAACATATTTGTTTAAGAATGTATTTTTTTGTCCTGTTTATTGTGCTTGATCTGCACATATTTCTCTCCTGATTCAGATGAGACAACCTTTTCAATGGAAGCAATATTACAAAAATGGTGGGCAAGTGAGGTAATCTAAATTTCTTCATATCTCTTCTGATGAACAAACAAACGCATGTAAATCTAGGATGGCCTGAGGGTGAGTAAATTATCAGCAAATTCTATTCCTTTTAACGTTCAGATATTTCCTATAACAAAAAAGGTCTGTCCATTGTCTATATCAAGCACACTTCAAAAAAACTCACTTTCAAACCAAACAGATTTCTGTTGGTCAAAAAGGCGACTAAACTGAACTTGGGGAAATATTTTGCCCAATAATATGTGAGTGACGTGACATACAGCCAAGTATGGTGACCCATACTCAGAATTCGTGCTGTGCTTTTAACCCATCCAAAGTGCACACACACAGAGCAGTGAACACACACACACACACACACACACACTGTGAGCATACACCTGGAGCAGTGGGCAGCCATTTATGCTGCGGCGCCCAGGGAGCAGTTGGGGGTTCGGTGCCTTACTCAAGGGCACCTACGTCATGGTATTGAAGGTGGAGAGAGAACTGTACATGCACTCCCCCCACCTACAATTCCTGCCGGCCCGGGACTCGAACTCACAACCCTTCGATTGTGAGTCCAACTCTCTAACCATTAGGCCACGACTTCCCCCCTTATATACATGTAAAACTAAATAGGCTATGAAAAAATACTAACGTGGTGAGTAAATAATGACGGAATATTCATATTATTTGATCAACTATTATTTTAAATATCTAATGCAATCTGTGAGTTCAGTAGGTTTGATTCTGTTATATCAGAAACGTGCCTTGCATTTTCATATGCAGCCTGTATTATTCCATCAGATTGAAGGGTCGGAAGGGAGTAAGAATTAAACTGTAATTGCCTTTTCATAAACACAAATGATGAAACAAGCCAAGGAATCAATGCCTTGTTGATTTCTCAGAAGGCATGTTGAGTTGGAGGGGGACAGAATGGGTTGCATAGAGGACAATACATGAAGTTTTAGATACAGAGAGAACAGCCACTAATGACGTGTGATGTGTTTGTGTGCTGTGACTGCATTGCTAGTCAGCACGGCTGAAAGCATATCATTATCCCTCTCAGCGCACCCTACACCGCAGTGAGAGCTGAGAAAATTAGATGTCACAGACATGAAGAAGGGATGCAGGATGCCCGTAACCATGGAGACCCTGCCCATCACAAAGGGGACCAGTTCAGGAGGAGGGACAGAGTCCTCATAAGGGGACAGAGGACACGATCTTGTCATTTAAACAGTCCTGAGAGTAAGAGAAAAATGATTCTGAGTCTGGTTCAGCAAAAGTTACCCACAGTTTATTTTCAGTCTATTTATATTAAGACATCTGATATTAATGTGTTTCACATCCAGATATTATTTTATCTGTATCCTAGAACACACCCAATTGTACTTACTGTGAAAATATGGTTTTTATCATCTATTTTTTTTTTTTACATGTTTTTTTACAACCATTTAATTTCTTACAATTATTTCTCTCATTTGTTTTCCATTTAAAATGAGCAGAGGTGCAACATTGTACATTTTCTCTAATTTATAAAAATTAGTGGGGAAAATGCAATAATTTTTTTTCTTTGGTGCATCTTTTATTTTATTTTAATATTTTTTTCCACCTGAGTCAGGGTTACTTGAAATACAATAAGCTTTAACTGAAATAAAATAAATGATAAAAACTTATATATTTCCTATATTTAGTTTAAATTTATTTACTACAATAGCTTAAACTAAAACTGAAATACATAATAATAAACTATTTGGACATATATTGCATCTCAATTCAATAAAAAATAAAACTTTTTGCTTAAACTTAAATTGCTCTAATATGTTCATAATACCTAATGTAAAGGGCACTTTTAAGGTTGAATTTAAGGTTTCTTAGCAAAGTTTAAAATGAATGTTGTTGATTTAATAAATCGTGTACAATGTAAGGAACTTCATTATATTATAAACCACAATAATACTTAAAAAAGTATTTTTTTTTATTTCTGTAAGTGTGCCTTAACATCATAACAATACATGTGAGTAGCAAATACAGTATTTAAATGGCTTAATGTTGGTTAATGTTAAAATAACATATTTCTTTTTAAAGTTATTAGCCAAAAAAACTGAATCATAGAGCTCAATAATTAGCCCATCATCTGTGCATTCAGTGTTCAGCGGTGCAGTGCACCCTACATCAGTGTGCTATTGTCTTTGAGAGGACCTCTGGTGTCCAAAATTTGGATAATTATTTTGATGATGAGAACGGCCTGTTTGATGAGCCTCAAATCTGTTGACATGTTATTGCAAACCTTGCTGTTTGCTGCTCCAGAATTAGCATAATTACCCTTTGACTAAGTTTGTTTATCAGGGGAATGGATCCAGATTCAAGCTGGCCTCAGCATTAAAGGAAAGGAAAGTAAAACAGAGTTTGCTAAAAGCTCTCCTTTGACATTGCGCTCGTGTAAGTCAGTATCACAGATATTCTGCTAACAAGCAGAGTGGTTGTTGTAGCAGCAGCTCATTAGCTGTGCAATGACTCAGAAAAGACCATCTGTTTTCCCAAATTAAGTTTTTTATCCATTATTATCAACTGAAAAGATGTACATTACCAGTGGAAAAACTTTGCATTAACAATATTAAAGATGAAACTACAAAACCTTTCAAATGAAAACTAAACTGAATTGCAGAAAACAAATACATTAGGATCAGATCAGGGTTATTAGTTTAAACTGAAACTAGAATTAAAACCACAAAAAACACACATTCATTTCTTGAAATAAAAAGTTAACTGTGAAATGAAATGAAATGATAAAAAAAAAACTTTTTACTTCAGCTATAGTTGCAATGGCAGCATTTCTCATTTTAATTTAGTTTAACTTGATGTATGAAAATAAAACTATAAAACTGAAAGAAAAACTACATAATGATACGAAAATAAAAACTAAAAACGAAAATATTATATTATATAGCTATATTAATAAAACTAAAATAGTATCACAATGATACTGAAATAACACTGGATTTGCACCCACCCCAAAGTCACGCTATTGGTCAAACCGTGTTGCTGTGATGTGCTGGTCTGTGTGCGGGAATGCATGTGATTGTAGAAGAAAACACCCTACAAAAGGATTATAGTCTCTTCATAAACTGGGATATGGGATAGTCTGTTAACACAGACAAAAAACACACTTTTGGCTTATGACGCTATGAGTTCAAATAAATGAATAAATAGATGTTAAAATAAATCTCAATATGAGAAGGTTAAAGAAACAACACCATAAGTTAAGTGTCAGCAGTGTGGATGCTATACAGATAATAATTCAGAGTTATGAAACTTATTTCGCATAAAAAGCGTTATTTAGGGAGAAAGTAGCTCAAATGTATTACATCGTGATAAGGTTTATTTGTTTTATTAAGTTTTGTTTTTCTCTTTTATGCACAATTTTAAGCCTGTCTCTGGCTCCCTTATTAGATTCCTGCATGTTTGAGAAACCAAATCAGGGGTGTAAACCAGAAATGCCACGTATAACCACAGGCAGAAGCAGACTCTCTAAAATTTTGATTGTGTCAAAGCTTAAATATAGTAGTTATAGACTGTGAATCTTACTGATCGGCTATTTTTTAACTAAAAGTCCTGAAAGTCCAATCCAAACATTTCCATATCACATAACCAGACTGTGATTTAGTATTGATCTTCACTAACATGTACCCACAGTCCGGCATTAAATACTCTCTACCTTGTGTTTTGGTCCTCATATATATCGACAGCTAATAAAGTGATCATTTGCTACAACATATCCATATCTCATGATTATGAGTGGTCTTAAGTTTGTGAGGAATAAGAAAGAAAAATTAAAGGGGATACTTTGATGTGAGGCCAAATGAAAACCACTACGAGTCTCCAGCTGCAGCTGTATGGCCTTTTAAACAGTACAGCTAATGATAGGGATATTACTTGTGATGAATTGAGGCTGAATCCCTCCGCACTGAGTTTCGCCCCAGTGTCAGATTGCCATTACTCTTTCAATTTAGCCGCTGATGCATCTTTCACAGATTTTAGTCCCCATATGGCCATTTCTGTTCTCTTGTGGGCCTGTGGCCGTTTGCCAAATCAGTGGCTCTGACATGCAGCTCTGCACCAGTGATGGAGAGTCAGGTGGCAATGACGAGAAATGGTGCCCAGGTGCACCAATCACAGCTTTAGGGAAGAATTCATTTTGACATTTGTTTAACCACAGACTATTGAATAATATCTACCTTGATTACAAACAACAGGACACCCAGTTATCATCAGACAAGGAAAACACACCAAAAATGCATCAAGCATGCTCACCATGTGTGCAGAGTTGCTTCAAACTTCAGGTAAATCCAATTGTCTGGATTCTCAAAGACTTGCCTCGTCAGGCAGTATCAAAGAAATAGGAACAGACAAAATTGCATGTATTTCCTGCTGCATTTATTTTCCTCAGCAGTCCGTTGAAAAATTGTGAGATCATTTCAGATTTCAATAGAACAAATAAAACACATCTGAAATCAATTCAAAACAATTCTTTTATAAAGTGTATTTACAAAACATTTCACAGATATTTGACTACATTGGTTGGCTTGTGTATTTAGATTCTTTATAAAGAACTGATGCAAAGGATTTATTCGACTGCACTCACTGCCCTGTTTCCGATCCCTTAAAAAGAACCATTTCATAAGGTTTGTTGGCTCTGGAAACGGACTACATTGTTTGGCTATATGTATTTAGATTCACTAAAAATAACGTTAAGTCATGTATATAAAGAGGAAAATGTGGTAGGCCTACAACAGATGATTATGCGATTTGAACTGACTGAATGGGAACCGAAGCAAAAGATTCATTTGTTCAGGAATCGAATTACACACTTTGAGCTGTATGCATTTTGATTCACTAAAAAGAACCGATGCAAAAGATCCATTCATTTCAATCTGATTCCACATCTTGGCTGAATATTTTATAGTTCGAGAATTCCGTTCAACAAGTGTTACGAGAATCAAAGCCATTGTTATTTTTATTTTTTAAAGACATAAATATTATTCATACTATATTTTTGACAAACTTCACCAAAAAGGAAAATAATCTCAGAACAGGCTTGCAAATACTCATCAACAGATAGTACCGCCTTCCATTAAGTCAAGCTGAGTCATTGATGAGGGCTGGTTAGGAAATTCAAACAAACAGAGCAACATCAAAAGCTTGTTCTTTGCATATTTTGGGGATACCAGTCCACGAATGCTATTCTTGTAGGTATAGCTGTGTCTACACTACACCTGGGACAGAAGGGTATTTTAACATTAACCAACATTAAGCCATTTAAATACTGTATTTGCTACTCACATGTATTGTTATGATGTTAAGGCACACTTACAGACTTGACAGTTACTTTCTGTTCTGTTCACGTCCCAAGTTTTAATCTACCCTAGGATGGAAACATTTGATGAGCTACCAGAAAATAATTGGCGTGTCAGGAATGGCACATTACCCCTTCCTTCTGGTTTCTGACACCTGACCCAAGAGGTTGTGGACACACCTATGAAATCTTGGAGAAAATTAAGAAATCTTGCTCTGTTACAGAAAAACCGTGATGCTACAGAGAGTATTTATTTTTGTTTGTCTGTCATTTTGTGACATGGTTAAACCATGGAGAAAATGAAATGCTGTGAAACAGATGTAATTTATTTTTCAAGCTGGGCAAACGGAGAGGGGTGTGACATCATTGATTACCCTGTCGTATGTATTTGTAGTTTTTATGCCTTTACAGACACCACTGAGAGGTTTAATTAACAAAGCTGATAACAATTTACATTTTGGACAATGTTCTTCACATCCTTGTTTACATCCTTGTTTTAGGTCACCTGAGTGGCATGCATACTTCTCCACATGGTTCAGCCTTCTCTTGAAACAACCCCCCAGTGTGTTTATGGGGTTTCTTATGATATATCAAACACATTAGTCTTACAGGATGTTTAGCTGCAAGGGTTGCATTTGTTTTTGATGTTTGAGCCGGTTTTTTTTCTTCTCACAGTCTAAAGTCTCAGTCACAAGTATCCCCTTCTGTTTCTCCATCTATATTGATCGTGGATATGTATTTTGTGCTCCCAGTACTCCACATCAAAGTGACAATGCTGACTGGCGTTTTATCAGGATGCACTTCATTACATATGGTACAGCAAGCATTACTGGGCTGCACAGAAGGAAGGTTCTGAGGCTCTGAATATGCATATGTAAATATCCTTTTGTTATTTTTGTTGCATTATTTGGGAAATAGCTACTTGTTGCTTGGATTCATGTTGTTGTTTGCATCCAGGCTGAACCTGAGATTCTTTTTCTGATGTTTTAAATACAAAGCTGCACAAAACGTTTCAGTTATATAAAACGAGGCTAATGGGATGGAATATGTGTACCGTGGACTGATAGAATGATAAACTGTTTAATTATAGTTGACCTAATGCTTCAAACTGTCCTCAGGGTTGTAGTGCATACTGTGCAACAGAAGATGCAAGTACTTAAAGAGTGACTCATCTTTTCAAAATGAACTTGATCTATATTTATAAAAGGAAGTAAAGAGCTCTAAACAGTGTTCGAATTAGACATGACCTAACCACTTGCTGATGCACTGACAAGTATCTGGTCTCTGACGTAGAGTCACTTACGAGTAAATGAATGTGTAGTGATTGTCTAATTCCTTGGATTCAGTTGTGGATCTCATTATTCAATAAAATCTTGCTTTATTAGCAAATGTGCAGATCATTGATGTGCTTATTCAACATCTCTTGGGCTTTGCTTTATAGAAAATTGGCCTAATTGAGTCCATTTACAGCACTGGAATATATTCATATATTCATAATACATTTAAGCCAATGTTGTTCTTATTTTTTTTCAATTTGCATTAACAAAACCATAAATCTCTTTCCCTAAAACATGCAGATACCCAAATGCCTTCAGAGGTTTCCCGTCAGCATACCCAGGAGTGTTGTTTGATAAACCAGTGTGAGTGATTGTTTCTTCTTTAAGAATCACTTCAGCTGTGTCCCAACAACCTGTCACCCTCTCAAGCAGGCATGATGACAGAGGTCAGCGCATTACACCTGACAGCCACAATCAGCTGCAGCTGGAAATTACCATTGTAATGAATGAGGAGATCACATTAATTATCCTCATGAATCAAGCATTACCAGCGTAGTGTATTGGAAATAAGGGGTCTATTATAAGCTTGCTTATGGAACGTTTGTCGCTTTATTCATTATGTCTCTCTCTCTCTCTCTCTTGCTCATCCACTTTCTCTTTCTCTCTCTCCTTTTCTCACTCATTTTTAAATCATTAAATAACCATCTCATTCTGTGCCAAAAGGTTTAAATGAAAGGGACTGTATAGCATTACAAAGGCATTTCGAATGAATTCTGGTCTCAGGGTAATTGGCACATCGACGGCGACAGGCTTTCAGTGTCACCTGTTGTTTTTCATCACAAACATCTGCCTGTGGCACATCGCAGTTCATATGTCTGAAAATGTCATAGGGCTGTAAATACTTTTTTTCACATTAGTGAGACTATTCTACTTTTGCCTTTCATGTTTGCAATGTTATTTCTCTTATTCATTATCACAACACAGCCAAAAGTGATCAACAATTGGTGTTAGGAAAGTGATTTTATAGAATAATTTTGGTCAATTTTCTACAGTTCAGCAGTTAGGTGGCGTTGTTTTGTGTGTGTGTGTGTGTGTGTGTTAATGCCATGATTATATCTGTCCTTCTTAATATGAATGTCCTATCATCTCAGTATTACTGCTTTGTGGTTGCTTGCTAAGCGTGTAATATTGCAATGGTTCTATGTGTTCTTAAAACGGTTTAGCAATATCCAAAATATACAGTGGGGTCTGAGATCACTATAGTGAAAATAATTTTGTGCAAATTTCTAATTTTATAGAAATTAGAAATTTGCTTCACCTGACCAAACTTCCCAAATATCTATCCTAACAACCAGCGTATGGTTTGGAATATCACAGGACCAGAGGGACACAGATTATGCCTCTACTTCACTTATTTTATCCTGTAGCCTTCTCAGCGCAAGTTCAGGTTAGATCCATGTCTTCAACAGACCTTTATACCTTTATATCTGGCCCTGTCGTGGAATCCAATATTTTCGAATTTTCCAGAAATGGGACAATAAAGACTATTCTATTCTATTCTATTTTATTCTATTCTATTCTATTCTATTCTATTCTATTCTATTCTATTCTATTCTATTCTATTCTATATCAGAATACTAATGTTAAACGTGATTAAACCTCTCTATCATGAAATGAAATGCACAATATGACCACTGTATAGTTCCAAATGAAGTTCCTAGCATGCTAACTATGATGATGATTGCTGGAACTTTCCAGGTGTTTAAATGACACAGCCCAGTTCTGTGGTGACGCAGAGAAAAATTACGGTGATGTGCCCAAAAACACTGTCATCTGTTCTGCCACCAACACCATGTCCAAGCTCTTCAGATCAGATTACTCCAAGGATGAACAATTCACAGGCTTCCAGGCATTTTTTTCTGCTGAAGGTGATGGAAACAATGGATTTACAGCATGACTGTCTCCCCCATGGCATGATTGTTCCTCTCTTTTACTGTCACCTCTTGCTGTAAAAGGCTAAGGATTAAACAAACAAAAAAAAATAATAAATAAATAAAGGCATTAAATAGAATATTTGCTTTTTAACTTTTTATAACTTTGTATATTCTTAATTGAAATAGATTACATATTATATATACACAGACTATTATATCATACATGTGTTGATCTTAGTTGAAGTCCAAATCCATGTAAGTGAGAACTGTTACTAAACGCCCTCTTTTTACTCTTACAGACATTAATATGTGCCTGAGCACTGTGGATGGAGAGCCTGTGTGTGACCATAATTGCCATAATTATGTTGGGGCTTTTACTGCGCTTGCAGATTGGGATACCAACTCCATGATGATAAAGGACACTGCCCTGGTAAGATACCAGAACAGATGTTTTTCTGTTCATTGATTATGAAATATATGGGAAAGTTATATGACATTATATATAATATTGTGTACATTAATTATCAAGCTAGTTACAATAAATGCATAAAAAATAGCATGTACAGCTCTGAGACACATTAAAAATTGCTTATTGTTTTCTGTTCAGTTTAAAATTGTTTTGATAGACCATCAATGTTTCTATGCACACTGAATGCCTATGTATTTCTATTAACATTTTAGAGCTACGCAAGCTTTTACTGTTGCATACTCACTATTTATACTCACAACGGAGGTAGATTATTATAGAGTATATTATATACAGTATATTGTATTCAACCATAAGACACCTTTAGTGTTGGTTTTGTCCTGTCATTTAAAACTTGCTCAAGATTTTATGTTGTGTTAATATTCTCACAATAGACACATAAAAATGGAAATTGTGGTGGCCACTGAAACTATACACAGAAGCAATTGCGCATAGAGTCCATTATTGGTTAGATCCATAAAAACTCTTTGATTTTGCAACTAAAAGCTCTCTTAAAGGATTAGTTTGCCCAAAAATGATAATTCTGACACCATTTAATCATCCTCACATTGTTCCAAACTAGACAGTTTCAACTGCTTGTGTGCGTACAATTCAAAAACAACATAGACTTTATATACTTTCATTGTATGGATAAAAAAAACAAAGCAAAACAATAAAAACCAAATAGTCCCTTTTGTGTTCCAAAGGTTTAGAAAAACACAAGAATGAGTAAATGACAACAGAGTTACATTTTTGGGTGAGCATAATCTTTTTAAAAGTGACATTGGGTTTTAAAAAGGTACTATAAAAATATAACACATTACTATAATCACAATTCAATTGAATTGAATTTTTTTTTTCTATAGCACCTTTAGAATTATCACTGATCTATTAAATGCATATATGAGAAACAAACTGTTTCTTTGTCTGTGATCTAAGAAATGTAAACATATTCTGAACAAGTTCTGAACAAATCCTGGTGTTTAGGAAATATTGTCATATAGCTCAATACTGATTTAAGCTCCAGTAGTACATTACAGACCTATTGAAACAGCGGTCACAGCAGCAGTCTGGGCAGCCACGGCTCACCACACACTATCTATCAGCCCTGTCAACAGCTCTTAATTGAGCTAGCATAGCCTATAATCGAGCAGAAAATAGGAGTTTTTTATATCATTGATAGGGTTGCCACAACTAACCTCATGGCATTTTTCGATAAGCGAGGGTTGTGTAGGGTTTCGAACAGACAAATTTACATTTTCGACTTCCCCTCAGGTTGTGAAAACTTCTGGCAGGAATGGATTAGTCCCAAAAACTCTCATTTAAAGTGCTAATGTTTACTGCGATTCTGGACAGCGCTAACTGGCTTTAGCCTAAAGCGCGCTTCAGAAATAGACTGATGATACATTGGGCAGCGTCGCCCAAAAGTAGTTGATCTCTGTCACTCTAAGCAAGTCTAGGCTAATTACCATTGGTTCCTGAGGGAACAGTATTATAGGGATCAGTTGGAAATTGATACCTGTTTTGAGCTGTATACTGTGCTAATGGTGGGTAATTAATCACAATTACCAGCCTAGACATGCTTCTAAATTGTTTTTCTTTGCTAATGGGAAAGATAGAGACATCACATCATATTGTGCAGAAGGGAAGAATCATTTAATCATATGAATAAGTAGACCTTTGCCCTACTCAACTGAATTTCACCATTTATAACAATTATTTGTAGCATCTGCACTTGTTGGGGTTCAGTTATTAAATTAATAGTTTGGCCAAAATTTTTTAATTCTGTCATCATTTACTCAACCTCAATGTTTCAAACTGGTGTGACTTATTTTGGTGGAACACAAAAGCATAAATGTGATCTAAATTTGACGTGCGTGCTATATTCTAAGTGTTCTGAAGCCATTTGGTAGCTTTGTGTGGGAAATATAATCCTTTATTCACTGAAAATCTTCCCATCCAGTAAGCTGTTTCATCAGGAACTACTACTACTGGATCATTGAGTCAGTGAGTCAGCTCTTGAATGAAACATTCAGACTGAATCAAATGATTCATTTTAACTCAAAATGTATTTGTTCCTGAAACAGCCATCACTGCATCTTTCATGAATTTCCCTTGGTGTATGAGTTTCTATGAATAATAGTGCTTTAGTAAATGTTGCTTTTATAATAAAGTATTTTGAAACTTTTTTTTGTACTTTTGTGCCCTTTAAAGCCTTCTTGTAGCTCACACATTAGCATTGTGGTAGCAACACAAAGATCATGGGTTCAATTCCCAGGAAAACAAAAACTAATGAAGCATGTCCATTGAATCCAGTGTAAATCGCTTTAGATAAAAGCATCTGCCAAATGCATAAATACAAAAATAAATATATAAAGCTTAAATTCATTTTAATGGCATGGAAAAGAGTGAACAAGAAAGTCAGGGAAATGGATTTGCAGTAACTTGATGCTGATGATGGCATTTTCATTTTGTGAAAAATCCTATAATTCCTATATTTATCAAATAAACTGGCACAACTGAATATGTATGTCTTGTTATTTTTATTGGCTCGATATTTCAATAACCAACTGATTTTATTTTAATCATAAATTGACAATTATCAAAACATGAGTCCTAAATGCATCTGAAAATACACAGTTTAGTTGGTAATAGCGTGCGTTGAATGTAAACAACAAAAACAACAATCATTTGAGGCCTCCTTGCATCTAAAGTTGCTAGGGTTTGAGTAAAGTTTTATTCATTGTGTCTTTTTTACATATCAAACATTCATGTCAATAGGATAAACGCAAAAATAATAGCAAATTTACGTCCTGAAAAATGATCTATCTGATAACTGTTTTCGGCTATAAAAAGTTTGCATTTGACAAAGTTTCTAATGTTCATGTTATTTTTGTATCTCTTCTTAAATGTCACTCCTAAAGTAGTGATGGAAAGCCCTTTCTCTGGCCATTTACAGGTGGAAAGGTTTATTAACTTCTGAGCATCCCAAATCAATGTTGCAATTTCCTGCAGCCCTCAGTGTTAAATGTGGCATGGATAGTTGTCTGTTGAATGTTTGTGTGTGTGCTTTTGACAATCCACTGTAACTGAGTATAGTGGGCAGGTGTTTCAGGAGAGGTCAGGAGAACTGAGCAGTCCAGAGTACCCAGGTGTTTACCCCAAGATGAGCCAGTGTGATTATAATATCAGTTTTGATGGAAGGCTTTCAAGTAACCTTTTTGATCTGGAGATTCATCCTGAAATCCACTGCCCTTATGACATCCTTAAGGTTGGTTATTTTACAATCAGCAAGCACTGACAACACTCTAGATAGGATGGTAGTTCAAACCAAAAGCAACAGGCATAATAGTATGTGTGTGGACACGTGTGAGTCACTTTAATGGGTTCCTTGTGGGTCTTTAGGAACTCTATATACCTCTGCCTGATAAAATGGAGATTGGAGAGTTTGCCAAGCTTCATGACAAGAATTTAAAGACACAGATCACATGATTTTGTTTAGATAATATTTTTGAAAAATCTCTCATCATTAAAAAAAAAAAAACATAAGAATTACTTTCTTCTTCAGATCACAGAAGACATTTTGAAAAATGTTTGGAACAACATGAATGGCAGAATTTGACTGAAGTTTTGGGCAATATATCATTGTGGGTCAATTTGACTAATCATTGGAAATACTGGCTAATCTATGTTTTTCTTGAAACTGTGTGACTTTTTCAACACTCTGATGTGTTGTGCAATGTGTGTACAACATGTATATTATGATTTTAATGTTTGTGAGACAATTTGATTTCACTGTTTCACAGCTTTATGGACCTCATTTTTGTCATCATGCCAGTTTATGAACACTCGCTGAAGGTATTTACATTTATGCATTTGGCATATGCTATACTTATTTGAATAAATGTACACTACATTGAAGGCATATGTTTTATTAGTTTATGCATTTTATCAGTTTGCTGGGAATTGAACCCATGATTTTTGTGTTGCTTGCACCATGCTCTACTGTTTGAGCTTCAGATAAGCACATAGAACAAGTGCTTTTCTAAACATTTTCGGTTTAAAATGTTTCAAAAATAGTTGAAATAGTTGATAAATACTGTTAATAATTATAATAATACTGTTTCTAATACTGTTAATAGTATTTACAGTTTATAATAAATGTTAGAAATGGTTGTTATGTAAATACAGTTAAGATGATTATATACAATCATATCTTCTCCTGCTTTTTTTAATGTGTGAGAAGTATTCATGTTGAAATTTTTTGTTTTTTAACAGATTTATTTCAGTCTAATTTTTGTGTGACCCCCCACAATAAAAATCATTACCAGATTTTAACAATGAAAATACAATGAAGTGTAACTACAAACTAAAAAGAACTATAAGACAGTTTACTCTTATGTGTAATTGGTGTGTATTGAATGCAATAAAATAATTTATATGGTTCATAGAATCCCCACAAACAGTCGGATATTGTTGCACTATATACTGAGGAACAATAGCTTAAGTAAAATATATAGTAGAGTTTATAGTGGTACAAGTATTATTTGAAGAGAGCTATAATATTTTAGTGTCCTTGTTAGCTGTTAAGAAAGATTGATTTTAGAGTGGTTTACACACATAAGACTCTCCATGAAAATAAACATGATTAGTGTTTAAGAGTGTTTACGTTCAGCACTGATTTTTATACTCTGCATCAAAGACCATTTGATTTTAATGACTAAATCCAATCCCATTTTATGGTGTTTAACAGCTTGTTATAGCTGTGGTCTTTCAGTTTAGCTTTCTTTCCCCCCTGACTGCCTATGGTCTCCTCAGCACTGGTGATAAGTGTCAGACAGCTTCACTAATCACTGACCTGAAAGCTGTTGAATACATAATGTATGCTCTCTCATGCCCTCCACAACCGCTTATTATTTCTCCTCACCCTCCCA
This sequence comes from Carassius carassius, assembly GCF_963082965.1. Taxonomy (NCBI): domain Eukaryota; kingdom Metazoa; phylum Chordata; class Actinopteri; order Cypriniformes; family Cyprinidae; genus Carassius; species Carassius carassius. The sequence goes on from NC_081800.1 coordinate 17,961,402, forward strand.
CCTCCCAAGAGACTTGTTTATCTGTTGCCATTTGTATTCACTGACAATTCAAACTGTTTTGTTTTAGATCACTGCAGGTGAGAGGGAGTACGGCCCATTTTATGGCAAGACCCCACAAAGAAAAATAGAGACGGGAACTCACAAAGTGCATGTGACCTTCCGCTCAGACCACTCGGAGAAAAACAAAGACTGGAAGATCAAGTATTCCAGAACGGGTAGTTTACAACCTCCTTTTCTCTTCCATTATATGATAAGTAAGAGATAATTTTCCCAACAGCAGTAAATATTGACAATATTTTATAACCATACCTGTATATTGCCTTAATACTTCTTTTAAGAAAAGCACATACATACATAACCATGGACAACGTTGAATATAGAGTGCAATGGTCATGTTCCGGGAAATAAAAATCCAGATGATTTTCTCCAGAATGGAATTTAATGAAACATTTAAAACCTTGAAGACCAACTAGGAGCCATGAGATTGTTAATAGCGGAAGCAATTAAATATATTATATTTAGGACAATAAAACACAATTGATAATAATTGAAGCAATCAGCCTGCATTATTTCAATGTATTTTAACTAGTGAAAATCTACATATCACATTTTTCTGCAAAGAAATCTTCACTAATCTGAGAATCTCAATATATCAGATTAACTCTTTAGTGCCTGCCTGCTCCCATGAAGCACTGTGAATGACGGAATCAGATCAACCACCCTTCAAATTACTTAACTGTAAATATATAAACATATGTTGCAGTAAATCTCAAATATGTTGCTTCTACATATAATACCAACATCTTCACAATAATATAATATTTCTCATTGTTTTTATTTAATTGTCATCTGCAATGCTTCACGGGATGGTAATTCTTTCCCTCATTAAAGCTGTTAAGTTTTATACTTTTGACTTTTTGCACGATTTCAGTATTTTTCATCAAATTGAAGGTTGTAATGTTGTGTGTCTCCTCGTTGGTTTGGTTCATGACATACAGTAACACTTAAAGACTTTTTAAAACCATTTGGAAAAATACTTGCTGAAAAAGTGAGTGGGCACTGAATACCACTGTAACGGATATGCAGTTCATCGATTCATTGGTTCTGAACTAATGAATCACGGTTCGTTGAATATAAAACAATGCAAACCCAACGCTTGTAGATTTTGAATTCAGGCATATAAACCCAACTCTCTCTAAACTAAATGCCTGGCCTGGCACCAGCCTGGCTGGATTTAAATGATTTACGACACTCTGGACGAGAAATTCCACAGTCACGTAAGCAGCCTCAAAGGAGAAACGAAACACATTCCACAACACACACATAAGCACACACACACAAACAAACTTTTCTTTATGCTCTTTATGTAAGTCCTTAATAATATGTATTTTGAATAGGTTTGTGTGTTGCATAAAATGGTTAATCCTTGTTATGCGAGGATTATAAGTTGCTGACTTGTAAATTGGAAATGTTTCTCCTAATTTTAATGTTCTCAAATAGAATCATGAGTTGTAACCCTACCCCCTGACCAGGTCGTAAAACTTTATGACCTAACAAACAGGACAGGAAAGCTAACTCTTAGAAAAGAGAATAGTACCCTTTTATTTTCTCAATGTATTCTAAATGTATTGAGTATTGCCTTTTTGTGCAGTAGATGTTTCCCCATATAAATTGGAGTATCTGCAGTTTTATCATGTGTTAATCAAACTTTAAATGTGTGTAATTCTGCATATGAATGTAACGTCATGTTTCTATCAGTTATATATGTCATTTATGGTATCTTTATAATCGTAAAAATCTGACTGTGTTGAATCTCGACGACAAATTACAAAAAGATGCATCGTTTCAGAAATACAATCTTTCTTAAGAAAAATTTTCAATTCTGTCAGCTATAACTCATGCGAGGGGGTGGTTCCCCAGAGACAAAGGAACGTTTTTCCCACTTCAGATCGTGGACGTTCATTGGTTGTTCACGCAAACAGAGACGTGAACCAGTCACTCCATAAGTAGAACTGACCCAGGAAGTTCCTCCCTCTCTTGTTCCTCTTGCTCTTCTTCGCGCTCTTGGTCCGCTTTTCTATCGCCGTTGATCTCAGCACGGCGCCTGAGAAAACAGCCTGTTCTCATAGCTCCTTCGGGAGCTTTCATCTCCATTGTTTTCATTTCTTTTACTTACTAAGTTCCTCTCTACACGAGGAAAGACTAATTCTGAATCATTAAGTTTGTTGGACCTTTCAAATATCGCGTGATTCCGCAGCAGCCCCGGAAGACACGAAAGAACACGCCTAGCTACAAAGAACCACGCAAACACGCACGCTGGTCTGGCGAGTCACAAAGAGACCACATGCAAGTATCATTCTCTATGGAGATTTAAATAATGCTTAAAGTTTGTCTATTACCTTTTCAAGGTGATTTGATTCATTGTTGTCTTTCAAGGGTTACTGTCTGTGAGTTTGCATAACTGAGCTAATTCTGTGACCGCGCCTATTCTCTCACCTCTCTCTCTCATCCTCTCTCACTCATTCTCTCTCTCTCTCTCCCTCATTTGGATTCCGTTATGTCTTGTACAAAGTTACTGTCTGTATTGTCGTACGCGTATTTACTCTGTGTGATTTGTAGTTTGATGTATTATTAGTTCAATTATTAAAAACCAATATATATTCATGATTGCCTCTGTCTGAAACGCTCACATAACGAGTCAATGAAATGTATGATCTTTAGCTACAAGCTCTTTACTTTTTACTAACTGAAATTTCATAATGATAGGATAATGTTTTCATGGCCAGAGAATATTTTTCCTTGAATTATAAGAAGTGATAACTTTATTGAAAGTTGATAAGTTAACCTTACGGCCGTTTGCTGGACAAACCACTGTTTGATTTGCGCTAATTTACAGTAAGAGATATCACTATAATTGATATGAAGAATGGAATATTGACATATTAATGAGTAAATTACAGTGCCTTGTAAAGAGTTATTGATATATACAATTGACCTATTTTTCATCTTCAATAATTTTAATGTAACTGTCATATGAGATATATATATTAATCATATTCCTGATTAATTATTAAAATTCCCTCTATATCATTTGAGTTAATTATAATGTACAACCCAGTGCGGCTACACCATGACTGGCCAATCAGAATCAATTATTCCTGAGCGTGTGCAATATTAATAGTTCACGAGTTCACACTTACATACAATTGAAGGGGTAAAGTTTAATGAGTATTTGGCGTGCTGTCTGGAGGGAGGGCTCCGAGCTCGGAGTTCGGCCCATTGATTACTGAGTGCTCTCCACTTGTGTTAATTATCTGAACGTGCTCCTCCCGACCTTTGTTAATAAAACCTCATTTAATATAAGCCATGTATGTGTTGTGTGGACTCTGTCAAGCTCTGTCAAGCTCATTTCAAGGAAATGTATCTGACTCAAAATAATATTTTAAGATGATATCAAAATGCCAATTAACACAGTAAAATTGAAATGTTCCATTCATTTTTTTTTACTGTTGTATGCATGTCTTTATTGTGAGTGTGCTCCAAAATTATTAAATAATGTAAGGCTGCCAGTGTTGTGCAATAAAATAAAATAAAAATAAAGAATAAAAAATAATAAAAAAATAGTTTAAAATGATGAATAGTTTTGAAGTGGGGATTCAGCTCTGATGGCTGTCTGAAAAGACATATTATACATGATGCATTAAGAATCACATAAACATTTGAATGACAAGTTAATGGCCTGTTTTCCAGCATTTATGTTTTCATTACTGTTTCCTGCTTTCATTTCGCAGCCATGCCCACACCCTGTGGCTCCTCGACACAGATGTATTCAGCCCCATCATGATTCTTTTTCAATGTAACGTGTGATATGGGCTATTAACTAATTCTGGTAAACCTTTACTTTTAAGAAAAGGAGCTTGGTACGTATATGCTATTTATGGACTTAAAAGTGACTTTTTGCATCTTTAGGGGGAAGATGCTTTGCCCTTTTATCAAGCCAAATGCCTGAAGGGTGGATTTTGGAATGGACAGATGCCTCGCTACATCAGTAAATTGTTCAAGAATCCCAGATAAGCATGAAGTGTACATAATCGTCAATGGGGGTTTACTTGTGTACCAAAGAGGAGGTACGTTTTAAAACCTGAGGTGTTATTTCAAGCTAAAGTGAGTGAAATTCTTACTGCAAACTCTGAAAATAATTATGTAATGAAATAGTATCTATCTACACAGGCACTTCCAACCTGCAGCTGAAGATGGGCATAGTCGAACAACATGACAACGAGGCAGTAGTTGGTATTCCACAGAAAATCTTCATTCACCCTCAATACCATCACGATAATATTAACTTCAACCATGGCACTGCCCTGATCAAAACTGAAGTATAAGGTACCTGTCATTAAAGCTGTCATGCCTGTGTGTTTGATATGTGCATGATATGTGTTCTGGGATGGCTGATGGAGGAAAGGATTCCTGGCAGGGGAACAGTGGAGGGCCCTGTGCGTTTTTTTGACACAGAGTAAAAGTTGGTTCAGAGGCGGTATGTGTCATGGGGTCATGGCTGCGCCCAGCCTGGGTATTGTAGGGGTTTATAATAAAGTGAGCAATTATCTTTCATGGATTGAAGAAATCATGTCCGAAAACAGCTGAACAGTTGACCAAATTATCTGTAATTACCTTTACTTAACAGCTTTGCGTGTGACATCTCAGTCATAGACTATTGTTTTATTAATCTTTTTTTTGTGCTGCATTTTGTTTGGCGCTTGCCATTTTCATATGTGCTAGAGGCAAACAATTTTAAATTGTTATATATATATATATATATATATATATATATATATATATATATATATATATATATATATACACACACACACACACACATATACAGTACATACATACTTACACATATATCTTTTTATTCATTTATTTGCTTAATATAAAATTTAAATACTGTCAATACCACAAAATTTGATTTAAAGTATATTTATTATGTTACATATAAACAAATTTAATTGAATAGTTCTAATTCTGAATTCAGTGTTCAGTTAGCAATTTGTTAGTCAGGAATGTCAGGAACTGTAATTTCTAGTAGAAAGATGTCACTTAATGAATTTGCTTATTTTTTTATGAATTTGCTTTTGCTAATATAGGTAAATAAAAGCTATTGTAGTTTTCTAAAAGAAAAAAGGAGAACAGAGGGTGTGAATTATTTTATGTTGATTCATAACTATTTTCTTCAGTGAAAGAATGAAATAATGAAAATGTACTCGTTTCATCTTCATAAAGCCGGTGTTAATGCAGAGGTGTTTGTTTAAAAGTCAAGTAAGCTAAGGCATCATGATTTACAGTCATTAGGGTTCTCATGTATTATGCATTTGATCTCTGAGTTTTTCTTGTTCTCTTCTATCAACAGGGACCGTAGGGTCTCTCCAGCCCCGTGTAATTACCTCTCCAGTCCTATTTTGGCCCTCTGGAGTTCTAATCATTCTCAAGCCTACTTAAACCTGTGTCCCATCACATGAACTTGAAGCATGAATATATAAACAACTGAAAGTTCACTGCGAATGTTGCATGCATTCAGAGCAACATCTCATACCAGCATTTATTTAAATACTGTACATTTCTAAACAAAAACAACAGTGGTGGTTCAGACAAGCATCACAATTACTATTGCTTGGGATTTAAAGCCTGATGTACAATATATACTGTAATAGTCATTATGTATATATATTAGAATAATAATTTTAAAAAATGGAACAGTTTAGATAAAATATAAAATACAGTTTATATAAGTGTTTTATGTTTTGTATCATATTTGATACATCAGGCCCATATTGTATGATATAATGAGAATGTAGCTCACATGAAAAAATACTGAAAAAATAAAAATTGTTATAGCTTGTAATGGAAATTAATGCGATTTTTATAACCACATAACAGACTACTTGCATAAAATGCATATAAATATATGTTGTCACTTTATATCTCCCAATAATATGTCTTGGTAAGATATTCGATTGCTTTTATTAAGGTCTTTAGTTTTATTTGTGGGGGGCAAAACATACAGTACCATTCATGATAATTGCTAAATAAATATAATTGCTGATAAAAAGTGGTGTGCGTTAACCTGAAGGTGGACATTTTTCTTTACAGGCCTTAGAAATCTGTGCATCAACTACAAAACAGTATAGGATTTAATAAAATAGAATCAAATATATACTTAACAACAGCTCATTCTGTATTTTCATTTATTTTAGACATATTCTTCAACCTGTAGATCTCAGTATGCTACCAGGAGTCAGTGAATGATCAATGCACTGGGGTTCTGCCCTGTATGACACAGCCAATCCATCATGCAACAACAGACCCTGGTTGAAGCTGTGGTCACGCTTGTCTGCTAGAGAGTACATAATTCACAGTTGATTTGCTTGCTTCTGGTGGTCAGAGCTCAGTGATGTGAGGACAAGGTGGTCGCAGTGTCATGCATTGATCCGGCTCACTGACATTATACCAACAATCACAGACAGCTAATTAAAAGGTTCCTTAACAAGAGCATTTAAACTCGCTACTTAATTCCTAATACTTCACATGCACATTATTAATAACAGAAAAATAAGACTGTAATAATTACTTACCTATCAAAAATATAAGGTAAACATGATCAGAATAAAGACATGACTGTTTTAATACTGAGGAAAAAAAATTAGTAAAATCATCTGTTAAGGATTTCAAGACAGGAAGCCTATTACTAGAACATTTAGTTGGGGACTGCATATGTAATACCAGTCTAATGAATTCCCCAGGAACATCTTTACATCCTGTTGAAGTGATATTCTGATCATTAGCATATAGTCTAACAATGGTCACAATTCAAAAATTCAAATCAATAGTACATCACAGCCACAAAACAGCACTAAGACTGGCTTCACAAACCCACCCAACACCAATCAAAGCATACACATGCTCATTACAACATAAGGTAGAACTACATCTGCACAGAAATAGATGGTTTTAACAAGACAATCATGGTGAAAAGGAACCGACCAACAGGCCTCTTCATTAGTTTATTAACATATTGAAATTTGATCTACATACATAACCATACTCAATACTCCCTGACAAGCTGAAATATTTTTTTTCAATTATGTAACTCAATTTATATTAATGCCTAAAATTAAATGTCAATCTTTTTAGTCTAAAAATATTATTTTGTATCATTTGAAGTTTCAACAAGTGCTGCAAAAAGTTTCACAGAAAAAAATAAATAAAATAATTGTGCAGCCCACGGGCTAGATTGCTAACATTTCCAATTTGACACATTTAGTGAACCTTGTGATACAATGGTAATACATCGCTTTTTTAAGGAATATCATTAAATGCTTCTAATAGGTATTAAAATTCATATCTGCCAGCATATACTACAGATATCTGGTACAAGCAATAATGAACCATTTACCTCCTTTCTGAAGTACTGTAATTATAACATTACATTTTCCCTAAAACATCAACTTACTTTTGTTAATTTTTTTCTATCACTAATTCACTTTTAAATGAAATAGTATAAGATGTCCCGAATGAAAGCTCGACTTTACAGGCAACAGATAAAAAATCTAAATCAAAATGAGCACCAGTCTGTATGTTTTCCTTGTTTACAAACATAACCACTTGTATTATGCATTGACATTTTTATACGCTATACTATTATCAAAACAATTACTATCCAAAAATCGGAAAAACACTGTTTGCATTAATTTTTTTTAAATATGGAATGTAATGAAGCAGTCCAAAAATACAGAGGGTTGTCAGTGTGTGTGTTTTTTGCGTTTGGCTCGGGTCTCTTTCTCAGTGTGTGGTTGTGAAGCGGACTGATTTTGAGCACTGAGGGATTGCAGGGCTTGAACTCGCTGCAGGCGTTTACTGAGCTCACTTTCACATGCCTGGACCAGTGCTGATGTCCTTTCACCGTCCCAGCCCAACACCTCCATCATGACCTTCACTCCATGCTCCGCCACCATCTGCATAAAAAATACACCCATATGAGACAATAATACTAAACCATATGCTCTTAAATAACCAAAACACAAAAATAAACCTGTTTTTATAATACATTTACTTTTTTTTTATATAACATAATAAGTTATTAGGGTTTTATAATACACATATATACATATATATTTTTTTTTTATCAAACTGAATAACAGATTGATTATGCTCTTACCACTAAATAATACCACTGAAAAGAGTGAGTGACCCCTAATGATATATGACTGAAAGTTCAGTCAACATGACACCAAAATTAGCCCCATGCGATGTTTACTTTTCACAAACCGATCAATTCCTAACGGATAATATCAAGTTCTGACATTTTCTAGGTTTGTTTCACTCTGAAATGTTGTATTATAGGCAGGTAGAACAGACTTTAAATGACGTTCATATTGAATTCCACTAAGAATTAAAATGCTTAGTTTTTACTCTGTTCTTAAGAAATTGTGGGAGGACTTATAACACTGTCAGAAGTCATACCTGTAGCTCTTCATTGGACAGTCTGGTCTCTGGGTATTTTTTGTCCTTCAGGAGCATTAGCGTTGTGGACCTGAACCCTGCTGCGGCCTCCACCTGCACCCCATCTGTCTCATCCAGTCTAGCGCCTGCAGCAATGACAGTGGTTAACATCCTGAAAGCACTGGAAAGATTAGGGCTGTCACAGCAACAAATAAGCTGTTTATCATCCAAGCTGCTCCTTTTCTTCATTCCACCAAGTACTGATAAAATTAACTTAGAACTTAAAAAATGGCTCTGTGATGCCATCTAGTGGGAGTCAAAGCAACATTAAAGGAATAGTTCACCCAAAAATTTAAATTTGTGAAAATGTACATACCCTGAGGCCAACCAAGATGTAGATAAATTTGTTTCTTTATTAAAAATTTTTTTTGCATAACTTTATGCAATTAAATCACTTGCTCATCAATGGATCCTCTGCAGTGAATGGGTGCCGTCAGAATGAGAGTAATGATAAAAACATCACAATAATCCACAAGTAATCCACACAACTCCAGCCCACCAATTAGCATCTTGTGAATTGAAAAGCTGCATGTTTGTTATAAACTAATTTATTATTAAGACATTTTTAACTTTAAACTGTTGCTACTGGGTAAAATAGGAGTGTTCTATCCATAAAATTGCTTTATCCTTTAAAAAAGTCTTCTTGTTTAAATCTGGAGAGTAATATGCACAAACCAAAATGGTTCTAAACAAATATGTTGGTGTATTTTATGAGATAACAACAGGGGATGGACTTTTTCACTGTCTGAAACTTTTTTTTATGAATTATAGGCCCGTATTCTTGTAAGAAACTATGGTTTTAAAGTTAAAATGCCTTAATGGTGAATTTGTTTCTTACAGACATGCTGATGGATTGTAGTTGTGTGGATCACTTTTGGATTATTGTGATGTTTTTATCAGCTGTTTGAACTCTAAAAGAGGATCAATTGATGAACAAGAAATGTGATAAATAAATAAATAAAAGTTATATAAAGAAATAAAGTATGGAACTATTTCATTAAATAACTTGTGTGTGACTTTACTTAGGAATGTTTCTTGTATTGCTGGTATTTGAAATATATTCCTACTTTCTTCTTGTGGGTCCCATGTGCCTTCTCGCTCCATGGCTTTTAAATAGAGCCTCAGTAACTCTTTGGACTGTCTCTCTTCTTCCCTGCGGTCCAGCATTGTCTGCAGCGTGTCCTGTAGGACCTGGGTTTTCTGCTGTGAGAAGTCCAACGCTGCAGCCAGATCTGAGCACGGCACATCAATCAAACTCTGTAACACACATTTATCCAATTATTCTCTAAAAACCACAGTACAACACTGGCTGTTTACACACTATAATCATACATGTAAATTAAAATAGTCAGATATATCGCAAAATAAAATAAAAAGCCACTAAGCCAGAATCACACAGACCTGTAGATCTGCCTCGGACATGAGGATAATACTGGCCAGGTCCTGTCTGAGCTGTTCTGCCAAACTGCGCCAAGATTCAAACCCATCAACTGTGTCTTTCCCATCTACCTCCAGAACAGTGCAATTTCTGCAAGGCTGTGCTGTCCCTTCATCAACCAGAAAAAATAGACCCGTTTAGATTAGTAAGTGTGCTGAACAAATATAAATAAATACATCGGAAAAAAAAAACCCTGGTGTAGTTTAAATTTCACCTTGATGAGAATGCATCCATATTTCGTTGGCATGCAACAGCATGAATTTTGTATTTGCTGGCAGACACATGAAGTAAGCCTCATCTTCCACAATAGTCCCATCATCTTCTAGCACCACTGAGACTGATGCACTGGGACTGAACCCAAGAGCCTCACCACCTGTGAGTGACAGAGGAGAAGAGAAATGACAAATAGAGCATAGGATCAACTGTCAACTTTTAAAAACAGAGAGAGAGAGATGAAACAATCCTGAATAAATTCCAAAAACATATTTAAAAAAATATTTTTTAAATGCTGAATTATTAATTTACTGTGTGTGTGTGTGTGTGTGTATATATATATATATATATATATATATATATATATATATATATATTCGTTAATTATTATTTTCATTATTATTACTTTAACCATTAATTGGTAATATAACTAATATCATTTATCTATAGTCATCTTTAAGTTCTAAAATTATTTAAAACTCGACTCTAACGTATATTTTTTAAATTATGCCTACTTAAATGACCACTGTTTAAAATTTGAAACATAACCAATCTATTTAATAATTTCATCTGAAAAGGCTATTTACTCAGTTCAGGCTGAAAACTTCTTTCTTTTCAAACACACCTTTTATTCTGAGCTGATCCAGAGAGCTCACCGCCAGTCCATAATGCTTCTCTCGGCTAATGTTACACACTTTACACGCTTTTAATTCGGCCATAATAATAGTCGACGTTTAAAGTTCAGAAGTCAGTAACTTATCTTCAAAGCTTCACACGTTGTACTTGGATATTATTTTTGTGTCTGAAAATAATAACTCACATTACACGTAATACCGTCACTATCTGTCTAAAACTGTTTCACAAAGAAATTGAAAATACATTTCGGCTTCCGCGTTTTGGAACGCGCTGCTCGAAATCGAATCGGTAACTGCTCGCTGGCCTAGGAGATGTAAATGAATCGTTATTTTGATTCAAATCTTTCAAATGAATTGATTGAACCGATTCACAAAGGCGGACTGAGCACTTATTCACTTTTTTTTTATCTCATTCTTTGATAAGAAACAGTTCAAAAGAACCGATCAATGCAAATGACTCGGACTTCATATCACTAGTTCAGACTAAAGTAACCGAGCACTGCTGAAGCATCAGCGTCCTTAGCCTTCTGGCTAACAGCTCTGAGAAGATGGCATCTCCGGACCAACCTGACCACCAAAATCAGGTAGTTAATAACATTCATCCGTCTAACAACACGCATTCTGATTGGTCGGATGCATAGTAAATGCACAATTTGGCACGCTTTAATTATTGATAAGGTCATAATCCGGCTGCACCATGTTGTTTTGGAAAAGTTTTAGCTGATTTGCTAGCGCCCTGTTCACCGTCTCATCTCATGCAGTTAGACAGATGTGTGTGTGACAGCTGCAGGCACAGAGAATAGCGGATACGGGACATTTCACTGCACATATCAATGTGTCAGTCTCTGTGAAATAACACAAGCGCTAAATGGACAATTTAGTAATGTGCAGTCAGGGGTCGTTGACCTAAAAACATGACTCATGAGTCATGACACATTCATGCCTCCATGTGCTCATCTGTCTCAGTAAAGAACCCAATTTGATCTGTTTACAGCCGACATATAAGTATTATTTATGCAATGTATCAGCAACGAATTAAAGGGAAAGTTCACGCAGAAATGAACAGTCTGTGATCATTTACCACCTTCATGTTGTTCAAAACCTAAAGTTATGTCAGAGATATGATACTTAAACATATTTAGGGGTGATGCAAAATCAGTAATAAAAAAAAACATCAATGTATGTAAACACATTTATTTTAATTGCAGTCTTGACTGAATAAGTATCAGAACATGTCTATTATTTGTTTCAGTCTGTGTGCTTAAATATATTATATTTCTTATCATTTATAATAAAGATATTTAGAAATGATATCAATTGACATTATTTAATTAATTTTACTTTAATATGTATTATTTTTTATTAATACTTTATTTCATTAATTAAACTTATTACTTGCATTTTCTTTACTCAACATTTTAAACGACTCGTACTCTTATATTTTTCTTTAAATTATATAAAATACTTTGAATTATTAAAGCTTAAAATGTGCTATATAAATGACAACAATGAATAAAAGGGATAACAATCTTTCATCATATTTTATTTATTTTAATTGGGACACAAGTCCAGATGTTATGCAGAATGACTTCCTCAATCACTATTCATTTCCAGTGCATCTTTTTTGTATGATATTTGTTTTTTCAACTGATGACAGACTTTTCATTTTTGGGCTTGCAATCATAACTAAATGTTCTTAATTAATCAAATGTCTCATTTTTAAGGTTAGGATGTGAATATTGCATTATTATTCCTGTACATTTTTCTCTATTAAATACTGTAATGGAAACATTTGTCATAAATACTTGCTTTTTAAATATATGAATTTTATGACTGTTTAAGATATGCTTATTTTTAATTAGTTTTTTGGAAGTATGTAGAGGATGCCTGGCCTGTATTCTGAAGCTGAGTTTTGTTCGATCAGTGTATCAACTCTGTTCGTGTGTGTTCGAGCAGTGTGAAAATAATTAAATCTGTTGCCAACTTTAGAATGTTTGAAGTGTTGCCGTTTGTTAGAGTGTGTTTAACCAGCCTAGATAAGAAGTTCAGTCTGATGATATTTGCTCTGTTTCTGAGAGTAATGAGATGCCTTTAGTCTGCAGCTCTTACATAGCAGTCGTTGCAGTCTTGACACTGAAATTAGAGCTTTGCTATTACATAAAAAATTTAAAATATATTAATATATAGAACAATTATTTTAAATAATAATAATATTTTAATGATTGTAATATTTCTCTGGTTTGGATCAAATAAATGCAGCCTTGTTGAACAAAAAAATTAAAATCTGACCCCAAAATTTTTTTTTGTTAATGTATGAACGTTCTATATAATATATTTAAAATGTATAAATTGTTTCTATTGTGTCCTTGAGCCTGACACTTAGCCCAATGTTGCATTCAGAAGACAATGGAATATAGATAACACATCAAATGTTAAAAGTGAGACACTTTTTAAATGTCATGCCTAATATTGGCTCAATTTGGATTTCAAAAGAGCTACACATTCCAAAAAAGTTGGGACAGGTAGCAATAACAAGCCAGAAATGTTTAATGTACATATACGGAACAGCTGGAGAACCAATTTGCAACTTATTAGGTAAATTGGGAACATGATTGGGTATAAAAAGAGCCTCTCAGAGTGACAGTGTCTCTCAGAAGTCAAGATGGGCAGAGGATCACCTATTCCCCCAATGCTGTGGCGAAAAATAGTGGAGCAATATCAGAAAGGAGTTTCTCAGAAAGAAATTGCAAAGAGTTTGAAGTTATCATCATCTACAGTTCATAATATCATCCAAAGATTCAGAGAATCTGGAACAATCTCTGTGCATAAGGGTCAAGGCCGGAAAACCATACTGGATGCCCGTGATCTTTGGGCCCAGACGGCACTGCATCACATACAGGAATGCTACTGTAATGGAAATCACAACATGGGCTCAGGAATACTTCTAGAAAACATTGTCGGTGAACACAATCCACTGTGCCATTCGCCGTTGCCAGCTAAAACTCTATAGGTCAAAAAAGAAGCCATATCTAAACATGATCCAGAAGCGCAGGCGTTTTTCCCTGGGCCAAGGCTCATTTAAAATGGACTGTGGCAAAATGGAAAACTGTTTGAAGTTTGAAATTTGAAGTTCTTTTTGGAATACTGGGATGCCATGTCATCCGGACTAAAGAGGACAAGGACAACCCAAGTTGTTATCAGCGCTCAGTTCAGAAGCCTGCATCTCTGATGGTATGGGGTTGCATGAGTGCGTGTGGCATGGGCAGCTTACACTTCTGGAAAGGCACCATCAATGCTGAAAGGTATATCCAAGTTCTTGCACAACATATGATCCCATCCAGACGTCGTTTCTTTCAGGGAAGACTTTGCATTTTCCAACATGACAATGCCAGACCACATACTGCATCAATTACAACATCATGGCTGCGTAGGAGGAGGATCCGGGTAGTGAAATGGCCAGCCTGCAGTCCAGATCTTTCACCCATAGAAAACATTTGGCGCATCATAAAGAGGAAGATGCGACAAAGAAGACCTAAGACAGTTGAGCAACTAGAAGCCTGTTTTAGACAAGAATGGTACAACATTACTATTCCTAAACTTGAGCAACTTGTCTCCTCAATCCCCAGACGTTTAAAGAGATGTGTTGATGCCATGAAATTGAAAATCAACTTATTTTTCCCTTAAAATGATACATTTTCTCAGTTGAAACATTTGATATGGCATCTATATCGTATTCTGAATAATATATTGAAATTTGAAACTTCCACATCATTGCATTATAAAATAAAAAGCCACTAAGCCAGAATCACACAGACCTGTAGATCTGCCTCGGACATGAGGATAATACTGGCAAGGTCCTGTTTGAGCTGTTCTGCCAAACTGCGCCAAGGTTCAAACCCATCAACTGTGTCTTTCCCATCTACCTCCAGAACAGTGCAATTTCTGCAAGGCTGTGCTGTCCCTTCAACATTGCATTCTCTTTTTTTTATTCACAATTTGTACAGTGTCACAACTTTTTTGGAATCGGGTTTGTAGTTTTGTATGGGCAAAGAGACAAATTAACCAATGTGCCATCAGTTTATCTCAGACTTATTATAGGTAGATCCTATCTTGGATCCTATCATTTAGGCCCTTAATTTGTTCTTTGATGATGCTATTTATTGTGATTCATTTCTGAATGATAAAGGAGGGCTGTGTACACTACCATTCAAAATGTTGGCATTGGTAAGACTTCTTAATGTTTTCAAAAGAAGTCTCATATGCTCACCAAGGGTGCATTTATTTATTTAAAAAATACAATAAAACCTTAATATTGTTGCAATTTCAAATAACAGTATTTTTATTAGTATTATACATGTAATGGCAAAACAGTCTTTTTTTTTAAGCTTTTCCATTAAAATGTTGTGAAAATGTTGGGGTTCTTTGATGAATAGAACATTTGAAAGAACATAATTTGTTTGAAATAGAATAATATACATTTTTTTTCTGTCACTTAATGAATTTAATGCATCCTTAAATGTTTTATTTATTTAAAACAACAAACAAAATAATAATAATTTTGAAAGGTAGTGTACATTTTTGGTGGGGGATTATTGGTTGCTTATATACTTTTGTCTGGTTAGGTTCTCTGTCATTAGAGTCCAGCACTTTACTGCAACAGACTCACATGTATGTCATAAATTCTGCCACTAGATGGCGCTGTAACACAATGCTGCTGGTTTATTTCAGAACGCTGCTCCACATAAAGAAGACGCGCCTCCAAGAGAAGCGCTGGTAAGTGATTGTGATTCAGACTAACTAGCACGCGTGACTCTGGACAGAGATTTTGGTTGCACTTTATTTTACAGTACGTGTACTAACATGTACTTATAGTGTACTTACAGTGTATTTATCTAAGAAAGTTCTGGTAACACAAGGTTACTACATAGGGTAGGGTTAGGTTTAGGGGTAGGTTCACGGTTAGTACCTAGTTATTACATAGTTATTGGAATTACTATAATAAGTACATAGTATGTACATGAGGAACAGGACTGTAAAATAAAGTGCTACCGAGATTTTATAGGAGTAGACTCAGTTTGAAACAATAATATTAAAATTAAATTGGTTTGCATTATTTAACGCAATAGAAAAATACAAAAACAGAATTGTTAGCAAAAATTTTTTATATTGTACTGTTCTTACTCTTATTTACATATTTCTTGGTCATTTCTTTCTTTATTATATTGTTGTTTTTGTAGAAACAATAACTCAGGTGTTTCTGTATTTTACACAGAATTTACTACTTTATTAGTCTTGTTGGAGTTTCTAGGTGTACTACTGTTTAAATGTTTGGGCTCAGTGAGATTTAATGTGTCCTTTCTGAGAAAGAGAGAGAGAGAAAAAAAGCCTATTTAAGGACACATTAAACTGATCAAAAGTTACAGGAGAAAATTCACACTTCAAACAAATACTGTTTATTTGAACTTTATACTAATCAAAGAATAAATAAAAATCATCATTTCCACAAAAATACCAAGCAGCACAACTTTTTTTTTTTTTTCTTGAATCAGCATATGAGAATGATTTCAGAAGGATCCAGTGAAAATAAAGACTGGAGTCATGGCCTCTTAAAAAAAACAAGCTTTACCATCAAAGGAAAATTACATTCTAAAAAATTTAAAATAGAAAATATTTAGTTTAAATTGTAATAATATTTCATACATTTACAGTTTTTATTGTATAAATGCAGCAAAGGTGAGCATAAGAAACTAAAGTTTTCTGAAATATAAAAAAATCTTACCAACCCCACACTTTTGAACAGTAGCGTATGATATATTTTTCATTGATAGAATGTAATTTTAAGCATGTCAGAGATGTCATTGACTGTGATTATCTGAAAACATTTGATCACCAATTATAGAAGATTTGCTAGCGGACCGTTTTGTGTTCATTGGATATGATTGGATATGAATGGAGTAATCCTTACCCATCCTCAGTAGTGGAACTGCTCGCTATATTGTATTGCTTTTAAAATAGGAAGTTCTTGGATTATCTATGGCACATTTACTATCATTGGACAATTACGCAGTCTATTGTGCAGTTTTGTGTGATGTGATTTTCCGCTATGAATGATATCTAGCCATGCTCAAAGCACTGTCCTCAACAGTGGGAAAAATGTTATTAAGACTTCTTGGCTTTCTAACTGCTTGACAAGTCCCCCTTTTTTCCTCTGCTTTTCTCGTTTTGATGAGCTGCTCTTAGTTAAGTGGATTATTACAGCTCTGGATAATTCATGTCACAAGGCATTATTTGGATGGGGTGAATAATTGAAATCTGTGTCTGAAAGGATTTGATGTGGATGAGCGGAAGGGGAATAGTGGCAGGGCTGGAGGGAGCTCTGAGCGCGAGTGCCGGGGTGTCAGGCTGGGGACACCGGTCATGTTAACAGGTTCTGACTCACCTCGCCGGATGGGTGGTCCTTGCTCCTCGGTGGCAGGCGACTCTGGCTGGAGTCTGAGCCAGAGCAGGTTTGAACCTGTGCTGATCTCTGGCCTGTCAGTCAAACCCAGTACCAGTGGCCTTCAGGGCTGTCCCTCTCCCACACACTGCACACTACTTCATCATTTCTTCATTTAACCGCCCACTCTCTTTTTCATTTTCCTTCCCTTCTTCTCATTTTCTTTCCTTCCTGTTCTTTTCCTTCTCCTTCTCCTTTTCCTTTTTCACTTTCCTTTTTTTCTCCTTTTTTTCAATTTTCACTTCTATTTTCATGTCCAGTACAATTTCCATTTCTTCTCTTCTCTTCCCTTTACTTTTTTCTTTTCTTTTTCTTGTTTATTTCCATTAGTTGTGTTCTTTTCATTTCTTTCCATTTCACTTTCTTTTTATTTTCCCTTTACATTTCCCTTTCCTTTCATTTTCATTACTTTCTGCTCTCTGCCTTTGCCCTTTTTCTTTTTCTTGATTCTACATTCTACATTTTCCTTTTATTTTTTTCTCCTTTTCTGTTCATTGACCAAGGCATTTGCCTTGCCTTCTGCCTTGCCTTGCTCTCTGTCCTTTTCCTCCATCTGTTGCTCTTCCCCTTCTCCCTCTTTGCCCCCCCCCCCCCCCCCCCCCAGTCTACATCTGAAAGTCACAAATATAGGAATATCACCATTAGGGTTGCAAAGGGGTGGAAAATCTCCAGAAAATTTCCTGCAATTTTCCTGAAATGTTCCATCTTTGTGCAATCCTATTCAGCATTTATTATTAAACCACAGAATGCCCATAAATTCCCTACTGAGTAACGTAGCAACAAAAGCCAAAGGTTTAACCATATCCAGGCTTGGAGGAGTTAAAAATCAACCCCCAGATCACCTCAGGCTGTAAGAGAGCCGTGTTTGTCAGCTCTCTTGTTTGCCTTTTAGACTTCTGTGGTGGGCTTTCTGCCTCAAAGGTGTGTGAAAGGTTAAATATCTTTCCCTCCAGTGGTGTTTTGCGGTACCCTCCTGCGATCTACTTCCATTGACTGCAACACTCAGCGTGTTGGCATGGTAACTGCCGGCTCCATGGGATGCTCTCCCATCCTTGCTCTGCCCGCTGGGGTTCCACTGTGTGCCCCAAATATCACTGGCCTCCTGTGGAAAGTGCGAGGGATGCAGGAGCAGAGGGAGGAGGTGAAAGGAGGAAAAAAAGGAAAGTTGTCAGAAGAACATCCCGCTCTCACCGCAACTTCAAAAGCTCCCCTTCCCCAGGACATTAAGCAACTGTGATGAAAAATTTAGCAAGCGTTAAATAAGGTGCTTTGAAATGATCTGTTTTGGCTCGGCAGTCTCTGAATTTCCGGAGCCCCTCTGCTATCATCACCACACTGGAAAAAAAAGAGACAACATCCCCAAAGCCTAGGGATTGGGGTCTGCCTGACGAGATGCCAGTGTTGACATTATAGCCAGTGGCATTGGTCATCTCTTTACACCATTATTTTCTTTATATCATACACCTTGCTGTTGCTTCTAGCGCTCCAGGCATTGGAAACACATCTGTTGCTCGAATCTTGGTTATGAAATATGCTTGCACCTCACAGGGATTCGTGTAAAATAACACAGATGGCAGAAGGAATAGGTTATCCACCTGGAGCATCCGTTTATAAGTGAGGTTTGATCTGTGGGTCACTGTAGACATTTTGGGACAGCATTTGTATTTTGTTTCAATTTCTCTGTTTCCTGATTATGAAACTTGGAAGTTGATTATTGAGGGAATGAGGGGTGGTTAACCAGTAATAACCCAAAAGACTTAAACTGTGCTCACTTTCAAACTGTGCTGCAATTTAATTTGCCTGGGGATCCATCCTCGAACTTTCCTCTTTTTTCCCCCACCCTTTGCTCATTACTTTAATTGTAATTGTAATCCTTTATTGGAGCTGTCTGCAGTAAAGGAGAGTTATGGTTGGCGTGGGGGCACGGGCCACAGAGATGTTTCATGATTGTTGGGGATGATGGTCACTAGGTGGAGATGAGCGGGCCAATGAGAGGTCTCTCATTCCTGGGAGACTGCCTTGAGGATCTGACTGGGTTGATTGAAGCAGCACACCTTGGCGGAACATATTTTCCAAAGGTGCGGTGCCCAGTCTCTTTCCTGTTCCCAGAATTTCACCAATGTTTTTGGCTGGAAAAAATAATTCTGTCCGCACCAAAGCCTTATTAAATTTACCTTATGTTTGTATAAAATCCTTCTGGGGAAAAAAAGAGCTAATATATTATGTGTAAATAAATTGCTATGAATTAAAATATGTACGTAAATATACACTACCTTTTAAAAGTTTGAGGTCGGTATGATTCTTGAATGAAATTAATGGTTTTATTCAGCAAGGACACATGCGATTCAAATTGAGAGACATTTATAATGTCACAAAAGATTTAAATTTCAAATAAATGTTTTCTATTCATAAAAAAATCCTGAAAAGTGTATCACAGTAGTTTTTACTGTATCTGTCTTTTAAAACTTTTCAAAAACAAGAAATCTTACCTACCCTGAACATAAAAAAAATCTATATATTTAAAAATAATAAGAGTTTGGACGCAATAGCATCTTTAGGTTATAATAACATTTAGGCCTGCAACTAACGATTATTTTGATAATCGATTAATCTGTCGATTATTTTTACGATTAATCGATTAATCTTTATATACTTATATTTTAGTTTTGCCCATTTTTTCCAATTAAATTTTTAACAAAGAGTCTTTATCATTCAACATAGACTTTTAGAGATTTTAACCATTTTGCATTGTCATATCCTCATCAAAAATATACCTGGAGTTTTGTTTTATTATGTGTTAGTAATCCTTTGTCAAACTCTTCTGCAATCAGAACACTGACCCATACTCTAGCAAATTTCACAAGATTTCAAATAATGTTTTCACCATGGCAGTCCTTAGGGCTCCTAAAGTAGTTTAACATCCCAAACAAAGCTTATTAAGGAATCTTTCAGAACATATTTTCACTAAGAATAAGAATAAAACAGAATAAATTTGCAATACATTGCATTTTATTATTTTTTTCCTATAAACACACAACTTATACCTGGGAAACCGCTTTATAGCTTATGCTGTGAAATTGTAAACAATCCTTCGAATAAAGTGCCAGCGGCATGAAACCTGAATGGAACTCACATTTTAAAGTAAAATCCATCAGAAGGTTGTCCAGAAAAAAAAAACAATTTGACGCACAAAAAAACCTGCTGTGTGAAAAAGAGCAGTGAATACTTAGAAAAAAAGTGCATTTCAAATACATTTAAACATATACCTCTCTCATTCAGTCATAATTAGGCTGCAAGACTGAATTATGAACTGGTAAATGACAAACTGAACACTGAACATGTTTGTAAATCTTTAAATGTTAACTGTTAAAAAGCAATGTTATTAGCTTTTACGACTAAACATTTGCAAACAACATTGTACTGGAGAATCTGCACAAATAAAAGTGTTAAACAGTTCAGTAGTGCAGAGTTTACAGGTTACTCTTCTTTTTTGAAAGCTCAAAGTAAAGTACTCCCACACTTTGGATGACTTTGTTCGATTAGTTTTATCTTCCGCTTTCTTCTTTTTCTTTCTTAAGCTTACTCCACTGCTGTCCGTCTCCAGCATCTCGCTGAATGCTGCAGATGCAGTTCGGGAAGCACGTGACATAAAACGAGGCCAGCTATTGGCTATTCACTACTTCTCCTGCTGTACTGGCTGAGTAAAACCTCCGGTGGCTCATTACTGCCACACTTTGGTCATCGCAGATTTAAAATATGTACAAAATGAGCCGCTTACGGCAAATAAACTAAATTAGTTGACAACTATTTTAATAATCGATTTTAATCGATTAAATCGATTAGTAGTTTCAGCTCTAAGAACATTACAAATTCTAATCCAGGTTATGATTTTCAAAGATGTATTATAAAATTGTATTATTTTCCCCCCAAAATGCAAAAATCCATGATACTTCTTTTTCTTCTCAAAATGCAATAAATCCATTGAATCAATACGAAAGTTATCCACTTATGACAGCCTCTGAACTTGGTCAATACTAATCTTATATACAGGCACTTGACTAAAATACATTCATCAGTCATCGCTTCCAAAATGAATTCAGCAGGTCATCTTGTTAATGCTATAAATTAAATACAGCACTCACTGTCTAGAGTGCGTGGAATGGTGTGCTGTGATTGGTTGTTACTGTTTACAGTGCGTGGAATTGTGCGCTGTGATTGGTTGAGCGGATATATTGCATTCTGCAAAAAAGGGAGACTGACGTTTGTTACGGTTTGGAAAATATATATATATATATATATATATATATATATATATATATATATATATATATGTGTGTGTGTGTGTGTGTGTGTGTGTGTGTGTGTGTGTGTGTGTGTGTGTGTGTGTGTGTGTGTGTTTATATATAAAGAAACCCATTATGCCTATGGAGAGTCCTCACAAAGAAAGTAAACCAGACACGTGTGTGTGTTAGTTAGGTCAACATTTAGCTGACAAAAAAGTAGAATGTTTGCTGAAGTCCGAGCTGAGCACTGGCACTAGGACTGTTTTGGTGGTAAGTAGTATTTTGTTTATACCATATGTGCATTTTAGAGATGGATGAGGAACTCACTTGTGTTTGTGTGAGATTGTGGAAGTTTATTTAGTGTTGTTGCAACAGGCACTGTCTTGTCCTGAGCTTGAGCTTGTGGATAATGATACAGGAAAGGCCTGCGGTTTTATTGTTGCTGTGTTGCACTTTTCCGTCCCCCTCCCCACCAGCCTTGTCCAAGCCGCATTGAAAGGGCTCTGTATGAATTTTCACCGTCACATTCAAGGGCGAACGGCACAGGGTCAGCTAATTGCTTTTATAATTATGATTTCACGTCAGATTTATCGTGCATGCTTGAAGTCTGCAGATCAGGGGCTTCGAAAATGTGTTTACAGCTCTTGGCTCATCTGTTCCAGTCAGTCTTTTTGACTCAATTTAGCAGATTAGAGGTGAATAGATGAGACCTGGGTTCCTCTTCAAGCCCCAATGTGTATAATTTCAGAACTCCATCTGTAAAGTCCCCTACTGAATGTGTTTGTTTACTGCTGTGAAATGCTTATTAAACGACACAAACCATAAATCCCAGTTTTGCGTTTGAACCATGAAATGCCATCTCTCCAGTCCTCATTTGTTTTCGGCCTGAGTGACTCTGTTATTTAGCCTCTTTTATAGTAGTTTCCATAACTGTAAACGGTTATTTTTTATTTTTTTTATGTTGGTCATATATATTTTTTTTCTGATTCTCTTTGAAAAGGCTGAGTAGATAAAGATGAGTGGCGCCCAGATTTCTTTACGTTGTGGTTTTGGTCTCATGTGTGCTGTTGGACCAGATTTCTGGAGCCGGTCCCCCTGAGGCCAAATTCAGCAGATTTATGGCCAAACATCTTCCCACATGAAAAGCCCATTTTTCTTCTTTTCATTTTCTTCTTGTGTCTGTGTGTGTGTGTGTGTGAATTTCCTTAAAATCCTTAATAATGAGTTAAGGGGTTCTTTGCTGATATCAAATCTTGCTGCTGTCTTTTGAAATTTCTCATGTCAAGTCTTTTGACATTAAGTCATAATTCAAAGTTATTAGCTGATCTCAGCTTCAAGAGTCTAAGATATATTTCCAAACATGTTATTACATTACATCATAGTGACTGACATACATGTTCCTTGGATATAAAGTTTGAAACCATTTGTGGAATTATAAATGAATACATAAATATATTCAACTTAAAAGATCTAAAACTTTTTTCATATTACCATTCATAAGGTAGTTTCTTTTCTTTTCTTTTGAAGGAAATTAGTAATTTATTTTGCAAGGATGTATTGCACTGATTAAAAGTAACAGTTAAGACTATATTATATATATATATTTAATGGTTTAAACAGTTTCCTGGTTTTATTCTCTTCGATATTTTATTATTTGATTATATTTTATTATTATTTGTAGTTCTGACACCATTATAGTCATGGTGTAATTTTCTTTAGAATCACTTGGTACATAAGTCCTTGTGAGAGCTGAATTCTTCTTTCATTATTGTCTGAATGGCTCTAGTTTCTTGACATCCATTATTTTGTTTTGCTGGAGTTCCTGTGGGAAGATTCATTCGATTTGTCAGGTGACTCAAAGAAAATCAATTACAGAAATCAATTAAAACTGCCTGGGTCATCACTAGCGTCTATGGTTATTTGTCTATTTCTCATGATTACCGCCCATTTCATCAGAATGAGGCCTTTCCATTTGTCAGTCACAAGCTTTCATGACGGTTTTGTGTTTGCCTGTGTAAGCTAGTAATTAACGTTTGACCACAGAGAATGTTTGTTAGGAAATTGTTGACATCTAGCCTGTTAAACATTACAATCTGTGTCATATTATTCTTGAAGCCAAGCTTTTCCAAGCCAAAAACCACTTGCTTCATCTTGCTTCCTTTTATGGTCTGTCAAAATGACTGAGAATGTCTTGAATTTAGGAAATTGCGGGTTATAGCCCATTAAATTCTCCAAGGATCCTTAATTAAATCCTCTTTTATAATGTGCGTCTCTGTTTGTCAGTGTGTATTTCTCTCCGTCTGCTCCTTTTCCATGTGTCTAGATTAATTTTGTATGACATATACTGAAGAAAATTATAAACGCAACACTTTTGTTTTTGCCCCCATTTTTCATGGCCGCACTTTAGAGTGGCCTTTTATTGCGGCAGTCTAAGGCATACCTGTGCAATACTCATGCTGTCTAATCAGCATCTTGATATGCCACACCTGTGAGGTGGATGGATCATCTCGGCAAAGTAGAAGTGCTCACTAACACAGATTTAGACAGATTTGTGAACAATATTTGAGAGATATAGGCCTTTTGTGTGCATAGAAAATGTCTTGGATCTTTGAGTTAAGCTCATGAAAAATGGGGTCCAAAACAAAAGTGTTGCGTTTCTAATTTTGTTCAGTGTAGTTTAACATAACACTATCCTCTTTTCACATGGCTCAGTGACCTGATGAGTGTGGGCCGCACTCCCTGGGAACGTGCGGTTTATTTTCAGCGCTTTCTTTCTGATGTTCTCAGTTTGCCAACTGCTTTGAAGGCAGGCTTTAATTGAACTCTTTGATTACCCAGAAATCAATAAAACATAATTTATACTTGCCCCGCAATTTATAAAATCTTGGCAAATATATTAACTCTAACAGAATGGCAAGTACAGATCTGTAATTTCTAGTTTGGCCATAGCCTGCTGAACTATGTCATTATATGTTCGCCCGACACGATGATGGAAATATGACCGGGTTTTAATTATAGCGTAGCTGTGTTTTTAAAGAGAATGGAAGGAGATGTGTGACACTAGTTTGGCTTGAGCTTTGCAATTACTTCCGTTTGATGTGAAGGTTCTCTTTGGCGGCAGATATGAAGTGGAGCAGAAAACGTCGAAGAGATGTATAGCATGTAATGGAAAGAGAGAGACTCGCCATATGAGTGACGATCAGGTCGAAACAGCAACTGTCACTCCTCTTGAACGTGCATGTGCAAGTCTCCCTCCACCTCCAATGTCACTTTCAAGGCATAATTACTCCAAGGTGTGTTGACTAGTCTAAGAAGCAATTATGCCAGTTTTTCCACTGCAAATGAGGAGACATGATGGCCCCCTGATTGACAGGATATGTGCTTTAATAAATAAATGACTATGGTAATGCAGGTACAGAGAGCCTTTGAAATGTCACCAACTTTCCCATTGCAGGTCCTGTCCCTGTGATTTTAATGAACAGGAGTGGGACTAAAGCCCTGTGTTTCTGACTCCCAGGATCTGTCAGGAGGACCGACCGACCGGCAGGCAGCATTTCATTTCGAAACGCCTAGCACTGAGAGTGTTTCCTCAGATTTTTCTAGGAGTGTTTGATCAAACGAATAAGGCTGAAAAAAAAAGTCTCCACGGTGTACTGCGAAAGCCAAATTTTTCTTGTTGTACCTCTTTGATGTGCCCGATTATGTCTGGAAGTCTAGAAATCAGAGAAAAATGTGATGTAATTGACACATTGGGACTGTTCTTTATCTGCCTGCGCAGTAAGTTATTAGCAGTTAATTCATCTGCTAACTCCCCTGCAGCGCCTGTTATTTGTTTAAATGGAGAGATTCCCATGGTACATTTGTAACTACACTGCTGAAATGCTTCTCTCTATAATTATTTAACATTACACGCTGACTTATAGTGGTTATCGGTGCTGGAATATTAACATGGGAAGAGGCGAGGCTGTTTAATCAAGACTGAGACTTTGGGGCAGTGTTGTGTTTAGAAACGCATGGGTTTGCTATGATCTGCTTTTGAATGCTATGGCAAATGTCGGTTTCCTTGAACAATTACACTTAACATTTGGCATATTTGAAGGTGTTTGAAGTGTTGGACACATCTCTTACCAATAAGACAGAAAGGCTTTGAAAGACCCTTTGATGGTCCCCTGCTTCCCATCCAGTAGATGCAAACAATACATCAATGTGCAGAAAAGAAGCAGACTTGCTCTACTTTTTTCGAGTTCACTCCATTGTATCATACTCTACTTTAGCCAAGTATTGTCTATTGCACTTAACTGTAGTTTAGTCTATTCTAAAGGTTTTAAACTGGGGTTAAAAGACCCACAGGGAACCACAAGGAGGTGCTGTTTATTTGATCAATTTATGTAGACCAGTGGTTCCCAAACTTTTTCAACTCGTGGCCCACACAACCAAACACATATGTTGGCGCGGCCCACTGCAAAAAAATTAACTGACCCCGCTATTGTTGGGTTAATAACTTAGTACTCAGAAGCTAGATTGTTAACTGTCTTTATTGAATGAATTGGCAATGAACAGAAAATAACTCGAGCTGGCACCGCTAGGCACAACTGCTGTTGTTCTGTAGCATATGCAGAAAAAATATCTAAGATAAATTGGCGGTTTATTCTTAAACCAATCAGCGAGCTCGAACAGTGGATAATTGATTACATTTATATAGCGCTTTTCCAGGCACTCAAAGCACTTTACACAGTCAGGGGGTATCTCCTCATCCACCACCAGTGTGCAGCATCCACCTGGATGATGCGACGGCAGCCATATTGTGCCAGAACGCCCACTACACACCAGCTTACTGGTGGAGAGGAGACAGAGTGATGGAGCCAATCAATGGATATGGGGATTGTTAGGAGGCCATGATGGTCAGAGGCCAATGGGCGAATTTAGCCAGGATGCCGAGGTCATACCTCTACTCATTTCAAAAGACATCCTGGGATTTTAATGACCACAGAGAGTCAGGACCTCAGTTTACTGTCTGATCCGAAGGACGGTACTTGTTGACAGTATAGTGTCCCCATCACTACACTGGGGCGCTAAGACCCACACAGACCACAGGTGAGCACCCCCTGCTGGTCTCACTAGCACCTCCACCTTCCAGCAGCAACCTAGTTTTCACAGGAGGTCTCCCATCCAGGTACTGACCAGGCTCAGCCCTGCTTAGCTTCAATGGGAAACCGGTCTTGGGCTCCAGGGTGACATGGCAGCCGTGGAAGCATAGTTACAGTTTAATATTTATTTTTTGTTATTTAATTATACATACATATATATACATATATATATATACATACATATATATATATATATATATATATATATATATATATATATATACACACATATATATATATATATATATATATATATATATATATATATATATATATATATATACACACATATATATATATATATATATATATATATATATATATATATATATATATATATGTGTATATGTGTGTATATAT
This sequence comes from Carassius carassius, assembly GCF_963082965.1. Classification (NCBI taxonomy): domain Eukaryota; kingdom Metazoa; phylum Chordata; class Actinopteri; order Cypriniformes; family Cyprinidae; genus Carassius; species Carassius carassius. The sequence goes on from NC_081800.1 coordinate 17,988,536, forward strand.
ATATATATATATATATACACATATACACACATATATATATATATATATATATATATATATATATATATATATATATATGTGTGTATATGTGTGTATATATATATATATATATATATATATATATATATATATATATATATATATGTGTGTGTGTATATATATAAATATATGTGTGTGTGTATGTATATATATATATATATATATATATATATATATATATATATATATATATATATATATATATATATATATATATATATATATATATATATATATAACAAAATAATTGTTCTGTCTGTCTAGTTGTTTATTACATGTACATGTACTTTGGACAAGTTCTGGTAATATATTTAATTCTGCATTCTAAAGTTAGTTCCGGGGTTTTACAAACTTATTATTATTATTATTATTGTATTTAAATATTATTTTCATATAATATTTTAACAGTTTACTTTAATACAATGGCATTTATTTAATTTTATTAAATTTTGATGTCCTTATAAATTTGTATTTTCTTACACAGTATAAATGCATATATAGAGAGAGAGAAAGAGAGGGCTACAGGAAGGAAAAAAACTGCCTTTATTTAATAAAAAAAAAAAAATAAAAATAGGTGCCTCAAGGGAATCATGACTGGGAGGCTCCTTGGCATCAACAAGTTTGAAAAACTGTGGCCTAATCTACTTTACTCCAGTGTAGTTTTTTTACTATCATTTAGTGCAGTCTGGCGTCTGCTTTACCTCATTGTACTCTCCTCCAGTGCACTCTAAAGTCAAGTGTACTGTAGTCCTGTCTACTAGTGTTGTCTAGGTTCCAAATTTTCAGTATTCGGTAACGATACCAGTGAAAATCCATGGTTCTCGGTACCAATTTCGGTACCAAAGCAAAACACCAAAATATGCTAATTTTTTTTTATTTTTTTTTTATTTTTACTTAGTAAGTCATTTACATACTTATTTACAATTGTGTTTAAAGTTTTTCTACAAGTAATATAATTATGAAAAACAGTAAACAAGTTTCACCCAATTTTAATTGGGCTTTTAATTAATGAAATTTAAACCTTTGTATTTTTTGGTAAATAAATGGGATTTGCTATTAAAATGTGGAAGAAATGTTGTGATTTATTTCTTCAAAAAATAGTTTTATTAATTTTTTTCAACAGTAGTAGCAGTATCACATACATTCTACTAAATAATAGTAATTTTCTAGCACAATGCCTTTATGTAAAAATGAACTTTTATTTTGACGGGTTGCCGTGAATACCTTTGAATTGACTCTGGTTTTACTCAAATGAAACGGTAAAATGCTTGTGAAGTGACTCAGAACAGTTCTGGTGATGTTGTTGATGTATTTATGTCCTCATTGAGACGGCAGATGCTGAAATTACTGCAAGCGTCACGCGCTTCAGTCTATGTAGTAAAACAAACCCTCACGCCTCTGCCATTCATTCATTCACACAGAGACGCGCAGAACATTCAGAGCTTTTGCGGCTTAACATTTACAGATACTGGTCCATATGGAGATTTGATTTGATTAATTTATGCTAACTTTGACAAATTCCGTGACTGTCCATATTAAAATGTAAGTTTCATTCTCATGACTGGATTTTGAGATTCTGTCCGCGTTTTCCGCTTCACGGAAATCATAGCGATGTATGCGTCAAGAACCGGGTTGAGCGGGTACTCGGTACCACTGAAGAAACCTGCTACCATGACATTTTCATTTTTTTAGTACTGACTTGGTACCGAAGTACCAGGTGTTTTGACAACACTACTTTCTACTCTACAATAGACAAAACTACAGTAGTGAGTAAAGCACAGTACTACTCTAACAAGATTCCCATACACCCCTGCATGCGGACAAAGTCTCTTATGCATTATTCTACACTTTTTATTCTTATTGTAGGTAGCCACTTTATGGATTAGTTCATAAACAGGACTCCCGCCCCTCGAATAACCTCGCTGGGCACACACTTGTACCGCCGCATAAATGTAATAAAATCATTTGCACCAGCACTCTCAATCCCGCACCCTAATTTGAGCAGATTGAATAAGTGCCGTATTGTGGAAAAGCGCGAGTGGACCAAACACTCATTTGTCACCTCTAATAAATGTTGGAATGTAAATTATGAAGTTATGCTTCAGTTGTAAATGCACTTTGTTTCAGTCTCTTAATGCAGAGGCCCCCTCGCCAATACATTAAGAGAGTGAGTGAGGTCGCTTGAGAGAGAACATAAAAATTCAGTCTGTTTTCACAATCAATAATAAGCTCAAAAAGGCTCAGATGGAGGAACATTATGAAATATTTGAAGTCGACTTCATAAATTATTGCTGGAAAACTGGCATGTACACTAAAATGTAAATACATTAATGTTATTAATAATGAAGTGACTAATAGTTCTATCAAGACTGTAATAGCTGTTTAATAGAACGTGACAGCAAGAATATATTGCCCTTCGCTCTCAGAGATGGGACGGCGTGGGACATTTATCAGCGCTCCTTCAAATACACTATTTTGATTATTTTCTTCAACTAATCGCCCAACATCTTGCCCCCTCAAAGGGAAAAATCGAGTAATAGATATTAATTAATATGTGTCAGTTTTAGCCAGTTTGATGAAAAGGGATGTAGAGAAGATGCTAATAGGCTTCTTGTTTCTCTCTGTGTGGCGCTGGGAGATTACAGCTTTAACAAGCCAATCAGGAATCAGTCAAGTGAGCTGCATTATGCCATACAAAAGTTCTTATTGGGTGAATGAGCTCTGTAAGCATATGGGAAGTTGTGAAAAGGGTAATAAGACTTGAATGAAAATTATAGTATTGAGTACTAAGAAATAAAAGAGCACTTGAAGTTGTTTGATTTGACGGGACCTGTTGCTGCCCTTTTTGTGAGCACTAGGGGGCTGCTGGAGGCTGTATTATAGATCTGTACCTGCTACTCTCAGAGTAAATCCCCTCCGAGGGCCCTGTAACTATGCATTTTATAGGTCTCAAAAGGGCAGAGGCGCTGCTTGAACTTGTTTATATAAAATTGCAGTTGCCTTTGGGCTCTAGTAAGTGCAGTATTGTTGATGATGACTCTTTGCCAGAGTCAGATGTGCTGTACAATCCAAAAAGTACTTGACAGTCCGTCTGAGGACTCTCATGTATCCATATAAACCACTGTTTTGATTCTTTGTTTAGGAACCCAATCTTAGATTAGTGCTGTATTATTAACACTTCTTACAAGTCAGACGAGCAGCAAAAAACAGGAACCCGCATGTATCTGCTGGCTGCTGGCAGCCCTCCCAAACACCTGGACCAGCGGCCCGAGGGCTTTAAGTGTTGTGACAACAAGAGAATGGCAGACAGGCCTAAACACTCACAATAGGCAGTAAGTGTGACACATGTCACCATTTTTGGTGGGCTGCCTGGTTAATCAGCGGCGGTCACTTATGCAGAGAAGCTGGTCATACAGGAGTTTTAAGAAATAATATTAAGAAATGTCCTTGAGCACAAATAAGCATATTGGAATGGTTTCTGATGGATTATGTGACACTGAAGATTGGCGTAATGGCTACTGAAAATTCAGCTTTGCCATCACAGGAATAAATTACAATTCTCAAATATATTATATTAGAAGACTTCTTTTAAATGGCAATAATATTATTTGGTATTTTTGAACAACTAAATGAGACTTCTTTAAACTGATTCAATGAGCTGTATGCAAAGCTGTCGAGAAAAAAAAAATCTTTCAAACCATGCCTTTATATAGGAGTAACAATGTCCAGTCTGTGAATAAATTGCTCTTTCTGAATGAATTGGTTCAAAAAAATTATTGTCATGAATTAGGCTAAACTGGGTCCTAGAACTGATGTGTTTTGTGTTCCACAGAAGAAAGAAAGTCACAGGTTTAGAGCAACATTAGGAGGAAATAATGACAGAATTTACGTGAACTATTCCTTTAAAGGAGTTGGGGAGAGAGCAAGAAAGAAGGACAACAGTCTCGTGGGACTCAGAGGTATTGTCATGTGTTTTTCTCAGTCAAGGTCGGCAAGAAATGTCAGAGCAGGTGTGTGTCTGTCAGTGAGTGGCCTGCCAGCGCAGCCCCTGGGCTCCAACACGCCATGCTGTGACACTGGAGCAGGACACACACACACACACACACACACGTCTGTATCCTCGTGCCCCATAATGCCATTGCGGGTCACCTCTGGGCACAGCAAAGACTCATGTAGAGTCTCATGTATTGAGGACATATTGCACTCGATACTGCAACAAAGCTATTTTGGATTGTAATAACCCATGTGTTCACTACTGTTTAATGTTCTTAAAGGATATTTCACTCAAAAATTCAAATTCTGACGACATTTCCCCTGACCCTGTTTAACACAAAATAACATTTTGAAAAATGTCTCCATGTTTTTTGTCAATACAATGAGCCAGCAAAGTTCAGTATTGTTTTTGACCCCACTGACTTTCATTGTATGGACAAAAACATTCAGTCTCGTGTGTTCCATAGACAAAAGAAAGTCGTACATGTTTTGAACGACACACAGAGGATTATTTAATTTGGGGTGAACTGTAAGGTGTGTCTATATGGAACTTCCCTCTTTGAAAGCCTGTTTGTTCTATCAATCTTGTTTGAACTTTTGCGTGTGATCAGATCCCTGCTTGTTCATTCCATTGTTTTGGTGTGTTTTTTTATGATTATTGTTGCTTGGGCAGGGTCAAGAGGATTTTTACGCAAGATAAACAGATTATTACGCAGGTTTGAGAACAGGGCTGGGTGGCACCATTGTACCGCAGACATGCTTTGGGCAATTATGCAGTAAAACCTGTACATTCTGGCTGAACCTTTAGAAATGTACGATTATTCTCACAGACAAGCATTTCTCAGATTCTGTGGCTTCAGTTGAGTAACAGCAAATCTCCATATGAGTCAACAAGCATAAATCAGTCTGCCAGGCTGATATTTTCTACCCCATTCCAAACCATTTTGCAAAGAAAAACAAAACAACTTTTTTTTTTCAAATGCAATTTTAGTGACTGTGATAATTAAAATGTTCCAGTTTGTTTGGATGCACTAAATTAAAACTTGAAACCTGAATTGTTTTTCTTGTTTTATTAGTTTGCTGTGCCACTGTGGTTTGAAGATGGTTTAATCTCATTGGTGGATTAAACACTTACTGCTCTTCTCAGTCATGTGACCCTATTTGTGGTCTGAGTATCTCTTTAAATGCGAGCTCCATTGTCATCTAACCGTTCCTGACAGCTCTGGTTCATTCGGACGAGCCCTGTTGTTGCTCAACTTTCCTTTGAAGCCAGTAGATGGTGGTATTCATCTTCTGAGATGTACCCAGAAAGCTGTAGGAGGCCAGGTTGCCCTCTCTTTGTCTCTTTTCTTGTCTGATCGTACTCCTTTAATTTTCTCTGCCTTTTTTCCCATTTTTCATGCTGTATCTTCCCTACCGTGTGTTTTTTTTTTTCTTTGACACTTCATTTTCTGCTCTCCATCCAGTTCTCCACCACCATCAGAGTAATTGAAAGGAGGGTCATCGAGCAAGAGGGTCACACAACCAATTCTATACCTTTTTGAAGAACGCAAACTGTTGATCCGCAGCATGCAATAAGCATCCCGAGCTATTCAATGCAAGCCGTCGTGAGATGATAATGTCACCGGAATGTCACAATCTGTCTGCCGGTGGTGTGGCCATCCACTTTCAGTATCATATTGTGCTTACACCTAATCAACTAACCACCACCAAGCACATTTCCATTTTAATTGTCAACGTACTATTACGTCTACTAGCTAGTTTAGTGTGAAAGATGTTGACACAAAATTGTACACTTTGATTTTGTGTGTATGTGTGTGTGATTATGGGTAGGTGGGCGGAAGCAGAGAGCAGAGACACTTATCAGAGTTATGACAGTCGTAGCTGACAAGAAGGCTCATCCTTAGTCTCCATAAACCCTGCATTGTGCGGTTTGGACACGAGTGCGGCATTGTTGCCATTGGTGCTGTTTTCATTTCACTTCAATTAGCTAATTGGATGTGAAGGGTGGTAGTGTCTCTGAAAATGAAGGAAAAGGATCCAGCGTCGGGTTTAAGACCGCCTTTGTGTTTATCTAAGAGCCAGATCGCAACGTGTTATTAGGATGTGCCACAAAGTCATGATAGGCTACTTTTAATTTGTGCTCCGTTTCCTTTAGATTGTCTTGAAATTGGAGGTTTAGTTTTCTTCCCTCAGGTTTTGTTATGAATTGCACTGGCATTGAATATATGTGTGTGTGTGTGTGTGTTTATGCCCTGCTCATTTGCAACTCGGAGACATTTTACACGGCCTGTCACCGAATGTCATCATTGACTGTAAAAGTAGAGAAAAAAATGCCTCAAATTACAGGAAAGCAGCACTGCATTAAAGAACAAAGAGGATCAATGGCAGTACATTAAACTTTATGCAATTGGGGGGGGGGGGGGTCAACTAATTAAAATTGATTACTCTTGCTTTGTAAAAGTGTTTCTGAATTAAATTATTGTATGAAAACATTTTGACCAATTGTGGAGCTGAGGAAGTATCCATTACTGGATTACTGCTGGAATATTTGCGGTGAGCCGGGCTAAGTACTGTTTTTTTTTCTCTTTTTTTCTCACTGCTGAGTCCAGGGGCCACAGTTTCATCTTTCTGTCACTTTCTCTCTTTCATACACACACTTCACTTTTTTTTCCCTTCGAATGTCCAAAAATAATGGCATAAGAAAACAAGTTATTCTTTTTAAGCTAAATTTGACCCTTAGACCTCAATCTTGCTATTTATTTGATTAAGTGTTATTATTTATTAAGCAATGTTAAATCACATTAGAACAATTCTGAGTTATAATGAACACCTCTAGAAAACACTTTTAAAAGGTGTTTTTATGAAGAATGATAAAAATCCCTCAATATTCCTGTCTATTTTTTATTAAGCGTGGCATTTGTTGTTTAATAAGCAAGTTATTGTCAGCTCTGTGGGCATGTTGTTTCTCTCTCCCTGAAGAGATTAGATTAATCAAACCCCCTAACTGCGGCTTTTTGTCAAAATTTTTTTAAATATCTTTTGGCTATATGAAGAAGTTTTATATCGAACACCTCGGTGAGCCGGCAGAATGTCTGTGTGATTCCGGCACCACAGACGCTTGGGCTCTCTCATTAGTGGAAACAAATGATCACATGTGAAAGCTGGATATATCTCCCAACAGTTAATAATAACGATTAAGATAAACTTGCCCCACATTAACAGAAATGTTTCCAGCAAATGCTCTGCTTTACTGTGTTCTATTGATTTACATGTTAAGAGGAAATATTTCAGGTCTGTAATCGAAAATGTATTTTGAGTACTAGTTAGGCTAGCGTCACAGATTAGCCTGGGCTGAGTGAGGCAAGTTGCCGGCAAACGTCTATGTTTGTTGAGTGCATGTGCATCTGTGTGTGTACAAATGTGTGAAACTTGTGAAAAGGCTGATTTGATCAATTTGTGTGTGCGTTTTAATATGTGAATTTCTTTGTTAGGCTTAAATAATATTTTTGTTTATGAGAAGTTTTTCATGTATTCATTTATGCGTTCAAAATAATATTTGACTGTATTTTTTTCAATCTCAGTCTCTTCTGTGAAAGTGGCATGATATGCTGTTGATGTGATGAATTTGATAACTAATAATGTCTTACAGTATTCCCACAATTCTGAAAATATCATGGAAATCCATAAGTGTGATTTCCAGGCATGGATTTTGTTGTTATTTTAAGCTTAATTCTGAAGTATTTAATTGGCTGAAATTTGACCCTGTGAGTTTATATAAATCATCAAAAACAACTGGGACAGTCATGAAAAAAATCATGGTCAGAAGTGTGGGAACCCTGGACTAGAAGACTTTATTTTGTACATACATACTTTTGCTTATTTAACTTTCAACTGCTCTTTTCTCTGCTATTGTATCCATTGTATTTTTTTGTTTTGATGTTAAAATGCGTTTTGACCTTTAAGTTGTCAAAGTTCAGAACATTCATAAAAAAAATTGCCTCCACCGTGATTTGAATATCAGCACTGTAATCAGGGGTCTCTGCGCTCAATCCACTCGCAGCACATGGAAAATGTGTGTTGCTCTACTTTGTCATCAGTAATGGCTCTTTTTGCATATATCTATTTATCATGAATGTGACCTTTTGAAAGTGGATTTGGTTGCATAAGGAAGATGGGTAAAGGCATAAGTGACTGAGATATTCCCTTTTCATGCACTTTTTTTCAGTAGTTCAAAGTCGTAAACCGACCGCACAGTTATGCTGAAGACCGATCGGAGTGACTGCTATGATTTTTGTGATTATGATGAGGGGCACGCAGAACATTTTAAAGGGATAGTTCACCCAAAAATAAAAATTCTGTCGTCATTTACTCACTCTCACGTTGTTCCAAAGCAGTATGGATTTCTTTCTTCTGTGGAAAACAATAGAAGATTTTTTTTTCCTGTTGTTTTAGACCCCACTGACTTTTACTGCATTTATACAAATCTTAATATTTTTTTTTTTAAGTTTTTTAAATATGTTATTTGTTCTGCAGAAGAAACGGGTTTCAAATGGCGTGAGGGTGAGTAAATTGAAAGAATTGAAATTTTGTGGTGAACTATTGTTTTAAGGGCAGCCATAGAAGAGCAACGTTTCCACAAATCACAATGAAAAGAAAGCAAAAATGGGTTAAAAGCTGCTTTATAAAAGGATGGATGTATGCATTAGGGATGTGCAACAGTGAACGAGTACTCAAGTACTAGATCGCGACAGCGATGATCGATCACGTAAACGATGATCGAAATTAATTCAATTCAATTCAATTCAAGTTTATTTGTATAGCGCTTTTTACAATACAAATCGTTACAAAGCAACTTTACAGAAAATTATGTTTCTACAATATTTAGTAGTAGCTAGTAGTTTGTGCACGTTTGACAGGATTTTAGAAAAATAAAAAAAATAATAATAATACAAGACGTAGTCAGCTAGATGATGAACTATCAATATTATTAATTAATAGTAATTATATGATGCAGTCACACATGTAGCAATAATTGTTAGTTCTGTTTGTTGATTCAAGGTTAGGATCATCTGGGGTCCTCTGAGGGTCAGCATCATCTCTTTTCAGGTGTTCTGGATTCAGACTGGAGCTTGTGTAAATCCTCCGTGGCAAAACATAGAAACAAGATAGAGACATCATTAGCATAGCTGCTGATCCAACAAAGTAAAATTAGTTTAACCTAAGCTAAAGAATAAAAATGCAGATGCAACTACACTCACAATTTAAGAGATACATTATTCGAATGCTTGGCGAAAGAGATGCGTTTTTAATCTAGATTTAAACAGAGAGAGTGTGTCTGAACCCCGAACATTATCAGGAAGGCTATTCCAGAGTTTGGGAGCCAAATGTGAAAAAGCTCTACCTCCTTTAGTGGACTTTGCTATCCTAGGAACTACCAAAAGTCCAGCGTTTTGTGACCTTAGGGTGCGTGATGGGTTGTAGCGTGGTAGAAGGCTAGTTAGGTACGCAGGAGCTAAACCATTTAGAGCCTTATAGGTAAGTAATGATAATTTGTAACAGATACGGAACTTAATAGGTAGCCAGTGCAGAGACTGTAAAATTGGGGTAATATGATCATATTTTCTTGACCTGGTAAGGACTCTAGCTGCTGCATTTTGGACTACCTGTAGCTTGTTTATTGACGAAGCAGGACAACCACCTAGAAGTGCATTACAATAGTCCAGTCTAGAGGTCATGAATGCATGAACTAGCTTTTCTGCATCAGAAACAGATAACATGTTTCGTAGCTTGGCAATGTTTCTAAGATGGAAGAATGCGGTTTTTGTAACATTGGAAATATGATTTTCAAAAGACAAATTGCTGTCTAATATAACACCCAGATTTCTGACTGTAGAGGAAGTAACAGTACATCCGTCTAGTTGCAGATTGTAATCTACAAGATTCTGTGTACTGTTTTTTGGTCCAATAATTAATATCTCTGTCTTATCCGAATTTAATTGGAGAAAATTATTTGTCATCCAATCTTTTACATTTTTAACACACTCTGTTAGCTTAGATAATTGGGAAGTTTCAAATTATTATTATTATTATTATTATTTTGGTTGGTTATGGCAGCACGTTGGGCGGCGCCCTGATGTCTGATTGGTTAGCTTCCCACTTGATGCCTCAAAAGACGTAAGAAGACAGATAATCATGGCCTCAAAGTCACGTAGTGATGGCTGGCTTCCCTTTGAGAAGAACGATGAAAATACAGTTCAGGGTAAGCTGTGTAGCGCCAAGCTGTCACACAAATCTACAACAAATACAATGCGCTATCATCTAAAATGTGTACATAAAATATCTGGCGATAACAGAGAGGCAACTCAGACGAGCATTGAATCACTTGCCGTAAGACCTAAATGCAACGCAGGCAGAACCGAGAAGACGACAAAGCTATTCTCTGAAATGGTGGTGAAATATTTGCTGCCCATTAGTTTCAGGGACAGAGAATGTTTACTTGTCCAGTGGTACCTGGCTGTTCCTGCAACATCTGTTCCAGCGGAGCGAATTTATTCCACTAAATGTGAACAGGCTGCGCACTCGGCTCTCATCGGAGCACGTAGACCGCCTTATCTTTTTGAATAGACATTTGCATGTTTCACCGGTCGTGGTAAATATAATATCCATTTTTTTTAAATAATTATTATTTTAGTTTTCAGTTATAGCCATAGTTAAAATATCTAGGCTATTTAGTCTCTGTTTATACCTTATAATAGTTGTTTGGTTAAACTTGGTGAACTTTTTTCTTTATCTTTTAAAAACTACGTTTCACCGCTGGATCAAAATATGCTGCTAAAGTTATACTGGAAGACAATGTTTTGTTAAAAAAAATGCAGTTGAATAAAGTCGCAAAAAAAGAAAAGTATCTTTGTGTGTTAATTTTTAAATCACAGACAAATAATGAAATCGTCTTTATAAAATAAAAATGCACTGGATATATTTGTAGCCTAATTACATTAAACATATTTGTAGAGATGACGAAAATCAAAATTATTTGTTTGTTATAGTTTTTATCTTAAATATATTTTAAATCTTATTCAATTATTAAGCAATAATCAGTGATTTCCATGCTGTTAAATAATATTTTGGTTGATCAGAAAGTGCAAATTGAATAAAAAATATTAATTAAATATTAGAATACATAAAAAAAATAACGATAGTGACACTAATGTGAATTTATTGTACTTTCGTGTTTGTAAAGCGCAATCCGAGTTATTACTTTCGGTCAGGTTCAAATCTGCGTCGGCGAATTTTTTTCAGATAAAAGTTGCAAGAGCTAGTATACGTCCGATTAATTAACATGAACAATTATGCTGAAATCGCTGCATATCAGCGATTCGTTTCATGCTCATATAAGCAATGCCCGATAATGATATTGCTCTTCTATTATTATTGTTATTATTTTATTTTCTATGTTATAATAATGCAGCCGAGCTTTTTTCCGTCATATTTGTGGGCATAAAATGCAATTCATATGGCTTCGAAAACGCGCAGGTGGTTTATGGAAAATAAACCTTAACTTAAAAATAAAACTTAATTACAACTATTACACTTAATAACGTAGATGAAAATAAAGCACAAATCTGCCGTACATTTCTAATGAGAACTTTATAGGAATCTATAGTAAAATCTGTCCTTGCCCATCTTTCAGCGCGCTGTCATGAAAACACATCCCAGAGGGAGCTGGCGCGCGTGCTCTCTCCCTCTCTCTCTCTCTGTGGTTCACACCGGACGCCGAAGCGACGCGGAAGCGGCGCGGAACGGAGGCCGCTTCCTCTCGGCGCCCATGTTAACCTATGGTGTCGTTCACACCAGACGCGGAGCGCCGCGGCGCGAAGCGCCAGTTTCGGCGTCTGGTCTATTTTTTGCGCGAGCCGCGAGCGATCCGCGTCAATTCCGGCAGGAAGTCACACCAAGAAACACGAGACAATCCGGTCAATTGTCAAAATATTAGCAATTTTCAAATTAAAATACCGCGAGTGACAAATGCGATCATATTTGTGTATTTAAACAGACTAGAAAGATAAAAAAAAGAAAAGAAAACACAACACACACACACGCACGCACATGGTTAACTTCAACTTCTTGGTTACAGAAACATGGTGTATTCATTTTATGAGGTTATTTACTTACCCATGATGTGCAATAAACAACAACTGAGCAGAAGCGCTTGTCGACCGCGGCGGAGAATACGCGTCTGGTGTGAACAGGCAGGCGCCGGACCGCGCGTGATTTTCCGTTCCGCGTCGCTTCGGCGTCCGGTGTGAACCACGCATAACTTAGCATCATATTGTGCTGATACAAGTTGTAATGTTACGTCTCATATGTATCTCAGTTATCTGATTTATCATAGGGTGTGTCATAGAATTAGCTTCCGTTTATTGGTATACTCTTCACCTCACCTCTTGTTCCTTTATTAATAACATTGCTTCATCAAGAACCTGTCCTAATCATGTGTTCATGTTTTCATAGACAGATTTTCATGTCAGATTTTTATTTTTATTTTTTTCATTTTCATAACAAACTTCAGATTTTTTTTCATTATATACATTATGGCCATGCCCCCCCCCCCTCCCCGCATAAGCCCCACCTCCCATTAATCATTAATCGTTTTTGAAACCTATCGATGATCGAAATGAGAAATTTCCCAAAATGCCCATCCCTAATATGCATTGATGTATTGATGTATGCAATGTCTTTGTCATGTGGGTGTTGAGCAGATTAGTAAGAATTGATTTTATATAGCTGTTTTAGATTACCTCTCTCTCTCATGCACATGCAGTTCATGCTCAACTGTTCTCAGTGGGCTCTCCTCGGTAAAGGTCATTTAAAGCGGAAGTTGTCATAATTAGAAGGGTATTTTAAGATCTAATTATAAAAGATTAAAAACACCATTTTGTGCATCAACCCATCAGGAGTTGAAAGGAATCTGACTGCATGGAAACCTACGTTGCAATTTCAAAAAGTCGGAGCGCTTAAAGCGATCTAGATATCCGTCTATGTCATGGAAACATTCACGAGAGAGGTTAATTAATATAGAAAGTCGACTTCGATCTCTTTCTTCCTCACTCTTTTTCTGAAACCATTGTTTTGTAGGAATCTGAAACCAGCCTAACACAATTGGATCAGTGTCTATTAGGCCTTTATTATATCAGAGGTGCTTCTTCACAAATGTACAGGGCAATTTGAAATGAATTGATTCACACTGAGACTGGATCCCCAGACCTGCTAATGATTTCCTTTTAGCTTCCTTTACCCTTTCCTTTTAAGTGCCAGCTGATGGCCCCCACCTTCTGCTGCTGTAGCTCTTGTCCTTTCTCACGGAGCGGTCATTACTGTCAGCAGTCCTGTAGCTTAACATCAGACTTGTGTATAATCAGACACACATTTTGCTCTGTAACTTCATTTCACATCTTTACACGGCCCTCTTCAAAGTTTGTGCATGATTTGGCGCTAAAGTATCTACAGTGTAAAAGCCTCTGTTGATTATATTTTAGTTTCTAGAAATGGCCACCGCAGTACTTTTCTAAACACTGTTTGTTGCTAAGTACATATATATTTTCCTGATTATGTTTTTATCAAATGCATTGACAAAGAATTGGCGGAAATTTAATTTGACATTTTACAGGTATATTTTGAGGTACAGAAGCAGAGACCAGCTCTATGCAAGGGGTTGTATATACAAGGTGCAAAGAGGAGGTATAAACACAGTAGATGCATTATACAGAATAAGTATAGAAACAGTGAATATGTATACACTACTGGTCAAAAGTTTGGGATTAGAATGGTTTTTAATATTTTTAAAGGACTTTCTTATGCTCATCGGGGCTGTATTTGATCAAACTTACTGCAAAATTTTCTGTATTTTCGATCAAATAAATGCAGCCTTGATGAGCATAAGAGACTTCTTTAAAAACATTACAAGTCTTACTGATCCCAAACTTTTGAATGGCAGTGTATATATGATATTATATATATATATATATATATATATATGAATAGTATATGGTGCAAATGGCATTATGAGGCCAAAATGCAAAGGAATGTGCAAAGCAAGAGGCATAATAATAAACATTGTAAATGTGCATCAGGTACAGATTATGCATGTATATTTTTATAAGACTTATATTGTAGTTTATATAATACATGTATCTCTGCCTTTGCACTCACCATTTAAGGCACTTTGGCGTTAGGTTTTTTTTTCTTTCAATTTTGTGATATTAAAATAAAACCTTTTTTCCCCGTCCATCTACAACTGATTTAATCGTGTTAGGCTTAATAGTTCCTTTGTGAATGTGTGTTGCCTTGAGCAAAAGTATATTTCCCTGCGTGACCTGTTTACAAAATTGGCTAAGGAAGTGTTCCTTCTCATATCTGCTAGTTAAATAGCAGCATTTATATGCAAAACTTAAATTTTTACAGTTTGACTTTTTTTTTTTTTTTTTGTGCGAGTCAGAATTAGCTGGTTATTCTTAAAGTGATATTTTTAGGGTAAGATAAATTCAGGTAAATTGGGATACTTTCTGACACTGAACTGTCTGTCATAATGTGGTGATTTATCTACAGTAAACCCACCCTGTATAATAGACAAGATATTGAACATTTAACTTGTTTAATGCAGACTAAAATGAAGAAAGAATTGTGCGAGGTCGACTCAAAAAATTTGCCTTCCCTAATACAACATTTTATGTTTCCTTCCCGATCAATATCATCACGACCACCTCCTCCAAATTTAAGGCGAGTGTGAGGCAAAAGTGCTCTGTTAAAACTCGGTCCGATCCAAACTCAATAACCGACACGGCGCTATTTGCAAGACCTTGTCCAGTCATCATGTTCATGTCAGGCATGTCTCCAGACATGGCCCTTAATGTTGCTTGGCCCCTATGATTGAGTTTTCACCACTTTTTAGGTTGCACCTGACACTTGATCATTCATCTCATTTGTAAAGATTATTGGTTAGAACAGGGAGCACTTTACGTGCATTAGCAATTTTAGCCTTACAAGAAACACTAGAAAATAATGGTTGATTAACAAAGAGTATTTACTGGTATTCAGCAAAGAAACACGCACCCACCTTTTTAATTTGAGTTAATATTTTGCTTGCCAAACCAAATGTTCCTTGTACTGACATGTAGTGATACAGCTCTCCCCCTTTAAAAGGACAATTGCATGCTGCTATCTTATATGACAACGAGGGTGATCTATACGTCAATAAGTAGACAAGACTAAAATCTGTGCAATGTGGTTATAATTGATTGAGATGTCTGGGTGGAACTTGCATAAAGCAGCCGTGTCATCTGCAAAGAAAAGCACTTTTCTTCTCCCTGAAGAACAGACGTAACACTTTTGAAAAATAAATGGACATCGCCCTCATTTATTATCCCAGTTTGATCCCATCTTTTAGAGAAGTGTTTACAAGAATGCCGTGCCCCTTCCATCCAAGTAAAAGCTAGTCTCAATCACAAAAAAGAGTCATATTTCAAGTCAAGGAGCCGCTATTTTGATCCCTTTGTCTATATTATCTTAAATGAAACATCCCAGCGCTTGTATTTTCACTGGCGTTGACTCAATTGAGAATTTTCTTTTCCTGTAAAATGTGATTTACTGTACGCGTAATGTGCCTGACATTTGTTTTTGTGCAGTGAATAAAGAAATTGATGGTTTATGCAGTTTACGTGGTGTTTATAGAGCGGGGAAAGAGTGTTTCTGGATTGTAAAAGACACTTATTGTCTCATTCTACAACAACACAAAAACCTCACCCATTCAAATGCTAATTTTAACTTGTGATTCCTGTTTAAAGACTTCCCAGAACTTTCTTGTCATTAGGTTTCCAGGTGACTAAATTAACTATGCCTTAAGCTTAAATATACAGCACGGTCAGAAATTTTAGGTTCCTGTGGCACAAATAGCACTGAAAATGAAAAAATGAACACTGAAAGTGAAAATTAAGGGGCAAAAGTAGGATTACTACTTTTTTTTTTTTATGATATATTTTATTAGATATATATTTTATTATATATATATATATATATATATATATATATACAGTACAGACCAAAAGTTTGGAAACATTACTATTTTTAATGTTTTTGAAAGAAGTTTCTTCTGCTCATCAAGCCTGCATTTATTTGATCAAAAATACAGAAAAAAACAGTAATATTATGAAATATTATTACAACTTAAAATAATAGTTTTCTATTTGAATATACTTTAAAAAATAATTTATTCCTGTGATGCAAAGCTGAATTTTCAGCATCATTTCTCCAGCCTTCAGTATCACATGTAACATCCAGTCTATCACATGATCATTTAGAAATCATTCTAATATTCTGATTTATTATGAGTGTTGGAAACAGTTCTGCTGTCTAAAAAAAATAATAATATATATTCTAGTAATATATTTTCTTTACTATCACTTTTTATCAATTTAACACATTCTTGCTGAATAAAAGTATTGATTTTATTAAAAAAAAATAAAGAAAAAAAAATTACTGATCCCAAATTACTGACCAGTAGTGTATATTGTTATTACAAAATATTTATATTTTAAAAACATAGCTTCTTTTTTTTTTTTTTTTTTTTTTTCATCAAAGTATCCTAAAAAAGTATCACATGTTCTGAAAAAATATTAAGCAGCAGAATTGTTTCCAACTTTGATAATGAATCATCATATTAGAATAATTTCTAAAGGATCATGTGATAATGATCCTAAAAATTCAGCTTTGCATCACAGAAATAAATGATAATTTAAAGTATAATAAATTTAAAAGCAATTATTTTAAATTGTAATAATATATCACAATATTACATTTTCTTTCTGTATTTTTGATCAAATAAATGCAGGCTTGATGAGCAGAAGAAACTTCTTTCAAAAACATTAAAAATAGTAATGTTTCCAAACTTTTGGTCTGTACTATATATATATATTTATTTATTTTTTTTACATTTTAGGACACTTAATTATTGCACAGTGCAAAATATTGAATAAATGTGGTGTTGATTTTATAGGTAAAAAAGTACTATGCATATTGAAATTTGAATAAATTAAAATTGTTTACAAACTACTGGCATGAAATAATGACTTATCAGAATTAAACTGTTTGAAAAATGGTTAACAAAGCATGAGTTGTTGTCGATGGTAAGAAAAAATATCCCCTTATAAATATATATATTTTAAAAAAATCCTGACACTAATATAGAGATCCAAAAATGTCCTTGCGCTTTGGGTAACACTTTAAGTAACAACTTTGCAAAGCTCATGTTACCGGAAAAAGTCTTTGATGTGTTCTGAAACCAGGTGTGACTAAGGACGCATTCTTTACAGACACTGACTCAGTCGTATACATATTTGAAGACAGATGTGGCCTGCCTGCTTGCTTATTCAAATTATCGGAATCATAATCTCATGCTGTTCCTTAAATCGGCAGTGCCCCCTTTTCGTCTTCCTCTTCCATCCAACAAAGTCAAAGTTGTGCCCCATAAATTTAAGCTGAAATCAATATGATGTGTTTTTGAAAGGAAAACCGGGTCTCCGACTCAATCTGTCTTGATTTGTCACTGCAGAATTATACAGCTGGCCCGACTATTACACATTCTTCTCAGTCTGTTTTCAAAATGCAATCCTTTTGGATTGAAACAGGTCTTTAGTATATGCAATGCATTACCTAAAACGGATTACCACAGACAGCGCTCTCAATCACTTTTTATCTTTTGCCGCTTAAAGAAAAAGAACAGTAATCAAAACCTTTCAACCTATTAGAGGGATGACTTTTACAATTGAATCACAGGGACCACAGGTGCGATAACGAGGCGGCTCGGCTTTTCCTTGAGTGTGCGTTCCCCCCATCTCCAGATGTTATTTCATGTTTATCTGTTCTTTAAAAGCACCACTTCAGAGCCCGCACTTCAAATTCATGCTATAATGGTGTTTGAGGAGCAGACCCTTTTTTAATTCTAGGAGAAGCAAGCTAAAGTGGCAGATCAAGGTGCATCTCGAAGGAAAACGTGATGGAATCGATGGGAGCGGTGCTGCACTTCCGACTACACGTGTTCTGATGATATTTAATTTTCTAGTGCATTAACACTCAGTCATTACAACTTGCAGCCTAGGTGATTTGATCATAATGCATTTTCTTCTTTAAGAATCGCTGAAGTTTTAAGCCTGGTATTGTGCCGTTATTAGATACAGATGTGCACTTTAGCATTAAGTATAGCTTTTCAGTCCCTGATCACTTAAGGCTAGGAGTTTGTCTTAAAGAGAATAATGGCAAATTAAACTCCATACTCCATTTGTTCAGCAAACCTTGATGGGATAATTTTATAACTGCTGATTCACTCATTTCCTAGATTTATCTCTAAAGTGATTTGGTGGTCTGGGCTCCATATACTTATTGGGAGAGGGAGGGTTATTTTATAAGTTCCTGTTGTTGGCTGATGATATACCATGGGGAGCTGGAAATGTACAATAATTCAGCTGCCTTGCAAGAATCCCTGAGTCTTACTCTCATTTTCAGTGAAGTTAATTTACTGATGACTTTCTATTATACTGATGAGCTCATTTCATGTGGCAAATGTAAGATGTGTTTTTTTTTTTTTTCTCTTTGCAGATTGCCACGGCAGTCAGGTTTCTACAAAACCAGCAAGTTCGTCAAAGCCCCCTGGTAACCAGAAAAGCTTTCTTGAAGAAAAAAGGTGAGCATCATCAATATGTTCCTGAACCTAATGTAAATCATTACATTTTTATATGCAGAATGAACAGAAGATGGCTCAATTCCAAGACTTTGACCTTAAATTTAACCTGCTGGATGCTTTAGCTTATTCATTTCAAACATGAGTGGAATCAGTTTAGTGAAGAAAGCATTTTTGCAGTGTAAAAGAAAGAACATCATAATATAAAGACACAACAACTGTCCCTTTTAAGACAGCTCAGCTTTAGAAACAGCTTGTAGTTCATTTGAATTTGGCCCAAGATTTTCACAGGATGAGGTCATTTGCTTTTAAGGGTCAGAGGTCAAGGCCATTGTTGCATGCCCTGGAGGGTCAGGCAAGGGTCGATCAGTCTTCCGAGAGGTTGATCCCAGCTCTGTGGATGAATGACCTATCAGTTGAGACGCTTCTTTGGGATGCAGAAAATTAATATTGACAAACCCTCCTGCACTTTCAATGGAATTGTCAATTATGCTACCTCCCAGCATTTTAAAGCTTTTACTTAATTTAGCTGTTATCATAAATATTAAAGCACTGGAATGCATCGGTAAGTTTTATCGACCAGAGAAGTAACGTGTTGTGAGCATGCATATGCATTCACTCTAAATTCAGAGCAGTTCAGGTATCAATCAATATGTGTGTTTGATGCATAACCCACCACTACCCCTCCTATATCACAAACCCCTTTCAGATCAGATCACCAGCCTGGGTGTGTGCTGGATAGAAATCAATCCGTACGCTGTATTATGATCTTTTTCAAAAGATTTTTTTCAAAACCCGGCACTGAAAATGACATTGTGATGTTTTAGTGAATCACTTTGGGGCCGGCAGTGATGGAAATCGAGAAGCACAATGTAATCTGTCTCAATTTATGGCTTATTTGAGTGTTTTGCAAGCAGGTCTTAAAACTTTAAAATCAGTCACATAAAATGACGATCACTTCGCCACTGAAATGCATATCATTTTTTAAGATAAAATATAGTCCTTCACAAAGGTCAGATTAGTTTTATCGCATTTAAGTTTAGCAAGGTCAGCATTGTCCTTTATAACGCAATAGCTCATCTGTCTCTGCACACTATTGTCTAATAGCAAAGCCGTGCTTATCTGACATGAATTTTTTTTCCTTTTAGCTCTTATTTAAAATGAAATTTGCTCTGTCGGGACTTATTAATCGTAAAGGCAGGTGGATTTGGCCTACAATGGTGCTAGTAGAGGAAAGCGAGCCTAATAGCACCATGACTGGTGTAGGTAACTGGAGACAAAATCCATAGCTGCCAGCTGCTGTTGTTCACATCAGTGGCCTATTAGGACATTTCTATATCTTTAGCATTTTCCTCGGTCAGTACTTCTCGTTAGCAGTTGATCAGCTTCATTTATAATTCACAGCTGGGTTATGCAGCCTAATATGCTGTACGTTTATGAAGAAATGTGGTTCTTTTGAACATGAATGTGAAATTGTATCTTTTGTACAGTTTTTACAGTTTTGTACAGTTTGTACAGTCTTATTGTACAGTTCTGGGAGATTTGTAGGTTTTGAGCGTATTTGTGTTTTGTAGCAAGTTTGGTGGTTCAAATGGATTTCTCAAAGGGCTCTATTGGTACATAAAGTATTAAATATGCCAGTGTGCCACTGTTTCATGATAAGTCAACCCCCCCATGCCAAGGCCAACTAAAAGTCAGTAGCGTTCAGTGGGTCCAACTGTTTCATTATGCTCCCTAAAAAAGTGATTTCCTCTCTCCAAATAAAAAAAATATATACATATTATTTTGATTTATATTATCAGCATAACAATTTGAGGAATAAAAAAATGCATTATTATTGCTTTGATGCCACTCGATGAAGTTAATGTAAATGCTGATGATCATGTTTTCTCAGACTTTTGGACCCCAGTGTGTTTGTGCTATTTATAATTCATACATACATATCTGTGCATAAGTATCTATATTGTATGTGTGTATAATGGATATTTAGTTTGACTTTGAACTCTCCAAACCGCAACACCAGGTTGTAATGGGGAACACGGTGAACTCAGGACTATCATGGCAATGTGCCCCCAGGGTGTGTTTGAACATCAGTAGATCTATAGCTGGAAGACTCGGCCTTGTGCTGTTGCTATTCTAATTTGATGTTGTATTTTTTTATGTGGACCTTTGGAGATCTTTGAATGAGGAAACTATTTCCAGGTCACAAGGCTTTTAATTACCGACCCCTGTAACCGAGAGGTTATTGATAGAACTTGAAACACAAAGCAGTTTACAACCACAGCCGGCGAGTTATCTTCAGCGCTTCAGGTTTCATTTCTTTCGTTTCCTCTGCTCGCTCATGCAATTTTGGGTAGGACGCAGCTGCTAACACCCCGAGGACGACTTTGCTGCGATATTGCCGCTTGTCACATAGTTATGAAAATATGCTAAACATTGGAATAGGCAACTATTCAATATCCTCTCAATAGACGCTCCCTATGGGACGATCGGACCATCAATCAGACGGTTTAATTAAGCCAGTATGATTTAGGAATGATGTGTGCTTACATAGTTCATAATGCCTGTTGTTAAGGATGGGTTTTGGATTAAAGTCACAATGACCCTTTTGTTTTAATTGTGGATCGCAATCAGGAACCTTTTGTCAACATGCAAACGGTTTTTCGTTTTGCCTAGTCCCTCAAATGGCAAAGAAGTGCAGGCTTTAAAGTGAGCCGTCTGTAAATTTGCATGTGCTGAAAAATGGTCTTGTGTCAGCACAGAGCCATTTCTACTGAGCCTCACCTTCAACAATGTAATTATGTCACAATGTTGTATCACTCTGAAAGCAACTTGTGCAATCTGAAGGGTAGGAGGGAGACTAATCTAGAAGCAAAGTGCTGAGTAATCTTAGGCCAATTTCTCCTTGGTAAATTTCAGGAGAAATTTAATATTTTCCCAGTGCCCTGCTGTGCTCACAGAAGCAATTTTAACACACAGCTCTGTGTGTTGTTCCTGCGGTGTTTTCCGTGCCATTCCTGGAGTTCACTCGAAAGTTTAATTTGATTAACATCGTTCATATTAAAGCGTGCCTTAAACACGCTAGCCAAAATGACAGATCAGTGGTTATGAAGGTGACCTTTAATTTTCACGGTTTATGTCTAATACCTATTAATTAGGGATAGGGTTAAGCGAAGGTCATTGTAATAATTGCTAAATGCAAGAACAAATTCTTCAATAGCGATTGTTGATGTACTTGTCTTGAGTAGGTTTAGCATTTAAGAGTTTTGTCTGTAATCTAGACTGTAGTTTTTCATTAAACATTTGTACTCCGTTTTTATCTTGCACTACTTTCTTTGCATTCCATATGCAAATACAGCTTTTGCCACTGATTAATGCTTTACATCAGTTTTTCCCAGTGTTTTTTTGTCTTGTATACTGTATATCCTCAGCCCTATCAGTAAGCCTCAAGTGCACTTTTGTCAACCCCAAACCAGAAATGTGTTCCTTTTAACTCTGATTATACTGGATATAATTTAGCATTATCTTTAATATTATTAAAGTGGCATTATTACAATGAGTCACTTTTAAACTAAAAGAAATCAATACTGTGGGTGAAAAATAGACTCACCCGGTTGAATCCTCTCAAACTAAAGCAGTATGAGGAATATAGGCTTGAAGCCGTTATGTAATAACTACATTTAGTTTGATATTGTTTGGTTTTATAGCTTGAGACACTTGATAGGATGAAAATAGGAAAGAGCGGTATATTGTGTTGCAGAAATTGATCCCCATCCACACAAAATACATTTTAATAATCAAAAAAGCTGTTAACTACATAAAATATAATATAAAAATATATTTTAAAAATTACAATTATTTTACTTTTCTGCCTTTATTTTATAGGACATTGAGAAATCATAACTACATAAGCTGTTAACTACGTACAGTGGCAAAAAGATTAAAACTTTTTATAAATGAGGCTTATTTATTTATTTATTTTTGGCTTTTATGCCTAAGACTCCCAAGATGCCTCATATTGGGTTGCTTTTTTATTGTAATGTAATTTCTGTTTTATAGGTTTAACCAAACAACATTAAAATCTTTCCATAAAGTTCCTGGTTGGTATTTGTTATGAGGTATAACTATAAGGTAATGTTGTTGATCTGTCTGTCATGATTTAAGTAAATGAGAGCGGCATAATGGACGTTACAAAGATCAGACATCAGATTTCAGGTCATTCACCTCCCCCCAAAACAAAGACACCTAAATACACATCCGTCTTAATTTATAAAGCAGTTTAATGGCATGTCTATGTAAATATTTTCCAGTTTTGCTCTATATTAACATTGGGAAATGTCCAAGCCCCTATAAAATAAAACAATACCATCTTCTGGTGGAGTGGGGAGTTAAATTGGATTCCTGCAGCAAGCCGCCATAGTGGCGGGCAGCTGATGAAGGGGAAAATAGGAAGCACTCTGATTACATGTTGCAGCGTCTTTACACAACAATCTCTCCTACACATATTATTTACATGCCGTTATGGTCTAATCTGTGCTGAAGGATACCTCCATGATTTCCACCCCTCTCTCTCTCAGTATTACTCTCTCCCTCTCTTTTCAAGGGGAATGTGATTGGTCTCTGTAAGCATTCAAAGATATGCGCTAATGGTTTCTAAGCAGGTCATTTTACAGTGTAAATTGTGAATTACTGCTCTCCCAGCACACCCCACGTCATTACATCACTCTTTGATTGGGCTTTCCAAATGTGGGTGTATATGTACTTATTATCTAGGCTTTGTTAAATGTATGCGCTGTCCTTATGCAAATGAGTTTAAAGAAGCTACGTGTAATCACTGCCTTATTGCTGTGGTGTGTAGTATTCTACCTAAAATTCACTAAATTATTGTTTTGAGAAAGATCTGTGAATGAGCATTTCTTTGCTTGTTTTCAGGCACTTATGTCTTTGTCACATTGTCTTGATTTTCGCAGTTAGATATACACTGAGCATGAGGGTTAGTAGTATCAGTATCAGCTGGGGTTTTGTGTGTGTGTGTGTGTGTGTGTGTGTGTGTGTGCCACATTTTTAAAATGCCATGTCATGTGCAAAGGATTCGAGACGTATGCACAATTGTCAAAGGTCTCTGCTTATCACAACTTTATATTGAAAAACAATGGAAAAGCAGCGCAGTGGAATACAAAAATGTGTTTTGTGTGAACGTCACCTCACGGTGTTATGTATGCACATGGCAACATGTAGTTAAGCAAACACATATTCGCAACAGAGTATTGTTTCTTATAAATTATATTTTATGTTCAATATTAAATTGTGTTCTTACTCGGGGGAAATCAATAAAAATTAAGTGTGCCCACTGATTAGGGATATGCCGGTTTCAAATTTTCCTGTTGCGGTTAATTGATAATGCTTTTATCACGGTATACGGTATTATCACGGTATTGAAATTTTGTTTTAAAAAAGTGGTCATTATACAGTATAACAGATTACATATCTTTTTTTTCTTATAAGAAAAATAACTAAACATTTAAAACAATAAAACAATACAGAAAAATATAAAAAAAAAATTTTTAATTCAATTTTAACTATTGGAATACCTAAGATTAATGAATGTTCAGAATAATTTTCATTGGCAGTTTAACTAATAAAGCCATAATGTAAAGTGTGAATGAACAATAAAGGACTTTCAAACAATATCTAGGGCATTTGTAGTCAGATTAAAAAAAATGTTTGTAGATAAATAGCCTATTAAGTCTAAATATTTCAGTAGTTGGCTCTGTAATAAACACCATAGGGAATACACAAATCTGAATGGCGATTTAAAATTATTTAAATATGGTTTAGAAAGTAGCAGCTGCTTTATTTACGGGGTTTACAGGGTAAGGGCTGCATTTTAGCGCCATCTGCTGTCAGAGTGTGAATGTGCTTTCATTCAGGGTCTCTCACGTGTTCCTGCATGTGCTTCTCATGCGTGCTTGTTTACATCAGAGCGCATGCACTCTTTCAAGCAGCATACAGCGATGTTGTGCATTTTGAGCTGCTGATGGGAATACTATTCTTAAAATGCATTCCAAATTCTGAATAATTTATGTATATTTATTCACGGTATTTAGAAGTGCCCACGATAACAATATGGTGCATATTAATCACCGCAGTATATCGCATTACCAAATACCGGCACACCGCTGATACGTCGTTATCTTAAAAACTACAGCTAGTTGGCAGCAGTACAGAATTTAGTGTCTCTAAGTTAAGTAACCAGGGATATAAAACAGTTTTTCCTTAGTTTTTCCAACAGAGACTGTATTTTCCCTTGTCTACTAGTCCAGTCACAAATACGGCTGTCACAAATACGATTCAGATGTCCCGATTTGATTCATTTTTTAAAACTCAATGAATATAGATTTAATACAAATACTATTGCAAATACTATTTAAAAAAATTAACAGTGAACGTAAAAAAAATTAAGAACCATGGATTTTACATAGATATTACATAGTTTTTTTCTCAAATTAAAACGTAAAATACTAATGAAGTAACTCTCAGAGCAGATGGAGATGACGTTTGTGTCTTCATATGGTCATATAGTGAGGGAACAGAGGCTGAAACACTGCAAGTGGCACACACGCTTCAGTAGGGTTATGTGTGTAGTAAACAAAACTGCTCCATTCATTCATTAATTCCGAAAATCATAGCATTTCACCTCAGCATTGCAAATCACGCATATTGTTTAGGATCTCCACCATGTTAAGCACTGAATGAATGACAGGCTTTCCATTCTAACGTCATACAAGATAAATAAGAGGGTGACATCTAGTGTAAAGGACACATTAATCAGATCTTGTGTTAAACGTTTATGGAAATAAATATGTTAAAAGATCAATTTGTGGCTCTTCGACCAAATGTAAAAATCGATTAATCGAAAAATTTATTTTATTTAATAAGCCTGTGTGTGGACGTCCGACACATGCTGCTGAGTTCGGTGGCCGGATCTTTGACCTCACTAGTGTTTTTCTTGTAGTCATTTCATTATGCTTAAAGGGCCTTGAGTTACACTGCTGAATTGCAGGTGTAATACCGCTCATGTCATGAGGATAAGGAAATGATTCATCATCCCTGATATTAATAGGAAAGAGTTTGCAAGTAAGGTGATGTGACTCACCTCTTGGACAGGAATGGCAATGACCAAGGCCTGCATAGAAGACAAAGGGATTGATGTGGTTATAAATTACTCCATGGCGCCACCTAGGCCATCCGCTTTTCACTTTGTCATCAGGAGAAGGAGATAAAGCAGGAAAATTACCAGAGTCCTTCTTTTTTTAATACATAAATGAATACACTATGAGAGCACTCATTATTTAAGGCATGCAGTCTTGTGGGACATGGACTTGACATGTGAGGTCTCACAGAAACACTCTCAGTGACCTCCATCTTTACGACCTTAAGTATTTTTCTTCTTGTTCAATCTGGTATTATTATAAGAAGTAATATTCACCAAGTGATTTTGTTAAAGCCTTGTTGGTCTGCTGAAAAAAAGAGCGGCCGTTCAGTAAGCATTTTTATAATTGTCCCTGTGAGCTTGTTCTTACTCTATGAAGTTCACAAGTGGTAAAATTGGAGAACTGCACTTTATGGATGGATGATTGCCTCATCACTCTAAAAAATAAAAGGGTGAAAAAAAAAACATCCTGAAAATAAGAGCCCAGAAAATAGAGCCATAAATAATAAAGAGAGCAATGGGTTTTCCTTTAAATAAATACTGATCAGGTTTATGTTTAAAGACAATAGAAACCGTAGCCCAGATATGCAGTTTACAGTATTTATAGCTGTAATATTGCAGTGCCACCACTGTAATTTCATGCCCCAATGAGAATGGCAAGGTCAAAGCAAATGCTTCGACTGAGCATCTGCTAATATGGTGACTCATAAACAGGCTCTGCATGTATCAGGTGCACCAAATAATACAGTATAATGAAATACAGAATAGCTTTCCATTATTGTTCTTTTTTACGGTGTCATCATAAGATGTAATTTATGTCCAAAAAAAGTTCATCTCCCGGCAGGTCGATCTGAAACAGAGGTCCGAGGGGTCATTCCACAGGTTTTGGAAGCTGTAATAAATTTTGTTTCCTTTTTGTGTCCCTTTCCTTTTATATGTAAAATTCACTCTTGTTGTCCTTCTTTTAAATTGGATCTCAAAGGTCTTTCATTTGTCATCCCATTTTCTTTGTAATAAAGGCATCAGAGGAGACAAAAAACAGCTGAGTGAGTCCAAAAACCTGAAAAAAAAACAGCAAACGCGTTAATGAATTTACATGCATCTTATTCGGATGCACGCCGGACCCCTTTGAAATTGCACGGGGTGTGCTATTTAAGAATTCAAATGATGTTACAAATATGTACGTCCTCAGAAAATAGAAAACACTTTGGTTCTGATGTGAACTCACGAAAACGTGAACTTCCTGTGAGGGTCTTTTTGACGAGGTGAGTGGGAGGAAATGAGAGGGGGGCTTTCAATTCAATAGTCTGCCACCATGCAGTCTGGTGTGGTCAGATGAATAGGGAGTCCAGGGACACATTATTGCTTATTGGACAGTACATGCTGACTGCACCAGCTCAGCACATGGCCATGGCTGCTTCCGATCACTTTGAATGCCATGCAAGACAGGATGACCAATATTTGCCTTAAATTATTCAACATTTTTTAGGGCCATTTCAACCCCCACAGATTCTGCCCTCCTTTTAACTTTGACCTTGACCTAGAGATTCCTGCAAGAGAGGTAAAACCGGCTACATGGGCATTTTAATGAAAATTGGGATGGTATAAATTTTGTTAATATCATTCTTGACAACTAAGGGAGAATATGTGGAGATCTGTGTCATAAATTTTGGATCTTAACGTTTTGCTGCTGTGGAAGAGGAAATTTTGTATGATTTAGAGTTTATTTTTTATGAGGTGGTATTTGAAAGAAGTCTCTAATGCTCACCAAGACTGACTAAAATTACATTAAAAATACAGAAACATTTTGTTTCAATTTAATCATTTTCTATTTTATTGCTTTATAAAATCTAGTTTATTTATGTGATGGCAAAGCTACATTTTCAGCAGCTTTAGTGTCACATGATCCTTTAGAAATAATTCGAATGTGCCTGTTTTTTTTTTGTTTTTTTTCGTTTTTTTTGTGATTGACTTGTGATTTATTGTCTTTCAAATATAAGCAAAAGAACATAATTAGAGCAAACAACCAAGGAAGGAAGAATAGCACACTTATTATCAATAATTCAACAGTCAAAGAAATAAAATAAAGCCACTCAAGGGCACTTTTTGGCTTTAGCCACCAATTATTTTTGTTATGGACATAAACTGATATAATGTGTCATGTTAATTAATTTTTTTCAACAAGTTTTTCTTTTTTCTTTTTCTTTTTTTTTTTTGCTGCTATATATATTTGCACTGTTCCCACTACATTTTTTCACATCTTTTTGTCATAAAAAAAAAAATATTCAAGTTTTTTTTATTTTTTATTGTACATTAACATTTCTTTGAAAAAAGGTTAAATTTTTACCCAATGAATTGCTATAATTAAACTCACACTGTTATAAATTGAAACTTTTACTGGAAAACCATGAAACGCAGCAATAAAAACGGTGCGATAAACCATGCATCCCTACCTCTGCTGCATCTGTGTGCTGCTGTATTGTTTTGCAGTGTTGTTAGTGTGAGTCTATGAAGCGTGACTGTGATTTCATACCCAGCAGACAGGGCTGATTGGGCTCAGACCCTGTCCTCTGCCAAGCTCCCAGTTCTCTCTGCTCTATTTAAGCACATGTGGCACTGGCATTTGCCACATTTATGATGTGTGTATTACAGCACAAAAACAGCTTGCTGTCTGCTCTTTAAACAGCTCAATTTGGAGCAAAGCTCAGCCTTTTGGCTTTCTGGCAGGCAGCCGTGCCTTATGAAAGCATGTGGAATAGAGTAGTCAATGCCCAAGGGGATATCTCCAGTAAACAGAGCAAGAGTGCGCGAGAGAGACTAAATATGCAATGATAGACTTGACACACTCCAGTCTACTGTGGACAAACACAGGTCAGAGGGAGTGTATATGTGTGTTGTAGGATACAGTAGATTTATTAAATTGATATGTGTAACTTACAGTTTAATAGAAACTGGAGCCTTTTTAAACCATTGGCTCTAAATGGAGATGTTAAAGCATTTTGGTTTTATGTGCCTATTGTAGAGGAAGCCTATAATGTTTTCCCGCTTTTATGCCTTCATTAAATGTCAAAGTAAGTACATTCGACTAACAGGCTTTTTCCGTCTCTGTCTTTCTTTTCCCAGTATTTCTATGGTCTCTTGTTGCTGTCTACTCTATTGTCGCTCTGTTTAGGCCTGGAAATAAACCAGCTTTTTTCCACAAAGGGAAATATTAATATTAGATTTTTTTTCCCTCTCCTGTCATTTTCCATCAGAGACCTCTGTGCAATTTAATCACCACTAAAATCATTAAAAAAGATCTGAAGATTAAATTATATTGGCATTTGCAAAATTATGTAATACATTTACATTACAATGAAGAAATTAAAATAATGCATTTTATCCGTCTGGGGTTCCGCTGAGCTCTACCTGGGGAAATATAGCAGGAGGAAATGGACAGGCTCTGTTCTTGAGATCTGACTGTAATGGAGAGGAGCTCAGAGCTTTGGACCTCCAAAGCTGCTTCTCCTGGTATATGTCTGCCGCCTATAGTGCTATTAACCCAGTTTAGCAAGAGTTTTAACATTAAGATCTATTTGCAGGTTGCAAAGAGAGTCAAGGACACACTTCCACTTAATATCACCACTGTTGCAGCATGGTCTTTCTAGTACTTTCTGGAGAATTCAGACACTTTCATTCAGTAGAATTGTGCCTTCAATCTTGTGAGTGACCTACTGGTATTTTCACGCCCCAAACCTTCTCTAGGGTTTACCGAAAATTGTCAGAAAAAAAATAGAAAATATCCAGTGAGCGGCAGATGTGTGGACGGAAATGCCTTGTTGATGTCAGAGGAGAATGGGCAGACTGGTTAAAGATGATAGAAAGGCAACAGTAACTCAAATAGCCACTTGTTAAATCCAAGGTATGCAGAATATCATCTCTGAACACACAACACGTCAAACCCTAAAGCAGATGGGCTACAGCAGCAGAAGACCAAACAGGGTGCTGCTCCTGTCAGCTAAGAACAGGAAACAGAGGTTACAATTCGCACAGGCTCACCAAAATTGGACTGTGATGAGAGGGGCGGGGCCGTGGGAACGGAGCGAGGCCGGTGGAGTTAATAATAGTGTGCGACATCTGCGCTACTCACCGGTCTCAAGTCTCATGAAGGAGCTCTGGAAGGATAAAAGGAGGAATGTCTGGATTTTATTTTGTGTTTTGGTTCTGTTTGTGCATGGCAGTCATCCGTGAGATGCTGTTGCGCTATTTTGTGTTTATTTTTATTTATTGTGTTTAAGTTTTGCTTGAATGTTTGCCAGTTTCCGCCGCCTCCTTCCCGTGACTACGAACTTTGTTACATTGGTGAGTGGCGCAGGTGTCACCCATTCTCAATAACTTCACCGGCCTCACTCCATTTGCATGGGTCTCAGCCCCGCCCCTCTCGTCACATGGACGATAGAAGATTGGAAAAACGTTGCCTGGTCTGATAAGTTTCGATTTCTGCTGCAACATTCAGATAGTAGGGTCAGAATTTGGCGTAAAAAACATGAAAGCATGGATTCATCCTTCCTTATCTCAATGGTTCAGGCTGGTGGTGGTGATGTAATGGTGTGGGGGATATTTCCTTGCACACTTTGGGCCCCTTAGTACCAATTGAGCATTGTTGAAACGTTACAGCCTACCTGATTATTGTTGCGGACCATGTCCATCCATTTATGACTACAATGTACCCATCTTCTGATGGCTACTTCCATCAGGATAATGCACCATGTCACAAAGCTCAAATCATCTCAGACTGATTTATTGAACATGACAATAAGTTTATTTTACTCAAATGACCCACACAGTCACCAGATCTCAATCCAATAGAGTAGCTTTGGGATGTGGTGGAACGGGAGATTCGCATCATGGATGTGCAGCCGACAAATCTGCAGCAACTGCGTGATGCTATCATGTCAATATGGAGCAAAATCTCTGAGGAATGTTTCCAACACCTTGTTGAATATATGCCACAAAGAATTAAGGCAGTTAAGGCAAGAAAAGGGGGTCCAACCCGGTACTAGCAAGGTGTACCTAAAAGTGGCCAGTGAGTGTGTATATATAAAATTTGTAAATTAGTAAAACTTTACTTGATTTTTTTTTATGTTTTGTAAATATCTTCAATTGATGTGTTTAATGTCATACCACCTTCTCTCCATGTAGGTCTGACTGATGAGGAGGTTGATCTGGCTATCGAGCGCGCCGGTAGTACTGAGGAACCACTGACTGTTGCCGTACCCAGACCTGCACACATCGTTCACCCTGTTCCACTGCCCCCATACAGTGAGTATTACCACAATTGTTTTTACTTGGATAGGTGGTCTATCCTATAACCCCTCCACTTGCCCACCCAATGTATGTTTCTGCAGCCCATGCGCTTCTTAAACATGACTCATTTAGACTAGTAGATTTTCTCTACCAAACGGTGCGTGACTGTTAAATGAGTCCTCCAATCTCCTCTGTGTTCCCATAATCCTGTTTAAACTTTCACCCGTACATCACTTCGAAACACCTTGGAATATCATGCTGAAAATGTATAAGTGTCCAAACATAACTATTATCTTAGACAAGTGGTTTTAAAAGGAAATGAGTGGCATTGAGCATCCAGTTTGCGTAGGCACATAATTAATTCTGGCACGGCCTTGCGATATGATGTCCGTGCGGTTACGACGATCTCTGGTTGGTTGTACCACTGAGGGCATTTCTGCAGCCTGTATCTTTATTACCTCCGTGGGTTATGAGCTCCAAGCCGGCTGCTGATTTACCAATCCTGAATGAAGTTCGCATAATGCTTAACCTGTATGACAATGATTTCAGATGTATTCCACCCTCATTTATTGCCCCCCTGTCCTTGACTCCCCACCATCTCATGTTTTGTAATGAAAGCAATGTTGATGGGATGGCCATGTAGTTAGGCTTCAGCCCCACTAGAGTGGGGGGTTTTATATCAGAATGGCTGTGAGAAAATTGCATAATGAGGGGAGAGTGAGGAGATCTTCGCAGAGGTCAGGTTGGAAAGAGGGGGTCCCTCTCTTTGATGTCCTTGTCATGCGGACAATACGTCTGCACCTGCATCCATCTCTATCGAAGTAATGGATACTCTGATCTCTATTTTCAAGTACCAGAAGGACAGTAGGGACTTTTCTGAACCCAATAAATTTGAACAGAGATTGGAAAAAGGGGAATGGATGCCATGCTTAAACCTTAAGTGACCAAATAAAAAACAGGAGTGGAAAGGGAAGGTGGAGGGGGCTACCCATGTGGAAGAAGGACCTCTGTTTGGACCTCAAGTTGAAGTAGGAGATCGGTCACTTCCACCGGCTAAGCTCAAGGACTCTGAAATCGCCCAGGCTGCCATCATGCGTGTCCTGCACACCATGCTTCTGCAAGGACACTTCAGTAATGTTTACCATTGATACAAAAAGTGATGTTGTCAGAAGTTCTTTAAATAGAAGTTTTTAAAGTACTTTCTGGTGTAGAATGTCACCTTCATTTAGCAGAACTAAGCTTCAGTCTGTAGTGACAAGGCACTGATTTTCTGAGTATTTCCTAGGAGAAGAAAGGTTAAAAATGTGGAAATAAAAGTTAATTTACCTCAGAATTATTTTGGAGTAATCTGTTCTCTTCTTAAAATATAGAAAATCATCTAAACTAAAACTACCTAATGATTTCCTTACAATTTGTGTTAAAGAGTAATGAATACTTTATATATGAAATTATATATAAACTTTATTTTTTATGTTCTGCTATGTCTGCTTTTTTTTAATCAAGACTTTAAACATGGTCACATGGGGTAGGAGTTGAATAAGATAATTTATTAAAAGAAAATCTAATTATACATTTGTGTTTCGAAAAGTCTAGTGGTCTGTAAAATGTGCTTTTTCTTTTTATTATCTATTAATTATTAAAAATTGTAGGACATATTTTGTTTCATGCCTCAAGAATGCCATAATTTATTTGGGTCTCCCTAATATACCTCTAATACAATAAATCAGATAAAAACAGCTTGTTCAGTTACGCATAAAAAAGATGAAAAAGTACTACTGCTTTGCTAGTCCATTAGAAAGCCTGTCTATTTGTATTCAGTAGAGCAGATTCAAACAAATTACAGTAACACACCTGTTCCGCAGACCTCGCTATGTTACAAAATGGAGCATTTTGTATCTGACATGTTGACCTGCCAGAGCCAGGCTTGCTTTAATTACTTCTCTGTTTGGTGTGCCGTTAAACATTTGCATGATAATTTCTCCCTCCTTTCTGTTGGCTGAGCCTTGCCAGATTGCCTCAGCGTGAATTGAAACGGCTGCTCTTGCTTTCAGAAGCTGGTTAAAGTCTAACTTAAAGCTAAAGTGTATCTTTTTTTTTTTTACTACTTCTTTTTCTCATGTCAAGGCTTAATATGCCAAGAGTAAGTAAGCCATTATTAAGTTGTTCCTCTGAAAAGGCACTTTTAAAACATTGCTTGTTTGTTTGATTGTCCTGACCAGCCTGGCACATTGGCTTAACCGATGGCGTAAGTTTGGGGTGGGACTATCTATTTAGCTTTTGAGTTTTTTCTTAATTCCAATGACCTAATTGTTCTTTACATTGTTATTTAAGTGGTTCAGCAGCATTTGATTTTTGGTCATCAAGCTGCTCCAAATGTTGACGCATGTTAAATACCTTTAAAGCAGAGCATTCTCACAGGTCTCGCTCCCAAAGAGAAACGTTTTCATTTTCTTTGTTTTTTATTCTGAACTGAAGTTCTGAACTGTTTTCTTTTTTTTTTTTGCCTTCTGCCAGGTCAACTGTCTCTCTCTGAGAATGAGTGTGAGGGGTGAAGAGGGATCTTTGATGTGGGCTTTCATTTCCTGATAGTACTCGTTGTTGTTCTGCGACATTCACATCTCATCTCACCACTAGTGAGCGCTTGTGCGAGGTCTGAGCCGAAACCGAGTCTTTTTTTTTAACTGTTCTCATTTCCATTTCTTCAAGATCACAAATACCTTGAACAGAGTACTTTTTCCTCTCAAATACTGTAATCGGGAGTTTCCGTTATGCTCAGTCATAGCTGATGACATTTCTGTTTTACAGTAATGTGGTACTTAATCTAAAAGTTCAGATCTAGTTTACACTTCACATGTAATCAGAATTCGTATATTTGTTCTTTTCCCTTTCCTTCTAGGAACAAGAGCAGCAATTCATATAGACTTATTTAGACTATAAACTTTAGTCATTGATTGTAGGCACCACTACTTTTTTCCCCCAACAGTTTTTTTAACAGTAGTTTGACATAAACAAAAAAGCTGTGAAGGGGTAGAAGTACAGGCAGTGTGTGGTGTAGTCCCAAGTCTGATAAAGTGTGTGTGTGTGTGTGTGTGTGTGTGTTTGTGTGTGTCTGTGTGTGTGTGTATATATATATATATATATATATATATATATATATATATATATATATATATATATATATATATATATATATATATATATATGCTGCTGTATTTTTCCAGACATTTTACAATATTCAATTTGCTTTTGGATTTTTTTTTTCTACTCATGAACAGTTTTTTTTTTTCATCAGCCATTTTGAACAAACACTTGCAGAGCACAAGATTAGAAAAGTTTTATATATACGTAAAATAAGGTAAAAATGAGTAAAGTTGTTTTCATTAAATGAACACAAGCAATAATCATATTGACTTTTTTCATTTATGACCTGCAGTTTTTACTTACATATTTTACATTTTTGCTAAAGCTTTTTTAATATATGAAAAAATATGAGGGGTCTTCTGTGGAAAATTTTGAGTGATGATTCAAACAATTCACTGAATCGGTGTTTGAATTGAATTGATTCATTAAAATGGGCACTTTATACCGATTCACAGTACTACAGGTCACTGGCACCATCTTAAGCAAAAAACAAATAAAAAATCATACAAGAATGATTTTAAGAGTGAATTGCACAAAAATTCTTCATGTATTTCAGAATTAGGCCATTTGATATACTGAATTTCTATACACCACAGTTTTGTTTGTTACATGTCAAATTAAATATGGCATCTACCAGAAGGCCCACAACAGCTTTTCCCAGGGTTTGACTAATAGATGGCCTTGTTGTATTTGTGTGTATCTCTGCAGGTCCCTCAGGTTACAGATGGAGAGACTACAGTGCCCTGGCTGTCATCCTGGCAGGAATGGCCTTTGGCTTCCATCATCTCTACCGGGTGAGTGTCTAAGTGCCACCAATAGCCTATTTCTCAAAATGTGTTTATTATTCTGAGAACTCAAGCTTTTTCCAGCATTTCTACTTTTGTATGTGTTTTTTACATTGATGATGTAAATCACTGTGGTTACAGTGTATCGTCATCGGAATGAGCTCATCTCAACCCCTAGATCTTTCTTTGTTTTCCCTTTCGGAAAAACCCCATATGCAGTACTCTTGCTGCTTTCCAGTACTATCACAACATGGGTTTGTACGTGGGCACGGATGGGTGCGAGTAAGGGAGAGACCCTGTTTCTCAGTGACATTAAGCCCACACTGCCCACATGAGCATGTGGACTCCATTACTGTGTTTTATAAGAGAAAGAAAATGAAGCAGTGGCCTTTAAGAGAGCATTTACAATTGTTTGGAACTCCCATGATCTCATGATTAGGAATGTATGTTTAGCTTCCTAAGCTTCCGTCTGTACGCGGCTACTCCAGGCAATCACTCCCTCTGCTGCTCTCAGCACACGCGCTCTATAAAGCCAGTAGCGCACATGACAGCTCTTACTAATGTAGTGAGCCAAACCCATGTCATTTTAACAGAAAAGTCACATTTTCCTTTGACGTGAGCCTGTATTTTACAATCTGAAACTGTAGCTTGTTCAGTACTTAAAGTGATGTTTTGAGAATGTGACTTCAACTCTCATTTTTAGAGAGTAGTGAGTGAACTTTCATTTTCACTCATTCTCATAACTGGTCCTTCTCATAACTGGAAGTCATTACTGTTACTATTCCTATTTCATTGTTGCTATCATTATTTGAACAAAGCCCTAATCCTAGTTAAGGGTTTGTTTAAATTAGTAATAAACCTTAAGTATTACATTTGCAGTTTACTAACACATAACCCATGCTCAAATAAATACACATTTTAATAATGATTTTTTTTTTTCAGCAAGGACACATTAGATTGATTAATAGTGACAGTAAAGACTTTGATGTTCTTGCAATAAAAATCTAATAAACGTTGTTCTTTGGAGCTTTCTATTAATCAAAGAATACTGGGCAGAAAATATTATGAATTTCCTGAAAATAGTTTCTAATACTATTTGTTGTTAGTGTCTAGTTGTTTTTAGTTATTTCACAAAATCACTGTTTTTACTGTACTGTATTTAGGATCAAATAAGTGCATCATTGGTGAGCATAAGAGACTTCTTTTAAAAATTTTACAACAATTAATTTCATTAAAAAAAAACATTAAGAAGTCTTACCAACCCTAAACTTTTGAATGATAGTATGAAACATAAGCAAATTTACTAAAAGGCTATATAAAATTTTTGCTTGGCAGACAATAAAATGGGCATGATTAGTGATGACAGTATAATAGAGACTTCTTTGACTAGAAATGTTCTAGCAACATACAAAAAGCACTCCAAACACAACCAAGTTAGTGAAGCCACCATTCACAATACTCTTACCATTATTAAATATGTTTTTGTGCATGCAACCGCCACTCGCATTTTCTTTAAAAATGCAAAAATGTCCTTCTTTTTACTCTCTGTAACTCTTTTGTTTGCTCGTATCTCACTTTCGTTCTTTGAGCCTCGGTCACACACACACACACTCATACAGTTTGTGGTTCTCCAGTCCCCCGCTTGCGTCTCTGCTGTTTGGAGGATGTGTGCCCGTGGCTGGAGGTGCTGTTCCCTGGTGCGAGAGCTCTCACTGCTGTCATGTCAAAGGAATGGCTCACCGGTGCCACCATATGCCCCGGCCTCCTCCACCACTTTATTTATGCTATAGAGCACATTGTAAACAGTGCTCACAGCAGCTCTCTTATTAACTTCCCCTGGTGTTGACACTCATTCTTATTTTTTTTCAACTTAAAAGTGTTTATTACTTATGCCGTTGTCAACAACATTTGCGCCACTGTGAAAACCTGTTAAGGCCAACTGTTTTCCAGATGGAGAGCCTGCACACACACATTACACTTTACAGCACCCAGCTATTCACCAAATGCCATATTAATCTCCTCATCTATGTGCTGTTTGTTTGTCTGGGGAAACAAGTTGACGTGTGCTTTGGAAATAAAACGGTGATGGCATGAGAACCAGGCAGAAGCTACTGGGAGCGCTAGCCATCTGACCTTTGCTGCTTATTCTCAGTGTTTGGAGATGTTGTTCTACAAGGCTTAAACTCTGACAAGCAATTGTCCTCAGAAGGTGACATGTTCAAATGGAGAAGCCAGCCTGTGGGCTAAAAGACTTAATGATGTTGAACCCAGAGCCATGCCCTGATGCTTAATTCTTGGCCTCTGTGTCAGCCATTGAGGCAAATTGCTCTGGATGAAGTGAGGAAACCACAAGACTTTTGAGAGGGATTAAAAAAACAAAAGGTCTTGTTTTTTTTTCAGCATGAATGCAGGCCTATTAATCCTAATTCATATAATGATGTTTTATCTGCTGTTGCCAAACACAGTACTGAATTTGATGCTGTGAAATCAAGCTCAAGCACTAGCATTGTTAGGATTTTCCCTTCTTTTTTCTTCTCCCAAATCCTCGTTTAATATCATATTGTACTGATACACTGTAAGCTTTAATAAAACGAGCTGTCTTTATCCAGCCTCTCTCAAATGTAGCTTTAACAAGTATGTTTCATTCAAATGAATCACTTCCATTCAGTTTCAAAATCAGGATTTATTTATTTTAAAGGAAGGAGTCTTTATTTTAGGGAAATATTTAGTTAAAGGTGATGTTAATCAGTCTTAACTCTGTTATATACAGTAAATTAGGGTGTATTATGTTGTTTTAAAAATGTGTAGTTGTATTTTATGTAAATTTATTTTGCTCAAGATAAACACCTAATTGTGACCGTTTTTAGAATTATTAGAATAGCATATTAGAATAATTTCTGAAGGATCGTGTGATGCTGAAGACTGGAGTAATGACTGCTAATAATTCACAGAAATTATTTATTTAAAATAGTCTCTTATCAAACATGTTGTAAAGCTCTCAAAAACTAAATCACGAGAGTTTATGAATAATAGAAGCCTTCAGTGAGGGTTTGACTACGCTAACACTAATAGATCAGCCCTTTGTCTATTTTTTGACGTGTAGCAACAGAGCGTGTCCTGGTCCGCTGGCCTGTTTTCCCTGTTCCTGAGTGGAATTCTAATAGCGTGCCATGTTTTTAATTGCAGAAATACATCCTTCCCCTCATTATGGGCAGCAAAGAGGACAAGAAGCATCTGCAGCGGATCGAGAGCAACATCGCGGAAATGAGTGGCACGCTGACACAGACAGGTGAAGATTAATATCTTCATCACTTTTTCCTCCTTAACATTTTCCTTCATTTATCTGTCGCCAAAATCAGCTCACATTTTACAAATGACGGTCCTGTCATTTTGCTTTAATTTGAAATTGTTTGTTTACTGTCAGCTCAGCTTCTATTAATTACGTTTCGCTGAAAAGCTCTTAACCTCAGAATATTAATGAGGGGAAGAGGAATGACAGCGTTTCCTTTTTTTTTTTTTTTGGTCTTCTTAACTGCATGGCAAGAAAGTTCATTTTAATTTTCGGCGTGGTGGTGTGGCTCTCCGGTTGGGCCCCGAACACGCTGGTGATTAAGTGTGTGGTGACAGGTGTGTCTCCCGCCTTGGACAGGTGAGGAATTTCAGCTAGTCTGACAGAGAGGGATGCCTCTCCTCTCTCCTCCTCCTCTCTTTACCCACTACGCAGCCGGTGTAATTAAACATCCCGGCAACCATGAAAGCAGGACACTTCCCGAAGAAACTTTGTCTCGTTAGTGCCACATTCTACTTGCAGCTGGGTGGCTCCTTCTGTGTAAATGACAATTCACTCTTGCAATGTTCATTTATTTATTTATTTATTCTAAAGAAAGACAATGCAGGATAAATGATGCAGTTTATTTTATTACAGTTTTTATATAGAAACACTCTGATATTTGTCTGGTTAAGGTTTTGTTCTAAACCTCTAAACTTTCACATTTAATTTGAACTGAATCTATTCTCATGAAACTCTAAGGGATTTTTTGTGAATAATTTCAGATATAGCTGTGCCTTTTTATTATTATTTAAAAAAAATCTATTTGTAATGTCTATTTAAAAAAAGAAAAAGATGTGACTAGAATATTCGCTATTCAAGTTCAAGCTATTCGCTAAGACACGTTAGACAAGTTTTATGCTGAAATGCAATTGGTTTATATATATATATGTTTGTGTGTATATATGTGTGTGTGTGTGTGTATGTATATATATATGTGTGTGTGTGTGTATATATATATATATATATATATCCAAAGCGACTTATGGATAAAAGCGTCTGCTAAATAAATAAATGTAAATATATAACTGTGTGTATATATGTATATATATATATGTGTGGGTGTGTGAAAGTCCTGTATTTCTAGGTGGCATGCATTTAATAAGTTCATTTTAATTTTATAAAGCAATGTTTCCTGAAGTGCCACGGTAAAACATATATTTCATATAATCATTTTGAATATTATTTTCACTTGTAAATTTTCAGTCTAAATTGAGTGTAATGAGTAAAAGTGCCCAGTACTGTTAAAAAAATCCCTCCCCCAGCTGCCTAAACATATTTCTGCTATGTTAAGCATTTTTCAGCC
This sequence comes from Carassius carassius, assembly GCF_963082965.1. Taxonomy (NCBI): domain Eukaryota; kingdom Metazoa; phylum Chordata; class Actinopteri; order Cypriniformes; family Cyprinidae; genus Carassius; species Carassius carassius. The sequence continues at coordinate 18,028,358 of NC_081800.1, forward strand.
TAGCTGAATACCATGTACACATTTGAATTTTGAAAATTGTTGATATACGCAGTCCATAAAGGTGTAACAATACATGCAAAGCAGGCATTCTTGCCATATAATAGACAAACAACTTTGTCATTTATGAAGTAAACTTGGCGTTTAGCCATATTAATATTTGCCTTATAAAACCATGGAAATGATCTGGATCTATGCATGGATTTCTGGTCTCAGCGTAGTCTTCTGTTATGCATATAGTATTGTTTTCAATATCCCGGAGATCAAAATAAGCAAATTTGAGGCATATAGGATAAAGGTGAGTGATTTTAGTCAACTGCATTTTTTGAATTACATTGCCCATTGCCCAGTTTTTGGTCTGGGGAGTATTACTGAAAGGCCAGTCGATTGTGAGCATTGCGTGCAAGCTTGATGTGGGTTTCTTTATCTGATTATCAAATGAGCCTCTTCATTGCCATTTTGGTTCATATATGCAAAAAAAAAAAAAACTTCCTTTGTATAACGCTGCCTGTCTGGCCTCATTTTGTTTGGTTTTTAGCAGGATTCCTGTTTTGTTTAGTGTCGAATTCAAATTCAGATGATAAGAGTACTTGTATTGTTCCGGACTGAAGCTGCTTTTCATATATCCTTTGTGAAACACTTGTTCCTGAGAATCTTTTTTTTTTTTTTTTAGCTCTCTCTCCCTCCTTCCCTCTGCCACTCTGTCGTTTTCTCCTGGAAGAGCCGTACCTACCCCCAGTCACTCAGTCAGTCACACCGCTGATCTAATTTGCTGTGGCTGCAGTAGCCAAGTTGCTATTGTAGTTAATGACTGTTTCAGTTAACAGTTTGGGAGAGGGTTGCAATTACGGAGTGAGTATCCCCCTCTTCTCACAACGTTGAGTAATAGCAAGTGACTGCCGCTCTTGCCAATTGCCCGCACTCCTTTGTTAAAAGTTCATGTATTTCTCTAGTGCCAAGTGCATTGGAATGCTGTATTCCTTTGAATGTGGCTCCATTACTCCTGCAGCCTTTAAATTAGTGTAGGCGTTGACTCCCATTATGATTTCCCAACAACTTTCCACACACAATTAATGAACAGGTCTTGGAAGCATTTTGTCGCATGCGCACACTCACGCTCGTGCCGGCTGTATTGGAATTGTGCAAGCTGCTTGATCTCTTTGTTTAAAGAGAGCATATTGGTGACCAGCTGGCCAATAAAGGCTCAGACAGGCCTGGACATATGCAGTGTACATTATATTGCGATATTTACTGAATAATTTACGCTATACACACTGTCTGCCTCCTCACAGCAGCTGCGAAGCCACTTGTAGGATCTCAGATTCAGCCAATTGTTTTCTCTAAGAGATTGTTTGTGGAAACCCGAGCCACACTAAATGGAGGCATTATTTCTTGTGTTTTGAGTATGAAGTGAGTGTTTGTGGGTTTAGAGGTCTGGTGCAGTTGCTGCTCGTTCTCAGTGTAAAATGGTTCGAATTGCTGTTGACGTAGGCTGTGGATGGCATTCCTGCTTTATTTTGGCTTTATTTCAGACCTTTTAACTATTTTATTCATAGTTATAGTTAACATAAACATAAAACCCATAATAAACATGATATAAACATGATTTGTAATCGTGTCCTCTTTTGGAAGGCCAAACAAAGTAGTTTTGCTTTCACAGTGAAATACGGCATGGCGGTGGCGCCAACAATAATACTACAATGAGAATAAAAGGTACGCATTCTTTCTTTGCTTGAACATCTGGGCGGCGTTATGCAAATCTTCCCACATAGTGATGTAGATATGTGGGAGCGTGTTAGAACGAGCCGTTTTAGTGGGGTGTGGATGAGTCCTAACTTTTATAAAGAATATCTCTTTGGATTTGAGACTTTAGTCTTTTCAACTTCACAGATCTTCTTTATGCATTAAGAGATTGTAACACTCCAGAGAGAAAGGAAAAATTTAAGATGCATCATATGACCCATTTAATAGTTTGGAGCAACATGAGGATAAATAAAGGCAGAATTAAATATGTTTTTAGAGAACGCTAACAAATCGTATTTCAGATTTCTTGTTAATACTAATGCACTAATCTGAAAAGACAAGTTTGTACCATCATTATTATTCAGCAAGGACAATTTCAGTGTCTGTTATTCTGTAAGTAGTCACCTAATGAGACAGACAAAGGCTGTGAGAGAAAGGAACATGTAACAGCTCTTAAGCAGAAAGTTGAAAGGCTGTTTCTATGAAAGGAGAGCCCTGGAACTGTGCGCCAGAGAGCCAACAGTCGGCAGCTAATAATATCTGCTGATGTTAATCTAATTAGAGTTGATTTAACACTTTACAGAGCATGATTTATAGAGGCGTTTATTGGTTTTCTGTAACATAATCAGTTTGGAAACTTAATGCATTGTTTGGGAATGCATGTGTGACTGGAAACAGGGGGAGAGCAACTTGTGCTCTGGGTTATTTGAAATGATACCCCCATTAATAACACCAACTCTGGCCATGCTAGGGCTGTTTTTCTTGAGCTTTCTCTAATCCTCGGGACCAGCACAATCTGACAATAATTCAATCTTCAGAGAGGGAGGAAAATGAGCTGTATTTAGTAAGATTAGTGAGGACAGTAGTGTCTAGCCCTCCTGCCTCCCAAATGAGCAGGGTTTTTTTCCATCTTGTTGATTGTTTGGAGAGTTCAATAGAGCCAGCGTTTCAAACCCATGCTAATGGAGGTTAAGAGACCCTGATATGATATGAGAGCAGACGCAGGTGATTAATCTTGTACAAATAGAGGTGTCTTATATTACTGATTGAGCTGAAGGCTAAATCAAAGAGAAAACCACTGCATGTTAATCGTCGGTAATGCTTTCAAACAAACAGATACGTCGTTTTGCGCTGGATCTTGACTAAAGCTGCCGTTTCTTTGCTCGTGAAGTTCTGGTAATTGTTTTGGGTGTAGTCTTAACTTCATTTTTGTCTTTTTGGATGCAGTCACCCAGTTGCAGATGACCCTGGCTTCAGTGCAGGAGCTGCTGGTAGAGCAACAGAAGAAAATACAGGAGCTGACACAAGAGCTGGCTAACTCACAGGTAATCAGACAACACTTGCCACAATGATGAACGGGAGAAATAAAACTATAATGATGTAAATTCCGTCATCATTTACTCACGCTCGTTTCATGTTGTTCTAAACCCATAAGGCTTTGTTTCCTCTATGGACCACAAAAAAAGATATTTCACAGAAAGTTCAGTTTTCTCTTTTGGATGATAGACAATACCATAAAGGTAGTCCATATGGCATCTTAGGTAATGTTACACCTAGGTATCTTCTCTTTAGAAATCTTAAAGATCTAATGAAGTCAAACAATATTTATATTTGAATAACAAGGCAAAATTTAAGTCTTGGTTCACTGAAAATCTTCCCCTTCGCCACAGCCCTTAAACTTTATTAAATTCAAATAACATGCAGCAAGGAATGTTGATTCAGGTTTGACGTCAATAAGACACACAAACTTGTCATTTGACATAATTGATGTTAAACCTGGTTTGTTTATTTTTTAATAAAATGTAAGTGCAAATGAGATTTGAGAGATGCAGTATCCAGTCAAAGTATCCAGTAAATAATGCCTTTAGGCCTGTTCTTCTCACATAAAGCCTGTTGTATCTACATTTGTTAAAAAAAAGGATTTGGAACTGAATGAGGTGACCTAAATGAAATCACTTTGTTTTGGGTGAGCTAACCCTTTACAGTTTGTCAGGTAGTGCTGTAGTTGCACATAAGTGTCCATATGTGAGACAAAGCAACATTTTGGTTTGATTCAACAGAAGTGACTGAAAAAAAAATCATACAATCTGAACATTCCTCCGGTTTCTGAAATTCCTGTTACAGACTATATGTAAGGAAAGAATGTGATTGAAAACATTTTTGTCTGTGTTTTTTTGTTGTATAGACATCATCAGAGAACATAATTCCTTGTGCATTACGTAAGCACTATTAAACTGCGTAATCAACAGGTCAGAAATGCAGAATTTGCCTTTCATCCTCTGAAATACCTTAGATATAGAGAGTGCGGTTACTGTAAAACGTGAAAAGAAAGCATCGAGAAAAAAAACCTAAAGGAATTTGTTTATCTACAATGGTTGCATTCCTCCCTGGTTATATCATTTTTCTCAGAGATATTATGAATGATAGTCTTCACTTGTTTTGTTGATCTGTTGAGTTTAAATGCAGCCTCCAGTGTGCATTTTCCTAAGGCCCTTTGCTGTGCTCTGTTTGAGGGGCGCAGCCTCTATAAAACAAGGCCACTTTGAGTTTAAAACAACACAGGGCATTTTTCAGTGGCACTGAGACAGATGCCTCACCCTGATGTAAATATTAGTGGTGACAGAACTCATATGCTGCTGAGAAGAGAAAAATGTGCATCAGCAGGATAAGGCATGTCATGGGAGCTCCATAAAGAACGTGTACAGCAATCTCCAGAACACTCAAGCAAGCCATCCAGGGACAGGATGTGACCCCACGCTGACACCCCCCTGATCTCTCCTGTATCTGTCATTTGATTTCTGCTGATTTCATCTAGGCAGAAACCTCATTTAACCCCCACCCATACTGCAACTAGAAGAGATGGACCGGTAGGATTTTCTTTGAGCCCCAACTTAGAGGCCTGTCAATTAAAGAATTACGAAGGAAACTTTTATTGTTCATAAATAATGCTTGGGAATGTTGCCCGTACAGTTAGTTTGTATATATGTTGTGTATAGGGCTGTCGCGATAACCGCAATATTGTAATACCGCGCTATTGACAAGCAAACCGCAGAGAAAAGATAGCAACCGCTGAAACCGCGGCAACCGCAGTGTTCAGGTTTTTTTTTTATATGAGGCTGTGGCCTTCTTGTTTTTTCAATTTGTCACCGTGCATTCATGATTCAATGTTAAATAAATTAATGATACAATATGGTTACGACTGTCATTTTCTCGCGAGCCATTGTAGCTTTATGGTGCTTCGTTTGTTTTCGAATAGGCCGGCTGAAACGATGGGAGGCGCTCGATCTCGTCCCAAAACCTAATGTCACGTCCCCAGTTTGGGAACATTTCAGCTTTCAACCCGATGAAAAGGGCGACCCAGCAAATTTAGATGAGCCGATATGCAAAATTTGCGGCAAAAAGGTTCCTGTGACGCGGCAATACATCTAATTTGAGGTCATCGGGACATTCTAAAACGCTTAATGTGAAAAACGCTTAACGTGGTTTAATGTACTAATACAGTGATCCTAACAGACCAAACTCACTAAACATCATTTTAATAAAGTATACGATCTACAAAAAATCAGATGATCCCTGAATATGAATTCAACGCGTTTAATAACACGTTAAGCTTTTTCCTCTCATAGAAAACCATCATAAGGCTTAACGTGTTATTAAACGACTTGCAATCATATTCAGGACTCACCGTTTTTTTTTTTTTTTTTTTTTTGTACATAGTATACTTTATTAGTATAATGTATAGTGAGTTTGGTTTTTAAAAATAACTGTCTTAGTACATTAAGCCACATTAACAGTTTTCTTGGTTTTCTATGGGAGGAAAAGGCTTAACGTGTTATTAAACGAGTTGCATTCATATTCAGGGCTCATCTGATTTTCTATAGATAGCAGAGATGGGACCAAGTCCCACATGTGCAAGTCTCAAGTAAGTCTCAAGTCTTAACCTTTAAGTCTCAAGTAAGTCCCAAGTATTTTTTTCTTGGGCAAGTCAAGTCAAGTCAAGTCACAAGTTATGTCAAGTCAAGTCAAGTCAAGTCCTGTAGTAAGTCAAGTCAAGTCCAAGTCAAGTCACCTTATTATTGTAATTTTACCTGCAGAATCTGATCTTAATAAAGTTAAAGACAAGATATAAGTAACAGTAAATTAAAATAATTTGGATTTGCATTGTACATACTCATGTTCAGTAAAATACATCATGGAATCAAACAAAATTGTAACTTCATAAAATTATTTATTTTTCACTTCTGCCAACAGAAATGTTTTACATTTTCAACATTGAGTCCATAAAACAAATAACAGCTAAACATCCAACAGACTCCTCTCTGAACACCCCCCCCCCCCTCTCTCTCTTTCTCTCAAACGACGTGACGTGACATGACATGACATTCGGCCAAGTATGGTGACCCATACTCAGAATTCGTGCTCTGCATTTAACCCATCCGAAGTGCACACACACAGAGCAGTGAACACACACACACACTGTGAGCACACACCCGGAGCAGTGAGCAGCCATTTATGCTGCGGCGCCCGGGGAGCAGTTGGGGGTTCGATGCCTTGCTCAAGGGCACCTAAGTCGTGGTATTGAAGGTGAAGAGAGAACTGTACATGCACTCCCCCCACCCACAATTCCTGCCGGCCCGAGACTCGAACTCACAACCCTTCGATTGCAAGTCCGACTCTCTAACAATTAGGCCACAACTTCCCCTCAAACACAGTTTACATACAACATTAAACTTTCTTACATTTCTCCTCTCTCTCTCTCTCAAGTTAAAGTTGCTTTATTGGCATGACATTTGAGTTACAGTATTGCCAAATTTAGCATTTAGATACAGAATCAAATATAATTACAATAAAATACAATAAAAATAGCAGCAGCAGATAATATTTCTAATATTAATAATAGTAATTGTATAGAATTAAGAATATAAAATAAAACAGTTGAATACAATAAATTATCCCTTTGTATGGTGTGTATGGTGTATAAATATTTAGTAGCTATTGTGACTGCCGCCTCATTCTCTCCAAGTATATAGAGTAGTTTCTCCGAGTCATTTAGAGACAAGAATGAACGATTCAAAGCTTCAAGCTGTGGGAAGAATGTTTTCTCTTGTAGTGCTGTATTTGGGACAGACAAGAAGGAAGTGTTTCTCATCCTCTGTTTGATTCAGCTCACAGTGTTTGCCTCTCTTCTCTCGGTAGCCAGGATCTTTTATGTCTACCAATCTCTATTTCCAAATCATGATCACTGAGTCGATATTTTGAAAGGATTTGTCTTTCTTTTAATTGCTTGAGTGATAAGTAATTTGCCAGTTTTGTGGTTCTGTTTAGGGCCGAATAACACTGGAGTTTGGTTTGGAGCTCAAATTCATTTTTTTTTCATTTTTCATCATAATTATACTTTAGATTTTTGTCAATTAGTTTCTGAATGTTGGGGTTGTGATTGGAGTCAGACTCAGTTTGGGTTTCCTTCATCAGGTGAAGCACGAGTGTGTTTCTCTCTCTCTCTCTCTCACACACACACACACACACACACACACACAATCTCTCTCTCAGAGTACATCCGTAAGTCATTACCTCTATTACAAGGTATTGCACTTGCAAAATATAAGATTCGAGAGTCTTGTCTGCAAGCCGAGCACGATGTGGCCTATCCCACCATGTATGCGCCACCGGTATGCGCGCTCATAATGGAAGCAACGCGGTCGCGACGCACACGCGGTGCGACACGCTCGACGCCTCAGGGGCGCAACTGCCCGAGCGCTTTGGAAACAATGAGAAAGCGACGCGACTAGCGATTTCCACGCGTTTTAGGCGCGAATTATTGACGACAAAAGCGATGACCCTCAGTACCCCTCAAGCTGAGATGTTGATGTGATGTGATATCTGATCTAAGTGGGCGTGGTCTGCGTAAGGTAGAGAGGGCATGACTGATGATGTCATGACATGACAACGCGATTCTCAGCCTGCGCTCCAGCTGCATAATCAATTTTATTTTTTTAAAATAATTTATATATTTTATATTCAAACTGAAAACATAATGTGATTAACACTCAAGTCATTCAAGTCATCCTGTCTCAAGTCAAGTCCCGAATCTTTAACTTCCAAGTCCGAGTCAAGTCTCAAGTATTTTATTTTTTGTCAAGTCAAGTCACAAGTCTTAAAAATAGCGACTCGAGTCGACTCGAGTCCAAGTCACTAAGTCACAAGTCCCCATGTCTGATAGATAGTATACGTAATTAGTATGATTTTTAGTGAGTTTGGTCTGTTAATATCACTGTCTTAGTACATTAAGCCATATTAAGCGTTTTGCGAGTGTCCCCTGTCATCCAGCGCAGCTGCCCCCTCAAGCATCAGGTCGCGGAGCAACATCAAAAAGAACAGCTGAGACCGGCCGACAGTTAGGAGTAGCTGAAGCCTTTGCGAAATCTGTAAAATACAGCCGTGAAAGTAACAGGCATACCTGCTGAAGTCACGGACAACCTCCGCGTCAGTTCCCATACCCAGGAGAGCGTGAGCAGATAACGAGCTCACACACGCTTTCTGCTTGAGGAGTGTATCGACTCCAACGTGAATCCACTGTACTGGTGGGCCAGAGGTGGCGCGACAATCCGCTGCTGTCCAAAGTCGCGCGCAAATACATGTAATACATATTAGAAAAAAAAAATTATTGGAAAACGCATGTTCTTGTTGCTGTTTGGCATTTAACAATAAACAAAAATGTTTTAAAACGTGTCTCTCTGTCAGTTAAAAAAGCAACAATATATGCTACTTAACTCAACGATAAAGCTTTGTATGCAGCAAAATCAGCATAAATTAGGTATGTAAAAAAAAAAAAACCCGGCGGTAATACCGCATATCGCGCTATTGAGCCACCCATAATAACCGCAGGGGAAATTTCTTAACCGCGACAGCCCTAGTTGTGTATTGTTCATAATTAATAGCTTTTAAATTTAGCTGGTTTATGAAGCTGCAGGGTTGTGTAAGGGAGGATTTTTATCACAGGTGGCAGCACATAAACAGTAAATCACAGGTTAAAAGTGTTAACATGTATAAATATATAAGTAGTAATATATTAATATAAATAATTGTATTATAATATAAACTAATTTTTAAATATGAAACAAATATACTTATAAGAATAATACATATTATTAGTTATTTGAAGTACTAATTACATACATTATAAAGTTATTATAGTAAATATGTATAGTCATTTGTATTGGTTAAACAATTTTTGGTTTTCAATTTTGAGAAACTAACAAAAGCTAAATGGATGAATCAATTTTCTATAATATAAATAAATATTTTTTAAATGTGAAACAATTACAAATGAAAAAGTTTAATATAATAAATAAATATTATATGTAGCTATTCTTATTGGTTTTCACTTTTGAGAAACATGAACAAAAGCTCATTTATTAATTTATGTATTTATTTATTTATTTGTACTACTATGCCACACAACCCACAGTAATAAGAATAAGGAGTGCACAGAAAGATACAGAATTCATCTTTGTTGTTTGTCTATTGTGGCAGTGCTGATTTTGTTGTCTTTATCACATGCTAATTTAATGCATTATGATGTCATTATCTTTCACAAGAATGCTCATGATGATACAGCCTTCAAATCTTTTCTGAAGACACGTGTTTAGTATCTATAAAGAAAAGTCATCTGAGGGAAATCGCTTGCTGAAAACACATTGCCATACCTCAGAATGTAAAACGCTACACACATTGTTTCTTACGATACTCCGATAAATCATCTCATAACGGGCTCCAAAAAGCGCTTTGGAATCACAACTGAGGGTGTGTTTTATGTCCACAGCTTGTTAAGCGCATGGGTGTTTTACTGAAGCATCTGGATCCCGTAGGAAAACATATGCAAACACATCTGGCCTGAAATTGAAGTGAAAATATGAATCTCTCACCCTCAAGTTTGCAAGAATTGCAGACTCACCACAGCGTTTTCCCCTCCAACATCCTTCCGTCACCCTCTAGAAGTTTGTCATCTATAAACTGAATTGCCAAATAATCTCCAGTTCACCTCTTCTGTTAAAGAGATACGCCTCCACTAGTTCCAGAAAAAACATTGATCTATTGTTCAAAACACTTTAGGTCATCATCCTCACAGCTGCTCTAAGTCAAGTAAAAATGGCTAAAATTCTCTGTCAAATTCTAGATTAAATTAAAAAGCTTCATTTGTCATGAGTGCCCTGCCGGAAAGCAGCAGTGTGTATAAAGTACACTTCACATCTAAATGCCCATTAAACAAATCATAAAGTCTACTTTGAGCTGATCTAACATTTTGTTTTGAGACATGCGGGGCCCTGTTGTCTAGAGCCATATGGGAAGTTCGGGAAATTATTTTCAGGTTCAGAGCATGAAAGCAAGGACACGTGTGGTGCCTTTTGGCTGTGCATCATTTTCATTGTGTGGTTTTCTGAGTTGCCTATTTGGGGTTCTATACTCTGTAAAGAATGCACAAAGCAAATGTGTATTTAACCTGAAACACATGGAGACTCCTGTTTCCTCAGCTGCCATGTAAACATTTTTATACTGTATATCTATATATTTCCAAAGCCACAAATAAAGTATATTCTGTGTTATGAGCACAGTGGGACTGTTTCTCCTTAGTCACTCAAACTCTGGCTATGTTTGTGCTCATAGTTTAACATTTTCTTTTCATGTCATTGGCTACATACAGTACTTTGTATTTCCTCAGTTCTCACCTGATTAAATTTACTCGTGCTCACCTGAAGCTGTTATTCAAATGGCGATTGATGAAGTCTTTGTCGACTGATTTAGAAAGTCGGTTGGAACTTCTAGAGAAGTCTTTGTACTGATTTAAATACTCAAGTACTTTATCTATTTGTTTCAATAGTCGACATATTTTTATTTATTTATAATATATTTAAAATTTATTTTTAGAATGCATCATTTTAAATGGATAGTTCACCCAAAAATCTAAGTGGTCTTTTACCCACGCTCATATTGTTTCAAACCTGTATGACTTTCTTTTGCAGAACTTCTTTTTGTCCATACAATGGGAGAATGTTCATTTTTTGAATTAACTTTTCCATTAAAAAACCGAATCTGCATTTTTCTGCATCTGATATTTTCGGAGCTAATTCTCTGTGGGATGGATTTAAATATGGTAAAATGTATTAGAGTAGTGGTAGTCTGATATATTTGCTCATTTCTGACTATTTTGAGATTATCAGCAAGTGTTTAACTGCTAGTTTGGTCAGTTTCAAAACTGCTTTGTTAGCTTTATATTTTTTTAGTGTAAGTAAAGTTTCAGCCAGTTTGAGTACAACTCATTTGCCATCAGTGAACTGTATTGTGAAGAAGAATGTGTATCTTTCAAATTCAATTTAAGAGTTCTTATTTTTAAGCAAAAGCACCTTTTTCACCTTGATAATATATAATACTGAATAACAGGCAGAATGTTGCATCTCATTCTCCACAGATATAAAGCATTATCCTCTTGACTGGATGAGTTTAGTTCCTGTGCCGTTTGAATACAATGATAGCTGTTTTTATTAGTGGCTGCTGGTGGAAGATTAGGAGTGCTTCGATTTTTTTTTTCGCCTTCCACCACAGAATGCCCTGCCACTGGGAAAGTGAATAAACCGGCTCAAATAAATTGTACTAGTGTTTTCACCAGAAAACACTCCCTTGGGATTTATTTTCAAGCTGATTCCACCATAAATATACATGCATTAAGCGGAGGAAAAAACACATCAGAGAGGGTAGCAGTGGATCAATATGCATTCAGACATTTCTTAACTTGCCTTTCTTAATGCTTTTTAACATTATCTGTTGTTAATGTTCTGCAGACATTTGCTTTAATGTATTCCAAGTCAAGTAAGTACATGCATATACCTCTCTTGTACGGTACGCTCCACCTCCTTAAATAATTACCCAGACTGAGGCAAAGCTTTGTTCACACTTAAGAGGGTGACGGACCCCGATCACACTGCACTGAGTCCTCTGACTGGAAATGTGCTCTGCAATCACAGACATGCAGAGAAAGGCCTTTAGCAGCAATTAAACGGTCATCACTAAATGTGTGCGTGCTCGTTCGGCTCCTGAAATGAAGAATTGCAACCGTGGAACTTTAAACACCACCGGCTGAGAGATTCTTTGTAGCCTCTGTTAAAATATTATTTAGATTTTATGTCCGAGAAGTGTAAGCTAAGCCTCAAAAGCAATTAATTTTTTTTCCCCGTTACAAAGTTAAAATAAGCAAGAGGTACATTCCAGCCTTATTATACTGTGTGCCGTAGGGAGTGTGGGCTTTAGATGGCCATAATGAGGTGAGGCCTGTAATAAGTCTTCACCAGGCCTAATGCGCTTGGATTGGATCAGATGTGCCCTCTTCTAAAATGGTGCGCTTATCTGAGGGCTTTAGGAGCAGAAAGGAGACAAAACCTCTATCCCTCCCCAGCCCTCGCTGTAAATGAGTCTGATACTTTTTTTTATTTTTTTTTTTAGATATGATTCAATTAATTTACTTTAGATTTAATTACATGTGGAAGAGTCCAAGTTATCCCTCTCCTCTTGATAGGGGGTCTCTACTTTCTAACTAGCCATCCCCAGTGACTCTGATGTTCTTAATTACACTATTATTTTCCTTTTCCCCCCAGCCCTTTTTTCACTTCCTCTTCCCACTCTTATTTTTAACCCCTCAGCAGGCAGAAGAAATGGAATGGGGAAGATGTGGGCTGTTTGTTTGTGGAATGTTCAGAGAGTCAATGGCTCCATGTAGCCGCTTGAGAGCCCGGGTTAATCTGTTAGAACATTTAGAGATCTGAACATTTAGGTTTCTCTTACCAACTGCCTGTCTATTTAAGGAGAAAAATGATGGATGGATTTTTTGGGGCTTTTTTTTTTCTTTCTTGAAGTCATTTGCTATTCAAATGTTTGCTGGCCACTTCAATTGGCCATCACTCTCTTCAGCAGTTAGTGATAAGGCTTCTTTTAATAAAAACCTCCCTGACTTAATGAATACTGCCATTGTTGTGCCAGAGACATCTTATCAAACACCTCTGTCCTGCTCAAATCAGCAGTCTGCAATATGGAAAAATATGTAAAAATGGCATGATTAATTCCCATAGGCTTTTTATTTTTTATTTTTATAAAGATCCTGACCTTCTAAATAGAGAAGACACAGTAGCTGGGACTCGTCAGTGTAGTTGTAGTTTGATATCAAGACTTTGAAGACTTTCATTGTCTCGTATTGGCAGTTTGAATGCATCAGATTATTGTGTGTTCATTGAGTGACTGACAAATCAAATTAAAAAAAGTCACACTTTAACAGATTGCTGATGTTTGTGAAGTTTTTGCATATTTTGCATACTAATACAACAGGTTCTGGTAAATTATGGAATTACATTTGCTTCAATAAGAATGAACGAAACTTTATAAAACTGAACGTAACTTTTTTAGAAACTATCAAAAATATGCCATTACAAAAGATGAAAAACACAATGAAAATGAAAAAAATTAACTCAGTCGCACAAATGTAACAGGCTCTTCAATTATGCTTCATTCTTTGATAATGATAATGTCAAAGATTCGTTTTCGCTAATCGTGGATTCTCAATGCATTGCCACAGATTTCGCTTACAGTTCGCAGTTTTTTGTTTGGTGTTTTGACACAAAACTCTTGTGGGGGCAGGCTTAACAGTGAAGTTTGTTCATTTTTATTGAAGCAAATGTAATTCCATAGTAATATAAGGGCAGATATGGTAGAGCTTTCACATTCTGAGGCAGATCTTCTTCACCTTTACTGACTTTAACTTTTTAAGCCCCAGATAAAGGTCAGTTGAGCAAAAATGTAAAGGATAACGATGATTACGTTTACAGAGGGTTCAGATTGATCAGTGGTTAATGGTTTGAGGTGTAGAAAACCTAGTAAATAAGTGTTTTTTTATTTGTTTTCAAAAGGAAAAAGATGGTGGTGATCATTTATAATTTTGTCTCTGCAGACCTCATCTGCCACCAACCGCATGCTGGAGTCTCAGAACATCAGTGAACTCAAGGCTGAGATTGTGTCTCTGAAGGGTCTTCTTCTCAGCAGGTAATTTTTCACCTTTTTAAATAAACCTGTGACAATAGATGGCATATTTAATTTGACAGGGACAAAATGTGGCAATGACGGATGTTCATTTAGAATGGGTGTTAATCCGTCCTCTCACTAAACATTAAAAAAAAGAAAAGAAACTAATATAATAAATATTACATGTGATCTTGAACCTATTTTCTGATACACCACAGGTTGACATACTGAGCAAACTGTATTTTCCTGTACTTTTTTGTTTGTGTAAAATAAAGTCTGACATCAAGTTAAGTAATTTTTCTATTCTTTATTTTACAGTGTGTCCAAATTGACGCTCAAAACTAATTAAGATACATGTGCTTAACATTTAACATCCTGAAAGAGGCCTTTAGTTGATGTTCCAATCACTGTGGAAATCAGTGGAAAGCATCGTTTCTCACTCAGGGCAGCTGATATTAGTATGCCTTGGGATGATTTGGCAGATAAATGTGTCTGGAATGGTTTGATCTGTATGTCATATCGTTCTCTTCATTGGGGCATGTAGCTGGAACCGGCTCATTACTGGTTAATGAGGCCTGAAGCATCCAACAGGTTCCCTCGATGCCCAAAGATGGATCTTCCATCACTTTCATTAATCTGTACTTGATTATGTATGTATCATGCAAATTAATATCTAAGTAATCTCATAGATCTGAAATTCGCACAGATAAAAGCTTTCGTTTGTCTGCTGTTTCATTCTCATTAAGCATTTTAAGCTGCAATTACCTTTTTCTTCCAGTTTCTGAATGTTGCATCTGGTTGTACTTCTCAAGATGTAAGAACTTTGCTGTAAATACGAAGCAAGATCACCATCTGCTCAACTTTTTGCTTTTAAATTTATTTTACCTTTGTTGTGAGGACATGCTTTGTTTTGAATCCGATGGCAGTTGTGGAGCACATATGGACATAATCTCTCTTGTACTTTCAGACTGACAAATCTGCTCATGTTTCCAAAGCACAATAGCTGGACTCACTTGTGCATATTTTACGCTTTATCAAGCCTGAGGCACAGTCGCGTTTCCACTGTTGGGCCAAAAGCCGGTGCTTGATCGTGCCTCGTCGGTGCTAGTCTGAGTTTTTTGGCCTGAAGAAAACTTTGGGTTGAAGCGGGCCAGCTAGGGCTAGAGGTGTGGTTATGAACAAAGGCGAAGTTTCTCCGCGTCTGGAGAGCGTCATCGCCGCGGATCATTTCATAAAGCTAACAGCTATAACACCAGCATTAAAAACTTTTTAAAATAAGTTGAGCTCAAAACTAAACCAATCATTAACCATTAATAATTACACTTATAAAAATGCTAATAACTTTTAATTGCATCAGGCTATTGCAATAAAACTGGTCTCAAAATATTCCCTGGCTTATGCCAACAACATAGATACCAAATATGCCAAAGTAAGCCGAACTTCCTGTCCGCCATTTTGATTTATGTTGAAAATCTACTTTTTCAAACTCCTCATCAACCGTTGGTCCGATTTTCACCAAAATTGAGACAGATGATCTTCACACTGTGCTGACAAAATGTTATGGATTTTGTATCGTTCCCCAAAACGTTTTCGCTTACCACAGCGACGAATTTTAGGCATGATGCAAAATGGCATTGAAGGTGTATCTCTGCAATGCTTTGGCATATTGACACCAAAATTTGTGTGTGTCATTGTCAAGTCACACAGAGTACACCAAATTGATTTGATTGAATGAGTTTTTTGGCCTGAAGAAAACCTTGGGTCGAAGCGGGCCAGCTAGGGCTAGAGGAGTGGTTATGAACAAAGGCGAAGTTTCTCCGCGTCCAATCATAAAATTGGTCTTGTTAGATTCAGGGAAACATGCCAAGTCGACTGATATCCAATTTTACCATATCGGCCATTTTGACTGTCAGCCATTTTGGATTTTGTGCTAAAATGCTGTATTTTAAGAACACATCAACAGATTGTTACGAAACATGGTATGGGTCATCAGCACAATGTCCTGAAGGAGTGTGAGAAGTTTTAAAACAGCGCCACCTAGTGGTGAATGTTTTTTCAAATGCTTATAACTTTGGGTGTGGTCAACTTATTTTCACGAGACTCATCTATTTGGACTCCAGAAACCTTACAGAGTCCTACGATACCAAACATGCTAGGTTTCGCCTTACGGTTTGTGTAGCGTGGTGATTTAGCTCTTAAAAACCATTTGGCTATATCTTCGAAACCGCTTGTCCGATCGAGACGAAACCACCGTCAGAAGTTTGGAAACATAGGTCGATAGTAAAATTTTAATGCCCAAATGCGAAAATATTGATAGTAAGGGGTAGTAAAATTCAGTCAAAGTCTTTTTTACGTGTTTTACGTGTTTTTCATATAAATGTCTATAACTCTGAAGTGAATTGAGATATTTTCATGCTAATAACTTTTAATTGCATCAGGCTATTGCAATGAAACTGGTCTCAAAATATTCCCTGGCTTATGCCAACAACATATGCCCCGTTTCCACCGCAGGAACTTTACCCAGGAACTAGGGACTTTGGCCTGGTACTCGGTGTGTTTCCACCGCAGGAACCAGGAACTAAATAAAGTTCCGGGTAAAAAAATGCCCCTCAGAAAGTCCCTGCTGCCGAGGTGGTACTTTTTCAAAGTTCCTGAACTTTCGGGGGCGGGACTTGGCCGCTAAACATCCTGATTGGTTGAGTTCACGCAGCATTGGTTGAGTTCAACCACCATTTATTCGGATCAACATTTTCAAAATATTACTGTTATTGTGTCATGAAATGTAATTTTAAAAGTATTTCAGGCGAGAATGTAGTTGTTTAAAACTCAAATCTGTGGTTTATTTATAAAGACAGCGCCTATTTAAAAATGTGTTTCGCCGATCTCAGAGACGGTAAACTCCACACGATCAGCGGGAGCTCAGTGATCATCTATCTGCCGAGAAGCAGCCTCTCCTCGGCTAGACCTTCTGATATGTGCCGCTGGCTCTGATGTCTCTTTAGTGGTTAAACATAAAATATGATTCAGCTGCGGGGTAAATCTAACAGGTTTTCTTTGGTCTGTATTCAATTTATCTAACATTATATGTTAAAATGAAAATAAAAAAGGCAAATCTATATAATATTTCGTTTTATTGTAATGGCTGTATATCCCTGAACTAAGTACATTTATGCAGCTGTTATTATGTTTATATGAAAACGAAAGGAGGCAGTGGTATTTGATATCCTATTTCGTTCTATTGTAAATATACTGAGAGGAAAATTGCAGTAGCCAAAGCGAGGTGAGTTCACGCAGCATTGATTGAGTTCAACCACCATTTATTCGGATAGTGTTCAAAATATTACTGTTTTATTGTGTCATGAAATGTAATTTTAAAAGTATTTCAGGCGAGAATGTAGTTGTTTAAAACTCAAATCTGTGGTTTATTTATAAAGACAGCGCCTATTTAAAAATGTGTTTCGCCGATCTCAATGACGGTGAGCTCCACGTGATCAGCGGGAGCTTAGTGATCATCTATCCGCAGAGAAGCAGCTTCACCTCGGCTAGACCTTCTGATGTGTGCCGCTGGCTCTGATGTCTCTTTAGTGGTTAAACATAAAATATAATTCAGCTGCGGGGTAAATCTAACAGGTTTTCTTTGGTCTGTATTCAATTTATCTATATGTTAAAATGAAAATAAAAAAGGCAAATCTATATAATATTTCGTTTCATTGTCTGTATATCCCTGAACTAAGTACATTTATGCAGCTGTTATTATGTTTTAATGAAAACGAAAGGAGGCAGTGGTATTTGATATCCTATTTCGTTTTATTGTAAATATACTGAGAGGAAAATTGCAGTAGCCAAAGCGAGTTGAGTTCACGCAGCATTGATTGAGTTCAACCACCATTTATTCGGATCATGTTCAAAATATTACTGTTTTATTGTGTCATGAAATGTAATTTTAAAAGTATTTCAGGCGAGAATGTAGTTGTTTAAAACTCAAATCTGTGGTTTATTTATAAAGACAGCGCCTATTTAAAAATGTGTTTCGCCGATCTCAATGACGGTGAGCTCCACGTCATCAGCGGGAGCTTAGTGATCATCTATCCGCAGAGAAGCAGCTTCACCTCGGCTAGACCTTCTGATGTGTGCCGCTGGCTCTGATGTCTCTTTAGTGGTTAAACATAAAATGTAATTCAGCTGCGGGGGGAAAAAAGTTCCTGGGGAAAAAAGTTCCTGGTACAAATGTTCCGGGTAATTTCGGTGGAAACGCGGCTATAGATACCAAATATGCCAGAGTAAGCCGAACTTCCTGTCCGCCATTTTGATTTATGTTGAAAATCTACTTTTTCAAACTCCTCAACCGTTGGTTCGATTTTCACCAAAATTGAGTCAGATGATCTTCACACTGTGCTGACAAAATGTTATGGATTTTGTATCGTTCCCCAAAACGTTTTCGCTTACCACAGCGACGAATTTTAGGCATGATGCCAAAATGGCATTGAGGCTGTATATCTGCAATGCTTTGGCATATTGACACCAAAATTTGTGTGTGTCATTGTCAAGTCACACAGAGTACACCAAATTGATTTGATAACAGCGCCAACTATTGGTCAAAAGTGTTAAGCCATTTAATCATTTTAGTAGTGGTTGTATTTATGATTTTTCGCCATTTCAATTACAATCATCCTAAAATTGCTTTAATTGCTCAATGTTGCATTGGTGTGATGCTTCATACTAGTGTTGTCACGGTACCAAAATTTCAGTATTCGGTACCGATACCAGTGAAAATCCACGGTTCTCGGTACCAATTTCGGTACCAAAGCAAAACACAAAAATATGCTAATTAAAAAAAAAACTTTTTAGCACTAAAAATAAAACCAATGCCATTCTTTATACTCATTTACAATTGTGTTTAAAGTTTTTCTACAAGTTATATAATTATGAAAAACAGTAAACAAGTTTCACCCAAATTTAATTTGTCTTTTAATTTATGAAATTTAAACACATTTTATTTTTGGTAAATAAAGGGGATTTGCTATTAAAATTAAAACATGGAAGAAATATTGTGATTTATTTCTTTAAAATATAAAGTTTTATAAATTTTTTCAACAGTAGTAGCAGTATCACATACATTTGACTAAATAATAGTAATATTTCTAGCACAATGCCTTTATGTAAAAATTTACTTTTAGGCCTAATGAATGCATATTTGTCATTTTAACTGAACTTAAGACTGGTGGGGATGCTTAAGATAGTTTTGGTCATTGAGGGTTTCTGTAAAAAAATAGTAATAGATCATATGAATTATTATTAAAATATAATAACTACTACTAATTCTACTATCATACTAATGTATATACAATGCACTATGAATTGATGAGCTGCTGGGTTCGTGAATATTAATCACGTTGTCTGCGTTTGGTCAAAATGATTTGCTGAAATCAAAACAGGGACGGTAAGAGATCAGCGCCAGCCAATTAAATTGGCATTTGTGCATTAGCTCCGCCCACTACCGGAGAAACCGGTATGTCTTCTGCTTCGAAAATGAATATGAATTATTCTAAATGAACTCCATTATTTTGACAGGAGAAGACAACACAGAATAGTTTACATATAGCGTCTCGATTCAGCGTGGTAAGACTATCGCTCTCTCTCTCTTTGCATGTGTGAGAAACAGCGCTATCAGTAAAGCGACGGTGAGTCGTGCGCCTTCACAGAGTTTACAGAGCATCAAATACAGGTGCGCTGTGCGTCCATTGAGATGAACTGAAAAGTTCAGATCGCTTGATAGAGAGAGAACTCTGAAGCTCAGATGCTGAAATTAATGCAAGCGTCATGCGCTTCGGTCTATGTAGTAAACAAACCCGCACGTCTCTGTCATTCATTAATTCACACAAAGACGCGCAGAACACGGATTCATATTTCAAACAACTTTTGCGGCTTAACATTTACAGATACTGGTCCATATGGAGATTGGATTTGATTAATTTATGCTAACTTTGACAAATTCCATGACTGTCCATCTTAAAATGTAAGTTTCATTTTCATGACTAGATTTTGAGATTCCGTCCTCGTTTTCTGCTTCGCGGAAATCATAGCGCTGAACCGGGTTTGAACGGGCCTCGGTACTACCGGTACTTAAAGAAACCTTTTGACAACACTACTTCATACCATGCTTAGCTCCTCAATTTGCCGGTGGAGTGCTTGGCCCAGTAATTGCTGCTTGCAGCTATATTCTTATTAGTTTTTTGATAACTTCTCTGTTAGTGAAATTATGGGGATGTGTGATGTTGTTCTAAAGAGGCGTGTAAAGGGCGGGTTTTAGTGAAGCGCAGTGGAGCTTCTGGACCGACGGTTGAAGCGCAGTGCAATTTTGGCCTCGTTGCTACTGACCCAATGCTAATAGCCCCTCCTGCCCCATTTAAAGAACTGGCTCGCACTGGTCTGACAGTGGAAAAGTGGCTAATGTGTACTCTGTTGTAAGAGATTTCAGCAAGCAATTTGAAGAAAACACTTGTAATTTTATATTCATGTCTTCTTTCTTGTCAGGAGACAGTTCCCTGCTTCACCCTCTGTTCCAAAAATACCATCCTGGCAAATCCCTCTCAAACCCGGATCACTGTCCAACCCGCCCTCTGTCAGCCACACCAACAGCAGTAGTGACATCTCTCCCGTCAGCAACGAGTCAACCAACTCCTCCCCCGTCAAAGAGGGCAACAGCTCCCAGGCCACCCCGTCCAGCCCACACTGCCTGAATGGAGACGTGGGCCTGGGCTCCATTCTTCCTCTGGATCTGAAAGACCAGGTCCGTATGGAAGTCCAGGGGGAGGAGGAGAAGAAAGAGGACGATGAGGATGAAGATGAGGATGAAGACGTGACCCATGCGGATGAGGAAGACCACCTGAGTGTGCAGACGGAGGACAGGAGAGGAGGCGACGGACAGATAAACGAGCACGTGGAGAAGCTGCGGCGTCCAGAGGGTGCGAGCAACGAGAGCGAAGTCGATTAGAAAGAAACTCCGGACTTCATCCGTCCATTCGCTTCTCTCAGTTTCATAAGAGTTCATTTAAGTTCTGATATCACACCCTCGTTGCAGTAAAACAGCTACTGTGAGCATCAATTAACACTGTACGAAAGCAGCAGGTGAGGTGGATTATGTTCCTTTCACTGCAGTTCTTTACCCTTTTGAATTTTAAACGTGCAAACCAGAGTGGCGGCACTTCTGCAAGCCTGAACAAGCACAGCAACAGAAATTTCTGGAAAGACGACAAGAGAAATATGACTTTTTTTAATGCAATCCATGCATTTCCCTTAAAATGCTAGCTAGCTGTTTTACTAGTGACTGTAGAACTCCAAAAAAAAGCCCATTTATGTGTTCCATAGCATTTCAAGTCAATACAAACGTCATAATTTGCAGTGTAGGGACTTTAGACACCATTCAGAGGCACCAAAGAAATCAGAAAGTTGTGATCTGAGATTGTTGGACTCGTTTCTATGCCATTTATTTTGTTTTGCTCAGCAGTTAACTAGTTCAGGCCGAACATTGTTGGATCAGCGTGTTTGTTGTGGTGGTATGAACCGGCGGTGGACCTTGTAATCTGTAATAGTGAAGCATTTCTCCTTCAGACATTTTGAGATTGTGTAGTACACCGGGCTGCCAGCAGTCTGTGTAATAATGAGGCCTTGTGTTTTGTGATCAGAGTGATGGTGGATTTGAGATTTCAGTGGGAGAAACAGAGACGGAGGGAAAACACATGAGAACGCAGACAATGAGGCGAAAGAGAAATGTGTTTTTCTCTGTCGTATCTCTCCAGTCTCCAGCAGGGTAGCTGATTTGGTTTATGAAGTATGTTAATAATCAAATGATCGACAAATAACAGATGTATTAGTTCATGCGGCTTGAAATGTCAAGGAGGCTAAAATCGGAAATCTAATACTGAAAGCCTGTTATATTGTATTACATGACAAACCCTCCAGTCTAAATTATGTAGGCCTCCTGCAGTGAATAATCTTAACATGAAACGTGCTGGGGTGCTGGGGTTTTGTAATTAAACTGTGTAAAACAATGGATGCTTCAGCAGAGATGCTTGACAGTTGTGCTTTTCTCTTTGGGGGCTTTTCTCTCAGAAAGCCCTAAAAGGATAAAAAAAAAAAAAGCTGAAAAAAAAATTCCCCGTGATGCAAACGGAGAGTAAGGTATGAATATTTAACTAATGAAATAACTCACTCGCCAGCTGATGAGAAACATAGCCAGAGAGATCCTGGAGTGAAAACTAGAGCGTCAGATCCACTGTGACATTTTCACTTTTAACAAATGACCTTCAGAGTAACCGGATTACAGTGCAGCCAGGTGAACTGTGGGTCTGTGGCACAATGAAAGAGCTCAGCTTGTCTGGAAGTGTGTATATCTTCTTATTTCCTGGACTAGGCTTGGCTTAACACTTACCCACACAAGAATAGCATATATTCATGCGATACAATGTCAAGAGAAACCGCGTGTGTTCATTTGATATGCAGAAAACAAAAGTATACATTTTGAGAAGACTTCACACTGCTCCTTACCATACAACCTCGTGTTAAACTCCAAAAATGACACCAAAAACACAATGAAAGAACCAGATCAGTCAGATTCATGAATGGTTTTCTATTAACCGGTTGATCTGGTTCACAAGTCACACTACACAGTTCATTCACGAAATCGGACAGATCATGTTCTTGAGTTGAATTCAATATGGCCAGAGTGGTTCTTCAGTTAACAGCTCAAGAACTGTTACAGCCTGTGTTTTTCTTTTTTGGAGCACAACTGATCACTATGAACGGTCATTAAATAACTTGCTCAAAAAACTTACACAAAAACCCATAAAAAAGGCTGTTTGGAATTACACAAAATTGAAAATAACTTTTTTTGAAGTGGTCAACTATCCTTCTAAAGGAATCCGTAAAGTCCATTTAATCTTGAAAGTAAGTTGCATTTATTGGTGTCAGAAATGTCATTGCAGAGTTACCAATAGTAGAAGTGAGAGGAAGGAAGGAAGACCATCGGCTTCAGAATAAGACTGAGTACGAGTGTGTGTGCATGTATCAGTTTTGCTTAAAACCACATTCATGAGTTCCTGCAACTAGCAGGTTGTTTCTGGTAGCATGGCGGCAGTGGCCTTTAAACAAAAGAGTTTGCTAATTTTAGCTAATCATTGTAAAGCCGCTGTGAGGTCTACTGAATTAAACATGATACAAGACACACATTCAGTGCCTATATCTCTTGTAATATTGCATTCTCATCTCCAACTGTTTTTATGATAGATTTGTTAGGAATCTACATCCTGCTGCTCAGTTTCAGCAACTCAGTTTAGGAATTTAAGCATTCAATCTCATTTACATGAGCTGTGTGTGTATGTGTGTGTGTGTGTGTGTGCTGGATCTGTTTTATAAGTAAGCTTACAACACAAATCTGTAACAGTTTATATGAAATGCACATTGTTGTATGTGGCTCTGTTGATGTTGTTGACACCCAGGTATTTGTCACACAGAAATTCTGGTATGAAAAGATGAATGTACATAATTGTAATAAATTTGAAATTTGACACAAATTTCCTTGTTGTTTTTTTGTTTTTTCTTGTTTGTTTTTTTGTTTTTCATTTGATCAGGAATAAATGTAACAATTCAACTTCGGTATGATGGTTTCATTGTGACAAAAAAAAAGAACAAAAATATGTTTAGATATAAGAAAGACGGCATAGTATTAATTAATTAATTATTCATTAATGTAAATTATTCATATATAATACATCCAATTATTTAGTATTAGGTGCTGTGCTGTTCCAAAATAGGCAAAAAGATTATAGAAATAAATTCATGAAATTTATATAAAAGGACAAATTATTTAATGTGAATTATTTGCATTTATATATATATATATAATTTGGATATTACATGAGATGCCAAAAGAAAATGCTGATAAATTCTGAATGGTATTAACTTAGGATTTCATCTTACTCTAAGGGCCCT
This sequence comes from Carassius carassius, assembly GCF_963082965.1. Taxonomy (NCBI): domain Eukaryota; kingdom Metazoa; phylum Chordata; class Actinopteri; order Cypriniformes; family Cyprinidae; genus Carassius; species Carassius carassius. The sequence goes on from NC_081800.1 coordinate 18,052,148, forward strand.
GTTCCACTGTAGTAAGCAATACAAATATTCCAGTGCATTATCAAGTTTATGAATTTAATTTGTCTCTCAAGGTCTAAATGATCAATAGCCTTGCACATATTGATGTGGTATATAAACTTCTCAGAGGTTCAATACCGCATCCCTTTGTAATCCATTAACCTCTCCCCGGAGTTCAAGCCAGGCTCAGATTTTTAAGGGCTGCTGTAATAGATGCACTTGTACATCATTTAGTGTCTTATGGGACACGCAGTGCATTCCTGCCCAGAAAGCCTCCTCTAACTCCAGCTCTTTGGAATGGTACTGTAGGTGAGGCTTACCAGTCATCTTGGCACACCTTGACTCCTAGTAAAAGGGTATGATGCTCGAAAGCTTGAGCGTGGAACACAAGGAGGCCCAAGTCTGTGTATCTTTTCAAACGGAGGGAAAGAGTTTTTTTTTCTCTCTCAAGACTGAAGGTGTCTGTCGTGCTTTTGCAGAGACCTGGAACATTCAACTTCATCAGTCTGCTTTACTAAACGGACTGCCCTCAATAGGCTTCTGCTGTATCGATGTGTGCTGTACTCCATTGTTCTCCTGAACTGAGCACTCAGCAGGTTAGAGGGCTGAGTGTGTCCTTGGATCAATGCAAGGGTTGTTAGCATTGTAAAAATTTTTATTGTAAAAAACAATGTATAATGTATTGTTTGTATATAATTATTTGTATAATTTATTTAATATCTTTTTATAATTTATTGCAATTTAATCTCAATTTCTTTGCAATTTAATTTTTTTTTTTAATTTCATCATGGATGTCTAGGGGGTTGTGAGCCCTTGTTGGGTATCGCTGCTTTTGGAAGTACTTTTGTGCTCTTTGTGCTACTAATAAAACTAAAGAAACACACTTTACCCCCTAAAACATGACTTTCATCACTACAGTGCGGTCATAAAAAATGGAATTAGAACACATTCCATATTAAAGATATCAGGCAATGCCTGTCATACCTATTTTTATTTTTAACATTAGCACAGCAGGTGCCCCATTAAAGCAGTATCACTGGACTCAATCCCAATCGCAGGGGCAGAGAACCTTTCCAAGTTCTCTTAGCTTTGCATGAGAAAGGTCAAGCCTAATTCTACAAGGATGGACCTGAGGGGTGACTTCCTCCTTCCGTCTCAGATAAGATAAGCAGGAGCGCATGCAGTGCAGCATGTGTAGAAGGGAGCCTGTTTGATGTTGTGCTAATGTAGGTCCACACCTCTGGAACACCACTGGGTACACTCCACTGATGGACAGATGGTAGCACGCACCACGGGACGCTCACGCTCTATGCTGCTGGAATCAGCTGCGTCTGTCTGGTTTCTGTCATAGTCCTACAAAACATTTGGAAGCCCCCATACTTTAAGCAACAAGGGTAATTTGGCTCAAAAACCAAATTGTCTTATCAAGTGTCAACTAAGGCAAATCACAAAAACTTGAGTCCATGAGCCACAATATTACAAAGGATGAAAAATTGCAAAACAGGCCTGGACAGTATGAAGATGAAAAAAGGCGAAAAAGAAAAAAGGTTCCCATGCATCCTGGAAAACCTGGAAAATTGATGACTAATTTTCAAGAAAATTTGAGAAAATGTCAAATGTCCTGGAAAAGTTATTATATATATATATAAAAAAAAATGATTTGTGTTTTCCTTTAGCCAAGAACGAAGTTCAGCACTGGCTGAAACAAGTAATGTTAGAAGACTTTGGAACTGCCATAAATCGGAACTGGCCTATTTTTGCTCCAAATGTGGTCAGCCACTCTTCTGTTTTATTTCTGCCGATCTCTGTTCAGAATCAAGATTGGTGCATCACTTCTTACTTTTGACAGTGCGAACATTGAAAATTGATGACATTCTACTGAATGGTCAAATTTAAGAGAAGTATTTCAGTAACTAATCATTTTGGTTATTGTCAAAAGTAGGCTATTAATACTTCTGAACCAAGTCGATACTGAAATTTTAAAAACATAAGAGTACCTGCCTTTCTGCAGCACTGGTAGTACCAAGTACAGACTCAGTTCAGTACTCACTGATAGACAGGTGCTTTCATGCTTTTATATCGCTTTCTGTGAACAGTGATATGCAGTGGCCAATCAGATGTTTTTAAGTTAGTCAGAATCAACTCATTTTTCACATGACCCTTTTAAAGCAATACATAATTGAAAAATATTTCAATACATGTCAGTATTTAAAAATACTATTTTTGTTAATATTATTATTAACATTAATAATTAACTGATTTAATTTTATTTTCAAATGGTTAAATGAGAATACTTTTTTCGTCTTCATACTGTGCAGCATTTTTTGCAACTTTTATTCAGTTTTTGCATTCTTGCTTGACCGCACTTCTGGAAACTGGGAGTTGAGGTGAAAATGGGCCAAGGTCGCATGAGACTGCCTGCATAAGACCTTAGTGGGCTAAACCCAAGTGAAACAAAGTCTGCATAGTCATAAAGCACTTTGTCATCACTTATATGATTGTTCAATCGAGCAGGATTGCATTTCGCCTTGCTGTGTGGCTGCTGTCACTTGATGTTCCTCTGGCCCTGTTTCAACTCTAAATGGAACAAATACCGACCACCATCGTCATTATGCGGCAATCACTGTGGCTTTGGTGGTGAAAACAATGTCACGTCTTGCAGAGGAGGTATGGAAGAATGGAGGGGTGGGGTGTAAAACCAGAAAGAGGTAAGAAAACAATAGCATGCTGTAAAAGAGAAGAATAAATCTCTGGGGAGCGGAGAGCCCCTGGAAGTGATAATGCTGGAGACAATATTTATGAATTGGCCTGTAATGAGCCATCAGCAGCATGGCGGATATGAGCACACCACCAGAGAAAAATGCCCCGTCCTACACGGACCAGGGAGTGCATCCGTGTTTTAGATGGTAGAATGGATTATCTAGATGTGCTTGTCGCTTGTTGAGGATTTGGGACTGCAGGCGGTGACGGGGAAACAGGTGCGGCCCTTGCCAAGACTTGCAAATTAGACAAATCGCATGCGCAGTATCTGAAAGACGCCAGAGGCTCTGAGGAGGAAAGTGAAAGCGAAGCTCGACCTGTTACTGACTCTCTGTTCAGTTTAGGGACTCACTTGTCCTTTCTTAATGCAGTCTTTCTCTGTGGTTTACTTTCCACATGCAAATGCAGACTACAACCCTGGGTGGATGTGTTGGATGACGCTGGCGTGCTCCTGTGTGCTTCTATAACTCGACGCCTAAACCAACAGAGCTGCTTTTAGCTTAGAGCAGAGAGTTTATGCCTTAATTAAGACGATGAATACCACTGCTAACTTCCTCATCATGGTACCGGTGTAATTACACCAGCTCTGCTATATCCTGGAGCACAGCTCTTAATGACTGTAGAATAAGTAAGATGTTTGATGCCTGGAGAAATAACTAAGACTCTTGTACAGCTGGAGGGTTGCTCTGTCATTAACGTGTTTATTAAAGACTGTTTAGAAATGTGCTGCTTGCATAAAATTCTGTGTGCCTTGAAATGTTAGAAACAATTAAGCCATTAAGAGACACAATATGAGGGCAGAAATGTGGATTTTGTTTGGACTTAGATGCATCAAAAGCAATGTGTATTACACAGTGTTCTAACCACACACAACGTCATTTGGTTTTATTTCTAATGGGTCATCCTCTGTACCTACGCCCACTACAAAACTCTTAAGTTCAAAAACCTGCAATCACATAACTGCATTAAACATCAAATATCTTCTGACTGGCTGTGATAGTGTGGCGTAGCTCAGCAGTTTCATGTTTAGTGTGCAAAGACAAATTGCATGTCACTGAAAAAAGACCGTTAAGCACACAAGCCTATGTTTTGAGTATCAGAATTACATTTGGTGCATTCATTCAGATATATAGGGTCCTTCTGACTGACATGTTTAACCATCACACTTTCTTTGGAGGTGGCATTACAAGAGCGTGCGTCAAACGTTAATGCAAACATCACTTTACTTTCAACTATCTGCCACAAATTTGTACATTTCTGTAAAAGTTTGTATTAATGGCAAATTAAGTAAATGTGTTTACCTCATTTAATTCTATGTAAATAATTATATATTTTTAAATAATTAAATTATTTATATCATATTAGTTTATTATTCACTTTAATGAAATTAATACATTACTATTTAATAAATTATAATATGATATATATATATATATATATATATATATATATATATATATATATATATATATATATATATGTCTAGAAACATTTTTCCCCTACATCAAACATTTCATTATTAGTATCATCAGCACAATCTTTCCAATCTTCACCTCTTCCATTCTGCAAATATCACGTTGCTGATGTACTGGGTATAACTTGACAGTATTTTAAGTGTGTGGAGTGAGGAGTCCAGTGTGTTATCAACCATCAGCATAATGTGAAAGATTAGCACAAGCCTTGTCCACCTGTTTTCACTTTTCCTTCCATGAAGACTGCAGCTGCTGCACCAAACAAGGCATTTTAAAAGCTCTCATTTACCTTGAGCGGGTTCACAAGGATGCATTGGGAGATTCTGTCATGTCCTTACAGTCATCAAGCAAACACACATAGCCGTTGGCTGTAGTGTCGGAGCAGAAGTGTGGAGAACTGCGGAATGTCATCATATCCTGTGTGGTTCATCAAAAGAGCCGCTTTTCTAATTCTCTTTGTTCCCCCTCAATCAAGTCTGATTTAAAAATCAGTTAATTGGACCGAATCGGAAGCTGGCTTTTATTTCTCCCTCCCTCTGTTTTTTCATTCAATAAGGTTCAATTTGAAAATGGTCTGGTTTGTATCCTTAATTTATTAACGTTGCACTGTGTGCAGGTGCATCTAATCACAAAAAGCAGTGCACACACACTCTGGCAATGTGAAATATCGCGATTTATTGCGTACATTTGTTTGATGTTTTCCAGCGTTGATTGCCTGGACGTTTGATTTCACAGGGCCACGTCTCCATCTGTATACACGATTTTCTCTAAGTATTGAACATTTTCATCTTTCTTCAATAGAAGCTAATTGGATTAAGTTTGAGCAATATTCATATTGCTGTGCATTGTGCCCCTGCGTTTACGGCTGCCTGGCAGCTCTGTTTTATAGCTCATGTTCCTGCCGTCATCAAGGCGCTAAGGACCACATTAACCATCTCCACTCATTCTCAGCAAGCCTGCTGGGCTTTCCTCCGCAAGAAAACCCACCAATTCTCTGTGGAATCGTGCTAAATTAACCGAATTTACAGCTTAGCACTTAAGGATCTCCTTAGTTGGTAAGTAAATGGCCCTCGCTGGCTTACACATGTGCATGTGTGCGAGAGAGTAATGCCTTGTTGCTCCCAATACTATAGTCATAAAGATCTGAAACAGAACTCCCCATGCTCCAGAGATGGCTACTCAGCCTTCAAACAAACTGCATGTTATCTAACCGCTCCCAGCCAAAGTGTGCTAAAACCGTTTTATTTCGTCATTTGCACATATTTTCAATCCTATGGTGATTAATCCTTGTGTTGATTAGAGATCGCACCATAATCAGGCCTGCACAGAGTCTGTGTGCGCATTGCAGAAAGCACTACAAATATATGTGAAAATAGAGCGACCAGCCCAGTGGCGGTGTTTCACAAAACCATAGGGAATGGCAGTGGTATGAATCTCGACCCGACGATTGTGTAAGGTATAGCGACAGCCATACGGAAATGCCGCCTTCAAAAAATATTACACATGCCCGCTTTATTAAAATCTTTGTTTAATTTGATAGAGCCTACTTTCAGCCAGTGGCGCAGAGAAAGATGTAAAGTGCAAAGGCCGGTCAGAGTCTGGCTGGTTGTGATGTCACGGCCTGCCTGCCTCAGCTCAGGAATATTAAGTTGTTTCAACCTGGCATTGTACAGTATATATATTAAATACATATATGAATGTATACATCAAATGACAAACAAACCCCTCCTTTCACCAATGAGAGTGTTGTTATAGAATATGTATATATATATTTGGTAACACTTTACAATAAGATTCTTTTTTTTAACAATTACTAAGATTATTTACTTTAACATTATTAAGATCAAAATTTGTGTCTGTTAATATTATTTTATTGGACCTGAGCAAACATGAACCAACAATGAACAGTTGTATTTTTAGGTTGTACTTTATTTTACTGTGCTCTTGTTACAATGTAATTATACAAATTAGTACCGAGTAATATTAATTAAGTACTACATGTACTTACTATATGGTTTGGATGAGGGTTTAGGGTTAGTTGCATGTAATTATGCTTAATTTATTGTTATTACTGTAGTAAGTACATGTAATATGTGTAACAAGGACACCGTCAAATAAAGTGTACCCTATTTTTGTTAACTAAAGTTAAAGATTAATAAATACTAAATCTATATTATAAAATAATATAAAATCTTATTGTCAAATGTTGCTAAAACTTTATATAAATAAGATTTTTGCAGATTCTTACTAGGTTTTTATATATTTCATATTTGTATTTAACTACCTATAACAAGGGCTTTTTTTTATTTTTGTCTAATAATATTTGGGTTAGAAATTATCTTAAATCACGGTTGGTTACATTTACGTTTATGTTAAGTTACATTTACTGACTAACCCACAGAGTAAGAACCTGTTATCACTTGCACAAAATTGCTTATGAAAGATTGACACTTTGGAAATTTGACCCAGTGAGTTTGTACGTGTGCATCTTAGACTGAAATTCTTCACTTGTTTATGTGCAGCTGTGCAGTAAAAACTTGTGGGATTTTGACAGGTGCGTCTTTAGTTAATGTTCAGATAAGTGGATATTAAATCATTCTGAGTTTTGGATTTGCTCTTTTTGCTTTTCAGAAATACTTTCTACTGAATGAGCTTGTTGTGTCTGACTACACTCATTTAGAGTCATATTTATGCTGAAATCTCCCGTGATCCAGAACATAATTGAGCATTTCTCCTCATTTCAGTAGACATGAATACAGAGAACAGCATTTGTACATAGCGGGCCTGTGACATTACCGCCAATAAGGTCTTGTTAAAGTTAAATTGGCTGAACGTGTGTCTAATTCTCTTTTTCCTTTGGGGTCCCTGAACTTTATTTTTTACACAAGCAGCAGCTGCTACCAGAAACCTTTTTTTAAACTCTGACCAAAGTCTCTTTAAAAAAAGCAATGCATGAGTGGAAATGGCAAAATGAATATGAATGCCAAAGGTTACGAGGAAATGGATGAGACTTACAGGCACAACTAAAAACAGAACAATGCTGCAATTATATGGTCAAATGGAATGATTCTTTCAATGTTTATGACAAGCATATGAAATGTGATTTGTAACTAAACAACTGTACACTTCTGAATTGTCGGAAATACACAATTGTTGTAATATGTTTGTGGGTGTAATGCAATTGAACAATCCAGTAAGAAGCAAAATGTACATGGCCTTCCTGTCAACTCAATTGCTTGAAATATTATGGTTGATTCTTGTGCTTCTTAATGGGTTGTGGAGATGATGTGTGCGCACCGCTGCTCTGACATATGTACAGAACACCTGTCGCATGTTTCTGGGCTCCATTGTGCCTCATGCATTGCTGCTGCTGCGGCGTCTCACACAACCTGTTCCTGGAACATCAACCCTCAGTACGAGTCAGATCCGGCCCGCTATGACTGCACACACGGCTCATTATGATGGGAATGAAAAAAAAAAGTCTATAGAGATGAGACGTTCATGCAGTGGTATGTATCTGTTTCATGTGAAATCTGTCAGATAAATAAGCACAATATAAGAAATTAATTATTTTAATCCTGCATGTGGTGGTCCCACAAAGTTTTTGAACTTGTGTAAAATGAAAAATATATGAATTTCATTGCAAATCAAGTGCACACAGATAATGCTAGATTTTTTGTTTTTCAGAATTAACTTTTTTGCAATGTCGAAACCTATCTACTTAAATTTAACACATTTGTTAATATATTTCATTATATAAAATTATTTGTAATACACACCTATACAAAGGATAATTATTTAGCATGAAACACTCTCTCTTTCTATACACACACATTTTTATATAGAATTACATTATTAATTTAAATTTTTTGGGTCTTCCCTGTTTTGCATTAAAAGCATGCTTGTGCTCCCTTTGAAATAGATTTATACTTGATTTGTCATTTGATTTCTTATGTAAACAAATTCTTGCATTTTTAACTGTGGTTTAAGTGTTCAAATCTTGTTTGCAACAATTTACATAATCGGATAAAATTTATACAACAAAATCAGGAATTATTCTGTCTTTTTTTTCCCCTCCCTTATAATTTAGACAATAAGGTGATCTGTTGTTTCAACAGCAGCCTGCACTAGTTTAGAGGTCGTTTCCGTCTGGTTTTTGTGTAATATAATTTCCATAGTTGTCTTTTTCAAGATTATATGCAGGATGCCAGCTGGCAGACAGATGGTGGTGGCTTTACACGTTTTTTATTTAAAGACACATCAGAAGGAAGAGGAGGGTGAGGCAAGAGAACAGCTGCAGCGAGTGGGACAGGACGGTGTAAGCTGGTCAAAGCGAAGAGCAGCCTGCACAATGAAAGAAAAGAATGAAAAACAAACACCATTTTAAAGTGCTAGAAACTTTCCTGAAATGCACCAGAGAGCATTTGTTTCCTAAATATGGCTCCATGGCTATGTCAAAGTCAGATTTTTATGAGCTATTGTTTGCACACACGTATTGAATTTATTGTATAAAATTCTTGGTCTGTAGAGAAAAGTAACAAGGATGTTAAAATGTCTTCCTCAGTCAGAGCAGCGTTCCTGGTGTCCTCTGTGTTGTGCCACAGACCCGGGGTCTTGTGCCCTTTAAAAGTCTCAACGGGAGGAGGGCTTATTAACCATACTCTCGTTACCTTTCTCTCTACAGCGTAGAGAAAATACAGATATAGATGACGTTGAGAAACACTGTGTGGAACATTTGCATTGTTATAATAATTAGAATTTCTTTATTTTGACTTTTTACAAATCCTGCTATTTTACACGCATAAAATGTAATCAAGTGCACAGTATCTCCCAGGCAAACAGCTGCTTCAGTGTCAGTCCTGCGCTTTTGCACTTGAGACCAGAGAACAAACGGCCTGTGAGATGACCATGCCATATGCAAAATAAATAAGTTCAATTAAATAAAAAACAAACACCAAAACAATAGCAAACAAAGCGTTGTGGATGGTATTAAATTATGCAGATATTGTTATTGTGATATACAACTTTGAAAATGATGACTTTGTTGCGTAAAAGGTAGAAATACACTCCAATGTTCAGTGCTACAATAATGTGACTCGTATAGATTTAATTACCACTAATTCCTCTACCACTATGGGGAAACCATGGTAATAACAATAAAAACTCACACACACACTTATATACAGTCGCACTCACACACATACAATCAAACTATACTGGTGTTAGTTCCGTTTTTTACTTTTTATTCATTATTTCTTCTTTTTCCATTTTCTTTTTAAAGGAAGCTTTTAATCAAAAAGCATTTTTGTTCATATATAGTTTTTACAGAAGAAAATACTATACAACTCCCCCCCCCCCCCCCCAAAACAACATTTTCGAAGATAACCATCTACACATTTAGTTAAGTTATGATAGTTCGTTCAAAGCGATGTTTAGGAAATCATTCATTTCCTCACCACACTTTTCCTTGTTTATATTCAATGGAGGCCAGGCAAACAAAATCATTCTTTTTTTTTTTTTTTAATTCAGAGCGAAGCACTGCAATATTTTCCTCTGTATAGAATTTATTTAAATTACAGTCATCATTAGTGTTACTCGTTAGGCAAGCCAGGTTATAGCATGCCTGTTTCATATTGAAATCATCCAATCTTGGAAGCAAAGAAAAAAAAAAAACTTTTTTTTTTTTTTTTTTTTTTAAATAAAACAGAACAACAGTTCTTCACCACACTGAAGACTATTTGTGCATCAAAGCAAAGTGAACTAAACCACATCATAAAGCAAATTCCCTGTTAAAAGATGTATGCCATAATTTCAAAAAGTAAAAATGAACCTAAAAAGTGAAAAAAAAAAAAAAACTAAAATTTCCTCATTGCAAGGTCACATAAATATTAAATAACTTATTATTGGAGTGAAACCACAGCTGTTGTAAAGAGAAAACAAAAGCTTGAAACAATGTTGTCTGTCTGTACAATTCATAAAATCACACACTTTCCATCATGGTGCCTTTGTGATGCCTGCCCTCATTCAGCCATCGAGAAAAAAGTCTATCTCCACGTTTCCTCTTCTTTTAGAAACAGATATTTGATGCTTCTGAAAAAGAAGCTTGAAAAAAAAAATACAGTCTCCATCTTCAGACTTTGCTGCCACTATTTTTCTTTTCATGCTACAGAAACTGCGAAGGGAAAAGGAAAGAATAACAACACCTATACACATCTTTTCCCTACATTCAGAGACACTTCACTCCTGCTCTGTGTTTGATGGACACTTTAGGACATCTATTTGTGGATCATAGACAAAGACATAACTGTAATCTCCTCCCATTCACACTGGGCAGTAGCACCATCATTACATTACAAAACTCTCTGAAACAAAGGGGCGACAACTCTCACCATTGAAATCATCTGGTCATGCCTGTGCAATTAGAGAATAATGCAAAAACAAACAAACAAACAAAAAGCCATAGTAATGCAATCGATGTAAATAGAGGCTTGAGTATCTGCTCTCATCTATATAAAAAGTGCACTATTATTATGCAATGCCAGATGGGTCCTCATTGAGAATAGGAGAAGGAACAGAAATCGTGTGAGGGCTAGCGTTCACTGAGATCAGTGCTTTATGACCTGAAGCTATGCAGTCACTGGTCACTGTTTGTTTGTCCTGAAGATGGAGGCGAATGTCCACATGGAATGGAGCCTATGACACCCCGACCATGACAGCAGGTTTAAGTGAGAACTGTAATAACTCTAAATAATAATAATAATAATAATAAAAACAAATGATCAACGGAGTCAAAGCACTGATGCAGGCCCCTGCACTTCAATAATATTATCAATAATAAAAATGACACAAGGTGTTTCTGAATCAATTATCTGAGCAACATTATTTATAAAATATTTCCTGCAATGTACGCTTTTCGTCGCTTTTGGGTGGGTACGAGGGTCCTGCAATCCAGTGACTGCAATTAAAATGTACATTAGCATCCACACACATCTACTTTATATAGATAGTCATATATAGAGAGATTGTTTTTCCTTTTTTTCCACACACAAAAAGTAACGAATGAAATCAAATAAATTAAAGTCAAACATGCACACACAAGAGGTTTACACAGCCACCCATGAGTAAAAGAGGGCCTCGTCTGTCTATTTCTCGGTTCATTTTTTAATGCATAATTAAATTAATAATGTTGGTCATCGTGTAAACATCATAATAAATCATTTTGGGCCTTCACTTTTCTTGTAGTTGGTTGTTTTCTTGTCATCCGCTGCGTCTCTAAGCATGATAAATGAGGCCACTCAAACTTGCGTTTGTTCAGGGAATTCATAGTTCTCCTTCTACAGCATAGATTAGGGCTCATCCTCCGGCTCCTCTTTTTCTAGGTGGGAAGTCTCGGTGTGGTTCATGGAAGCATCAAAACTCTCTCCATTGTCTTTGTCTACTTCTGGCTCTGGCATGGAATCTTCATATGAGTCTGTATTCATGTTCTCCTCTGCTTCTTCCTCTTCGTCGTCTTCATCATCATCATCATCATCATCATCATCCTCCTCCTCAGCAATCAGCTCTTCCTCAGGTGATAGGTCGTCTTCGAGATCTCCAGATGTGCCGGTATTGTCGTCCTGAGGGTTTCTCAGGCCCATTGAAGCAGCAGCACCAGAACCAATGGCCAGGGACTGCTTTTTGCTCAGGTCCATGGAGTCACTGAGGCCCAACCCAGCAGCGTTTTTCAGGAAGAACAAGGAGCTGTTGGTGTCCATCCCAAGGTTCAGAGAGCTGTCAAGGTTGACTGCTGAGCCTGGATGCTCGTACTCATTGTTGGCCCCTGCCGAAGCGAGGTACATGGCCATATTGTTGTGGTTCAGCCCTGGTGTGCCGGGTGATGTTGGGGGCATATTCATGGGCATTGGGGGTACGGCTAGACCTGCATGGTGGTGGTGGTGGCCATCCTGGTTTGGGGAAACAGAAGGCAGCTCTCCCCTCTCTTGCTTCTCATGCTTACGCTTATGGGAATCCATCTGTGACATGCCCACCACTGTGTGCTTGCACTCTGGGTAAGTGCAGTGGAAATGTGAGCACTTGAGCTTGTACTTGCAGTCTGCCACCTCGCAGTCCACGCTGGAGCTGAACTGACAGAATCCGGCGGCGCTGATCACGTCCTGCTTGCCGTGGTGCTTGCGGTGCGCCGTCACCTTGGTGCTGTCTGTGCAGCGGAAGCCACAGCGCAGACAGTGGAAGTGGGTGCTGTTGCCGGAGAACTGGCAGTCAGGGAAGTTGCAGCACAATGAAGACTTGAAGCGCTTGAAGTCATCCAGGACCAGGTTGTCCACGCGGTCGTGGTGCTGGGCATGCTTGTACATGTGGGTGCGGCCGCAGAACTTGTAGCCGCAGTTCTCCCGTGTGCAGTGATAGTGGGTTACCTTCAGGGAAAACTGACAGGTCGTATCCTTGCAGTCCTCATAGAGGTCATAGCGGCGGAAGCCTTCCAGCATCATGCCTTCATCGAGCATCTTGCGAGATGAAGGAGTCTTGCGGCGCTTGCCGAAGGGTGACATGTCCTCGATGATCCAGAAACGTTTCTTGGCGCCAGCTGCAGTGGGAATAGAGATGGTGTTGCCTGTTTGCAAAAAGAACATATACGGGTTAGACTTCACTCATTACGATGAGCAGCAAAGCAATTCTGCAAGAAGGTGTAGCCACATGCGCCCTATCAAAGCTACCCACAAAGGTTCCTCCTACATCGAAATAATATACAATGTGATTCCATGCCATAATCAAACAGAGACAGTCCCATTTGCGTAATGTACTGGTGACATTTTAACATGATTGTCACGTCTAGGTATTGGGAGAGTTCAAAGGTGCTCCCATACATATGGCTTTATGGGAGAGCAGGATTCCCTTCCATTAGCCTGAGGTCAGTGCTAATGATGTGCACCCTGTCCTGGCCAGCAGGCATCACATGACTCTATTGAAGCCTGGCATGATTAAACAAACCCTTTACAGCAGGCTACTAATGGACAGTATTTTAGAAAGTGGACCTAATGGCATGTGTGCAATGTACTACACAAGAATAAAACCACCACCAGAGTGTTTTGTATGAACTATACTGCATGTGTAAAATGCTAAAGAGTTGTAACCAGCTAATGCTTTGTAACTGCTAGCCCTAGTTCAACTCACTGTTACTCTAGAGCTGCAGTGTTCAGGAGGAGAAAAGATAGGTACCTGCAGCATCCTGCACTATAGGGACGTCATTTTTAACCGAAGACGAAGTAGGAATGATGGGGCTGAAAGCTGGTGTGTTGGTTGGCATGACAACACTCCTAGTGGCTCCGAGAGAGGCGCTGAGCAGAGAGTATGACAGACAGGATGGGGAAAGGAGATATGGGAGCGAGGGGTGTGGTGGCCGGAGAAGAGCCAGAGAGAGAGATGGAGGCTGACTCTGGAGCGCAGGGCGATGAGGAGGTGGAAGTGGAGGTGGTGGTGGAGGTGCAGACTGAGAGGAAAGAGGAGAGTCAGCAGAGGTAGTGGTGGCAGGGACCTGACAGCCTGGTCCTACAGAAACACGGCGCCAAGGAAGGATGGTAACAGAGACAGAAAGGTACAAGACACAAGGGTGGGGAGGTAAAAAAGGGAAAGAGATCAAGTAATGAAATAATGAAAACCAAATGGTAACAAAAGTCAGACAACTGCCAAAAGCAACAGTGATGAGAATGGAAGATAACATTTGAAATCAAACAGTGAAACTATAAAAATCAATTCAGTGAAGGAAAGCTCAGATTGAAAGAGCAAAAGCCCAGATTTACAGTAAAGGTGCTGTAGCATTGTAAGCCAGTTTCCTAATTTACACCAGTGAATTAGACCCATCACCCACCCCTTCAATCACACAAGCTCTCTCCAAAACCTCACACTCCACAGACAAGGACTGACAGGCACCGACAAATTATCTGATTGGCTAAAAACATTGCAGATTATTTTTTGCTGTTTATAGCGACTAGGGTTGTCACAGAGTTCCCAGGACACCCATTATAGTGACATTTGTACATTTTGTGTGTCATATTCCAAAACTTTATCACTTCCATCACTTTAGGCAACTTTAAGCCTAGAGAAAAATGGTCAATAACTTCTGCTATCTCAGTGTGTGGCTGATTTAAATGACAGTAGAGATGAGAAAAGTCTGGGATGCCTCACTTATGTAGTCGACACGGGGATGGCATCAATCTTAGCTGTGTGTGGAGGACTATATAACAAATTTAGTGCTTTATGGTGGAAAACATTTAGTAGCTTTATGAGTCTGCTACAAGGAATACAGTGAGAGTTGGTGCAGGTTTTTTATATTTCTCTTCTTAGGGAGGGACAGAAGGCCAACACAAGGAATACAAGAAAATATGCTCTGATTGACAAATAAATCTCTAAATATTTGCTCCACTGGCAAAATTGAGCCTGTATTTTCATTCAATCCCTTTCATATATTGCCAACCATATGAGGCTGAAAATGTTGATTGTGATGATCTTGTTACGGAGGTTGACTCACCTGCTGGCGAACTATCGTTGCCCACGGGGGTGCTGGTGCAACTGCGGTCTTGGTTGGAGGACTCTGAGGAGAGACCCAATGGGCTTCCTCCAACAGTGTAGTCCATGTAGTCATCATCTTCCTCCATCATGTTGGAGAAATTGGGGTTCAGATTAGGGTGGCTGCCTACCCCACCGGATGAAGCTAGACTGGCCATGTGCTGCATCTCTTCAGGTCGACTGGCATGAGAAACCACCTAAAGCACAACATACCAAACAATCCAATAAATGCCCAATGGATAAAATCAGTTTCATTCAAGTGGCAGGCTTAAAAATATATACATTTAAAGTAAAAAGTAAAATTTGTTATACATTATATGTGCTTATGGCAGTGACCTTCAGAAGGTGACATAAATTTCTTTGTACCTGGGAAGAAACTCTGTCGAAGTTTTTACCCAGCATCCTCCTCATGTGTTTGCGGGCATGGGAGGTCATCTGGTGCTTGAGCAGGAAAGAGAACTGACAGCCGTCACGGATACAATGGAAGTGGCTGTTAACTTGGTTGTATTTGCACCCTGCAAGAGACGAGCGACAAAATTAACTTGAGCAAAGACCGTCTTCATCGCGCCTGGGTTTCAGGGAGAACATATATCACGGAATCTCAACAAGGTAATGAGGACATTGTGCTTCCGTCCCGCGCCTGCATAATGCGGAGAGACAGAGCAGATGAGTCCAGTGTCACACTGGGAAAGTCGAACCTTTTCAAGATTAGACCTGTGGTGCTCTTTTATTACAATGACATCTTTTATTCAATTTGGAATTTACATAAATACATTCTGCATTTGGAGAAGCAATAATGCACAACCCTGCAAACCAAAGTAAACACACAATTATAACCATATTAAATTCATTTTTCATGACCTATCTGTTGCTGGTGTATTTCCTCCCCCTCACGCCTGTCCCTTTGCCTTTTTTTATTATATATATTTTTTCTACACAAAGGACCCTACAGATTTTAATTGCTATATGTTTTCAAATTTAAAGACTGCCTCCGTGTGCTAATCAAATATTGTAGGGAGCTCATAATTTTATCGTGAATAATGTGTGGTTAAATAATTGGAAGAGTAGCATTCAGGGCAGGTGCGGGCTTGTCCGTTACCATGGCACCAGTGGCGCCGCGCAACAAGCCGCCTATTGTAAGACTGCTTTAATACACAAGGGTGATATACTTTAAAAAGGCAGAGTTGAGTAAATATGAGCACATGCTGAAATATCAGGGCTCTTGTGCCACCAGATCCTGGTAACCTCATCACCGGTGTTCTGTTTAATGTTGCTGCCATGGATACTACTTTCCCAGTCCAGCTGAACCATCAATTCTTTATGACTCTATGGCTTGCTTTTGTCATATGTCCCCTGTTTATGCCACTAACAATGCAAAAGGAGAGATCTTATACTTGGTGGAGATTTTTTTTTATACTTTCCACTCCCTCCTTTTTTTACTTTAAAAATAAATTGTTCACTCAAAAATGATCATTTACTCAAGTTTTTTTTTTTTTTGTTTTTTTATCAAAATGAGAGTGGCACAATTTTTGGGTGAAGTCTCCCTTTAAGGGGAGGGGAGTAGAAAGAAAATAAAATACAAACTTTTAATCTGCCTGCTTGTGATGATGATCGAGGCTTGAAAAAGAGGAACACAAACAGACTGAGCACGACAGGCACCGTAATTAACAAACATATGTAATTGCTCATTCCTGACAGGTTAAATATACCCAAGAAAACACCCTCTGTTTGATTGCCTACTATAAATACTGAAGTATTAATGTATGACAAAAAGGCAGACACCATTTTTCTCTGCCTGTTTTCTGTAATATAAATAAAACGTCCCCAGTTTTACAATGAGACAAGACCATCTTTAATTCTGCCAAACGTGTTTGTTCTGCAAAATGTATGCGGCTGCCAGCGCGCTGACTCTGTTGTCAATGTAAACTGTTCAATTGACAAAATATCAATGCACAGATACTAATGAGATAACAGCTTCTGAGAAACATACTCAAAATTCAGTGAATAAATGCGAAGTGCCACCATTTCGTGCTCTATATGTAGTGCTGTGAACAGTATGGCAATTATTGACTCGACGAGAGGAACGGCACTTTTCCTGTAGCCAGAGCCAGTGGAGAAAGTCTTTTCATAGCAGGTGATGGCATCAATATGAAATTACATTGACATCATCTCTGATTTCACACCATCTCTGATCCTTCCAGCTGCATTACAGACGTTGAGCTTGCACTCACTGCTTGAGAATAACGTGGGAGCGTGGATGAACAGCGAGTGTTTGGAAACGCGAGTAAATAATGTGAACAGTGATTGAAACAATGAAGAGTGTGGGAGGCTGGGACGTGTAAGGTTTGTACAATTTCATGATGCTGAATCCACTAAATTACTTCGCAAACCACACCAAATCAGGCCCAAAGGGTTGAAAAGGATTAAAGGAACAGTTCACACTAAAAATGAAAATAGTATCATTTTCTTCCAAACAGTTTAAACACAAAATAAGTTTTTGAAGATTTTCACTGGATTACTACTATTTTTTTTTTTTTGAAAAGCTGTGTAAGGATTCTTTCAAAACAGCTTACAGATTTTGAATGAACCATCATTCTGTGATCTTTTAACACATGAAAAGCTGGTTCTTACCTGGTCTGCCACATTCTTCTCTTTTGGTGAAGTATTTGAAGCCGTTAGCAGCACGTCTTTCAGCTTTCTCATGCTTCTTGATGTGCCAGGGCAGTTTGGTGGTGATGTTGGTGACAAAGAAACAGCCAGGTCTCAGACAATGATAATGGCCCCTCATGCGAAACTCACAGTGCTGCAGAGAACAGCAAATAAACTAAACTCTTGCACAAAAGTCTATTTTGTCTCAATTTTTCAGGTTTCTAGTTAATTTAGCTTCACGCAGTAGCCGTTGACCCCAATAACAACACACCAGTTAGTTCATTTGGCGATTCATCTATTTCTAAAACATCTCTTTTATCAACTCATTAGTCTGCGTATGCGTGCATGTGTGTGTCCTCCGCAATGTAACCTGTTTCTGCACCACCATCTGTTTCCAGAGAGGCAGATCCCCCAGGAGCACATAAACAGAACCCACTCTTCTCTGGAGAGGAGGGGGAGCTCCGAGAAGTGGGGATGGGATGCATAAATGAATTCATTTAAACAGGTTTTGCTCCGAATGCAAGTTGCAGGAAGGGGAGGGCTTCCTTTCTATTAATGATGGAATTTTTGATGAAAAGCTAAACTTGTTTATTTTATACAGCTATGGGGTCTCCAAGGTGGTTTTCGGTTTTTTAGTTTGTAAGCTTGTTGTGAAGAAATAAATATGTACTCAGGCTTTTGTCTTCAGTGTTTTAAATGTAATTGATACAATTTCTGAAAAGAAAAGAGTTGGTGTTTGCAAAGGTCTTTGCCATGGTGGTTGGTGGTTGCCAGGGTGTTGCTATGTGGTATACACAATAAGTGGTTTCAGCTTATTGCTATGCACTGCTGGAGTGTTCTGGTTGGTTGCTATGTGGTTGTACCATCCTTCAAAATAGATGAAAGGGATTTTTTATCTTTTCATCAATTCAACATTTTAATCTTCTTTAAATGAGACAATTGTACATTATTGGTAAAAATAAAATAAAAAAAATAAATCATATATCATATGATGTTTACAAGTTTGAGGTCAGTATTTTTTTTGGTGGGGGGGGGGTAATACTTTTTTCAGCAAGGATGCATTAAAATGATCAAAAGTTACAGTAAAGATATATATAACGTACACAAAATATTTCCATTAAATAAATGCTGTTATTTCTGTTCATCAAAGAATCTTGAGATTGTATCCCTGTTTAATATTAAGCATCACTATTAAGCAGCACAACTGTTTTCATCATTGATAAATCTTAAAAAACAGTAATAAATCTTTCTTGAGCACCAAATTTGCATTTTAGAACAATTTCTGAAGGATTATGTGACACTGAGTGAAAACTGGAAAAATGATGCCCATATATATATTACAATATATGATACAATATTGCCCCTAAAAATCAAGCTCACCTGGTTAGGACAAAGACACTGCAGAGAATAGTAAGAGAACTGGTCTCGCACATTCACCAGGTAGTTGTTGGGGTTAATGTGGTCCAGGCAATGTGATTCAGCCTTCCCAGATGTCTTACACACATATTTGCAATTTCCAAACAGACAGTGGAAGTGGAACTTATTCGAGTATTTGCAGTCTGTGGCCAGACAAGGATCACTGTGGGAGATAAGCGTGACGAAACTTCAGTCAGATATTTAAAACTGCACAGAAGACATGGAAATACAGGCAGCACAGACCATTCAAATTATACCACCATGGCATCATGAATTTACAAGAATGACAACGTCTACTCACTTCTCCTGAAACTGCAGGAAGCCAGGCTTGACCTGAGGCTTGGCGTTTTCCAGCGAGGTGGTGGCCAGAGGGGAAGTGGCTGGCATACTGGGCATGGAGGCGGGAAGTTGGGGGATCGATCCGGCCAGCTGCTTCCAGGCTTGGAGAGAAGGGGAAGAGCTGTAGCCCCCTGACACAGCATGGCTTGGCACCTCCATGGGAGGTGTCTTAGCCATGGAAACTGGGGCAGCCATTTGATTAGGGGCACTATCATTAGAGTCCTCTCTCCTCTCGTTGAAAGGGGGCTCCGATTTAACCTTCAGGTTGGCTCTAAAGTGGAAGCTAATGACATAGAGGTGATTCACCCATTAGATGCACTTTAATAGAGCTGCCAAACATAGAAGCAAATTAACATTACTAGATCATAATCATGTAAATTGCGTGTACTTGTGTGGATGTGCACTTGTGTGTTGGTGTGAACTCTTAATATTTAAAAACTTTGATTTATCTTCATTAAGTTTGATTGTAATGCTCCAGAACTGGAGCAAGCCTCACTTGGCGTGTTTGATAGCTCCATCCAATGTGCTGAAAAGCGCCCCACAATCCTCCACCAGGCAATGAAAATGCATCTTGTGCAAGAAATCACACTGGCCTTCACAGAAATCGTCAGTGTCAAACCTGCACAAACATGTGAGAAAAAGAGTAACTTTAAAAAGATGTTAAGGGTTGAACTGCTCGTAAATTCAGGTCAGTTACTCTCATATTCTCAGTTCAACTCATAACTACCTTACTTTCAATAAGGTGCTTTTTTTTTTTTTAGATGAACTATGCCTGAGCCAAAAGCAGCAGGTCTCTGGCTAGGACATTTTGCTATGGCTTTGTAACTAAATACTGTACATAACATCACATGCTCTGGATAAATCTTCTCTTTCCACATAACAACCTAGGAACAAACACTGTGGATGGCACTGACAAGCAAAAGGGTATATCATAAAGACGGATGGTGACAAAAACCAGACACCACCTTCAACAAAACACTGAGGATGTGGAGCCAAGGCATGGCTGTGTTCTCTGTAATAGAAGATCTATTTGGCCAAACTGGTGATAGCAGTTGACATAAATAACATGTCCATGATTTAAGGTTTCAATGTATATGCATGTATAAGGGATAGTGTATATTTTAGGTGTGCAACTGTTCACCATTCCTTTTTTTACATTTTCACTTCAGTCCTGCAGTGTGAGAATTTAACTGATTATTATTTTAAATTGCTTTATGTTAAAACATTCCATGTAGTCTAGTAAATATTCTTAGTTCATACAAAATGTATGTGTAGAAGTGATTAAAATATAGAAAAATTAGGTTTACTATATCTGCAATTTAACATCAACTACCCAGTTAGAAACTGAGGGTTTAATGGGTTAGATAAGTGGTAAAGACTGTAATAAATAAAAGTAAAGAAAAGAAAATACAAAAAAACATTTGAATAAAAAATATGAAAAACTATAAGAAATAAAGACTGACCCACATAACTTTAACTCACAACTAGTATGAAAGAAAATTAAACAAGTCTCAGTTCAAAGAAATAAAGTAATGTACACAAGATTTTGAAAAGTAAAGCTACAGTTGTAAATGGCTCTACAGGGACATAGATGATTTCAGGCACCTGCGCAGGAAGATCCTCCACTGCTCAGAGTGTTTCTCTGGGTCTGACCTCTTCATTACCCTACTGAGATACTGAGCTGGATCTGAGCCGTTTGCTGCCTGAACTCCCTCCAGCTCTGACTTCAGATCCAAAGCTCTGAAGAAACCAGGATTCATCTACACACACACAAACACATGCTTAGGCAAGTTTCAGCACACAGTTTGCGAAAAGACTAGTTCTTCTCCAGGACAGACCAAACACAAAAGTTTTTGTGCACTTTATGTTTGAGGCTTCAAATGTGCTTCCGTTCAGTTTTGTATATGAAGCAGAGAAAGACAGGAAGAGAGAGAGAGAGAGAGAAAGAGCGCTGAGCTAAGACGTCAGGAGAACTAGAGCGAGTTTTCTATTTAAATCATCAAGGTAATGGTACATGCACACCATTTGTATTAGTCATAGAAGATATATGATTAAAACAATGTCCATTTTAATCCCCGCAAAAACACACAACATTTAAATATCTGTTCGGCACCATTTCGTCTTTTTAAAAAATGAGGGTGACAGTAGCTCTTTTTTCTCAGCGCTGACTTTTTAATCAAATAATTTACAAAGTCCATAAATAAAGATGGAGCAGATGGAGGAGAAAAAGAAGAAAGCTTGGGGGGAAAAAAAGCACGGAGAGTTCAAAACAGCTCATCAAAAAACAAACATCTCTATATATCTGCCGTAGCAAGCGGCTCCTGCTTCATTATATTAATTTGCAAGCGGCGGGCTGAAATTACACTGTATGAAAAATGGCTGGAAAATTTAAATGATACAAACTCATCCTATTAGTGGTGAAACATTAAAAAACAAACAGCCCCCTCTGCATCCTGCTAATTTGTCTAGGGATGAAAAGCGTTTGATGGATGAATCTTACCTTATTCATAAGTGAGGATAAAAGAGATGTATTTCCCGGTGCAGGGTGTCCGTTTGATTCAGTGCTAGAACACGCAAAATGAACAGTGTTTAGGCAGGATTTGCATGAGAACAGTAAATATTATAATATATCCGAGATTGTGAATATACAATGAAGAGCAAAAGGGAAGGAGGCTGGAAATTAGGGTTTACGCAAACACACTTTCATCTAAATGAATGTGCAAGCATGTCATGCCTCATACTTTGATGTGCATTATGAAAAGAGGGCATTATGGGAGAATTTTTGCATTCGTATGATGGATTTCCTCAAAGAAGGTCTCGGTGCTTGGAGAAGGAGGGAGTGTGTAAATCTAGTCCTGCTTGATCACTCCACAGTCCCACCTTGTGAAGGGGGTTATAACAAGAGCACTCACACTAATTAATACAATACGCCATTATTCGAGAGATAAATCACTGCAGGGAGGGGAGGGGCAGGGCGTGCCGGGGCGTGAGCCAAGAGGGAGAGGATGATGGGATACCTGTTTTCTTTCTTGCTCAGGTCCAGGCTGTGCTCCTGGACAGTGTCTTGGGAGGCCGCGGAAGCACCATCGGCCGGCTCCTGCTTCACCTCGACTTGATTAAACCAGCCTGCCTGAGCCGGCTGCCCCATCCCTGAGGAGAGAGAAAGAGAAAAACAAAGTTATTGTTGGTCAGCATTATTCTGCCTTGATGAGATCCAATCTGACTTCTGTCCCGGCCAAGGAGAAGTCCAGGAGTGATAATTATTGCGGAATTATGTCAGGCCAAGGCATTTAAATGTTGATTGAGAGGCAGCAGGAATAAGGGGAAAAGACTCCATTTTCAGCAGTGCTTGTCACAATTCATTTGTGGCCTTGCCTCTTAACTGGTCATTAAGAGGCATGCTAATGCTGAAGGAAAGTGGCAGATTTAGACTGCCCTCCCTGCCGTTGCCGCATGTCCTTGTAGGCCCGGCGACGGACGCCACTGAGCATGCCCAAAAGGAACATCTGCTTGTCCGTCAGATTAGAGGTGACAGCCAATCAGATCGGTTCAAATAGCATGACCTCTTGATCAGATTTTCAAAATAGGTATGCATATGACGTGAAGAGGAGGAAAGAGGCAGGAGGGACGATGACGGGAATGCGGCCTGGCTTTTCCTCCAATCCCCAAATGATTGAAATATTAATTTGTCCTCAGGCACAGAGAAAGCCGGGCTTTTGGTTGCCACTAAGTGGTATTTTATTAAAAAAACGGCTAGGAGTTCAAGGCACAAAGATGGAGCATCGAGTGCATCAGCAGTGATTGCAAAGTTGGGGTGGCTGTAGTTTAAGAAACCAGGCCCACTGAGGAAAAGTGACAGCTAGCATCCACCCTGCCCTTGGCCTTCAGTTCAGAGGGCGTTTAGCCATGTGAAAAGAGAAGACAGCCAATCCTTTGGGTCACAAAAACAAACGCCCACATACAAACACTAGTCTATCAGATAGCATCATTCCAACCTTCCTGACGTGTGATTTGACTCTATGTGGTTATGGAGGTGAACTAATGAGTCATTGTGATGTGTCTGCTTTAAGCACATCACATCCTAAAAAAGTCGGTAGCTCATTCTAGCCCTATTTTCAGTCCTCTGCCGAGTGTGTGACATTCAGTTGACTAATTACTGCCTGCTTCCCTAAAACTAGCCTAGTTCATCCACCTCCAATCCATCCAAATCAGCAGCCTTTATGTGTGAGAAGAATGTTGTACTGATATTAACCTCCCTGTCTGTCTGTAAATGACTCTGCCCTACATCGGCCTTCTACAAAGGTCTCACTTTCTACTATCTGGGATTTTTTTTTCTGGATATAAACTGCCTGACGTTAACAAGGGACATTTAAATAACGACCATGTGAGGAGAGAGTCATTAAACCTTCAGCTTTGCAGTTTCTATGACAAAAATCGGCGATGATCTGAGAGAATGAGGAGGAAAAAACGCACATGCTCACAATGCTGTGTTTTTCTGGAAATTATCCAAGAATAATGTTGTAGTGTGTAATTACATCAACAAAGTTACTGAACTCATGAAAGATCATTTGTACTGGGTGTCTAATTAGCGAACCCCTCAGATTTCAAGAAAACCTTCAAAAACACGTGAGCATGGATAAAAAAATAATCATACTAAAACAAGTATTCAACTGGGAAATAACACCACCTGAACAAATGAGCAAGCTACTCTTTTTACACAGTAAGACTGAGATGTGTTTTCTTTGCAAACTGGCCCTTGACTAAAAAAAAGAGTTTAAAAAAAACAACAAAGCAGTTTGAAAATAGCCACAGTAAACATCGTTCTCTCTTTTCTAACGCTGAGCTCTGACCACATCCTCTTCAAATTTTACCCAAATGTCCTGTTCACACGTCTTTTCTGAGCAAACGTGTAAAATTAGCAATGCCACATTATGATCTGCACTCTCAATTCTGTCTAGTAGGGGATTTTCTTTCACTACTTTTCTTGATGTTACCAAAACTAAATGCAAGGTGCTCACAAATGAGATGAGAGAAAAATCATGCAAAGAGATGAGGCTTATGACAGCCTTATAGCAGCCAAAAATCCTTTAAGAATCTTGTACAAATAGGGAGAATTAAAATAACGTTTTTTTTTTTGTACTTGTAGTACCTTGCAGTACAATGTACAGTAAACATTATTTATGGTAATCATTCAGTACTGTGGTATATATTAAAGTACTTTTTACTAAAGTAAAAATTTTAAGGAAACCCACTTACTCACTTGCCTAAAACGCCTGAAGAGTGAAGAAATGACAGACACCACATCAGTGTTTTCATATTGAAACAAGTAGTGCTTTTATATACACACTAACACATACACACATCCCTCTCTGGAGCGCTGAGTCATTTCTGCTTCAGCAGTTTCTGATATTTCTTCCTCTATATCAGAGTGCATATAAAAAGCTGCTTTGTACCTCCAATTTCTCAACTTAATATTATTCAGGCTCCATTTGGTTGGAACGAGTGCACACTCAGATAAGAGGCCGGTGATGAGGAAGCATGTAGAACACAGGCCCTGGGATCCTCCTGAGAATGCTATTAGAGGCAGCTTTACAGAGCCCACTCACTAGTTCAGCACTTATCTGCTAATGGATTGTGGATATCATGACAATGATCGCTGCAATAACAAGACTAGAGCAGCAAATCAGCCCTTTAATATTTTGCCCTAATCCTGAAATCAGAGATTTGTGTAGCATCTGTGGATAGCATGAGCAGATGACCTGAAAGTCCCCTTCCACTGTCAGGTGGGTTGAAAGAAAGAGAAACATATGGGCAGAGTGGCCCAAAGAATTCATGTTCTCATGATTAAACACAGTAAGGAAAACTGATCCTTTGATAAAGTATCTCTTTTTTCACTCTTGTTCTAGATACTAACTTCTGGAATATGCAGACCAGTGAACTGGTTTTGATTAAAGACTTTGCTGAAGATTTCTACATTACCAGAAGGAAATAAAAAGGCCATTAAATCAAATGTTGAAACAGATTTATATTAGGAATGAACAATATATTTGTTACCATATTGGATATTGACCGATATCAGATATTTTTAAGTATATCTGTTTTAATATTAACATTAATGATAACATTGAAATTGTATCACATAAATATTACAGTTACTGTATACGACCTATGTAGCATTTAATATGATTTTAGTTTTTAGTCATTTATTTAAAAATAAAATATTAATATCTGCCACTTATTGGTCATAATATCAGCTATAATCATAAAATCAGCCATTTATCAGTTATCAGCCATATTATGAAAATAATTATCGGTTTTTCTATTATTGATCAGAATTTAAACTAATATAAAATATTTGAATCATTATAAAATGTAATTATTTCAATATTTATTACTAATGAATAATATTTAAAACTGAAAAGTGAGTGACATACAGCCAAGTATGGCGACCCATACTCAGAATTCGTGCTCTGCATTTAACCCATCCGAAGTACACACACACGGAGCAGTGAACACACACACTCTGTGAACACACACCTGGAGCAGTGGGCAGCCATTTATGCTGCGGCACCCAGATAGCAGTTGGGGGTTCGGTGCCTTGCTCAAGGGCACCTAAGTCGTGGTATTGCCTGCCCGAGACTCGAACCCACAACCTTAGGAGTCATACTCTCTAACCACTGAATGCAACCCCCAGTTCAGAATCACTGATCTAAATAATATGCATCTTACAAATCATTAATATGACATAAACAAACCTGCATCTGGGTTACTAGAGGGCTTCAGGGCAGCAGCTGCCAGTCGGGCCATCATAGGAGATATCAGACACTTGCTGGCCGACATCTTCTCCATAATGGATGATGCAGCAAAAGAAGTCGGAGTGGAAGCTACAGTAGCAGAGGCTGGGTCCCCAGTCGGGGTGGAGGTCTGGGGTAGAGAATCGCTGGACATGGAGTGACCTCCGGAGGTAGCCGCAGAGATCAGACTCGCAGTAGAGGGTGTGAGTGACATGGGCATTCTGGGAATGAGGGGGAAGAAGGGGTTGGAAGCACCTGCCAGTGCACTGCTGGAGAGTGCTAGGGCCATGGGCACATTGCTGGGCAGAGCCTGGGATAGCAGAGTGGAAATGCGGCTGGCTGGAGGCAGAGCGGCGGTGGGCTTGACGCTGTGGGTGGAGGACATGGTGGTGGTGGGAGTGGGCAGCATGTGTGGTACGGTGGAGGACTGCTGGGTTGTTGGGGAAGCACTTAAGCTGGAGTTCTTGCTGCTAATGGCTGAGTAGTCCATGAGGTCATCATTGCTGGAGTCTTCCTGCTCCTCTTTGGGCAACAGGAAGGGGGAATTTAGGCCCAACACGCCCGAGGAGCGAATGTGGCGCCGCTCGTGTTTGCGCTTATGTGATGTCATCTGGCTTGTGGAGGTAAAGGTGAAGCCGCATCCTTGGCGTATGCAATGAAAATGGTTGGTGGCCTTGCTGTAGACACAGCCTTCATACTTGCACTCCTCATATTTGTAAAACTTCTTGAAGCCATCCTTGGCGTAAGCGTCGTCTTTGATGTGATAGCTCTTGTGCTTCTCTATGTCACACTTGTTCTTGAAGGTGAATCTACAGCCTTGGCGCCTGAGAGGTGGAAAGGCAAATGATTAGACTTTAAAATGCCAGTTAATGCAAATTAATTTGAGTTTAAGCAGCCATTCTACCTGCAGTGGAAGTGGGTGGTCTTCTGCCCATAGAACTGGCACTCGACCGTCCCACAATCCTCAGTGGCACGGAACCTTTGGAAGCCATCGTTGATTAGCTGTGCATTTTTCTTATGGAAGTTCTCATGAGTCATGACATCAGAGGTGCTTGTGTACACCTTATTGCAGCCCACCTGACAAGACAGCAAATTAATAAAGTGCTTTTATAAGACAAAGTGTGTGCATGGTTTGGAAGCAAACACCATGTGTGAGTTTCAGTTTGTTGCACTGGATGAAAAATGCTCAATATGAAACAGTGGCTTGGTGCTTGAGCTCTTGTAGTCTGCAGGGACATGAAAACATCAACTCGAGATGTGACACAAAAATAGATCAGTTTGTGAGGAGCAAAGAAACAGGTGACCTAAAAAAATGAACAGGAAACATTTTCTCAAGATCTGAGCTTTGTTAAAAATGTACTCTTGACACAACAATGCATAAAATATAAGTGAAACCATTTATCCGAAAACAACAACAACAAAAAACAGGTGTGCGTTTTATGGAAACAGCTTCAAAGAGATAAAAGACAGGACAATTTTTTGTGATTTGCAATATGCGGCATGCAAAAGCAGCATGGTGAGGTGGTGTGTGGTTGAAACCTTCTTCCATTTAAGGTTTTAAGTCTATATTAGTGGTCTCTGCTTTAGAAAAAGAGTCAGGGGGGTTGTTCGGGGAGACTGTCACTTAGTTCAGTTTGAAAGGCTCTGTTACTCAACAGCAGCACTCAGGAGCTCTCTGGGCAGCAGACGAACGTGAACTAATGTTTGAATTAAAACCAGCAATTGTATATCATCTCTGGCACTTTTGCCCCGTGCAAACAGGGCAACTTGGCCATATTCAGTCAAACAATGAAAAAAATGCCACACTGTTTTTTCTCTGTAAATCAGGAGAACGGGTGCCAACATCTGCCTGTTCTCACTGCTGTTAAAACAAGAGCTGAAATGTCTAATAACAATTACACCGTTAGGGAGGCTTTAAAAAAAAAAGAGAGAGAGAGAGGATATATCATAAGTCCCGGGTCACTGTTGCCTGCGGTGAAAAAGTTTAACTCACCACTTGGTACAAAAACTAGAAAAATCTTGAGTTCATATAAACAATTCACAGAATTTTATCCATGCCAATTAAGGAGTGAGGGAGAAAGGGGGCGATGAGAGAGGAGGGGCACACCCTTTTAATTTTCTCATTAAGTCTCATGAATAAAAAGAAATAAAATAATGGTCTTAAATGGTCATATAGGCCTTAAGGAAAAAAGTTAAAGAAAGATTTGTATTTATTTGTCACAGCTTTTATTTTATAATGTTAATAAAAATGTAATTTCATATTTTATCTCAAATCCTGTACATGTAAGAGAATTTACATGTGTGTTTGCGTGTGTCTTTATAAGGGTGAATGTGCATTTTTTTTTTTTTTTGGCAAACTAGGGGTTTTTGCTGAGGCATACCTGCATGCAGTGGTAGTGGGTACTCTTGCCGTTGAGATGGCAGCTATGGTAGTAAACACTGCAGTCATCCAAAGGGCTGAAGCGCATGAATCCATGCTGCAGGGAGTTGTCCCTCTTCTTATGCATGTTATAATGCCTTATCACATCCTGCTTACTGGTGAATCTCTGTGAACAATAGAAACACAGAGTTAGTAAGGTGGGGGAGGTGGTGAGTAGGTTCTGAAGGAAACTAGCAATGAGTTATTTTATTACTCATGCAACAGCTGCAGAGCATTGCAGCAAATTGCAGCCAGGTGGGTGAAAGGTGCATAACACAAGCAGTCGTAGCAGCAGGTGGAAGGTGTACTCATTGTTTTCTACTCACACTGCAGTGTAGAGTTCTTGAAAGTAAGTATTTTGAATGGTGTATTTCATTTGGAGTTTGACACATTATGACTCAGATATGATATTATAGCATTTTCCAGGCTAGACTGTTTATTACATTTATTTCACCATTTCTAATTAAGATGGATCACTTGACATGCGAGATCACAGTTGCGATATTCTCTGCTTCTGAAAAATCATGTTCCATGCTGATGACTTTTGAACGTGCACAGGGAAAAGACAGCAAACAAACAAGGCAACCCAAAAATGTTTCTCTTTTAATTCCCATCTGAGATATGATTCCATTTTTAATTAAAGTATTAAAGCACAGTTTTGTGCAGGGTTAGACAATAATAATGAAGAAATATGCTAAAATACCCCTCCACGAAATTAAAATCTCCTACACCATGGAGCAGTCTGGGAGAAAAAAACAAAGCGACGTGGGGGAAAAAACCTCACTCTTGAGAGATCAGGGCAACCAAATCTGCAGTAATTGGGCTTGAGCTAATATTACAGGAACTGGAACAAGAGTAGCTGAAATCAATGAGCCTCTTCCAATGTAAATCCATAATTTCTACATAAATGAGCAACAGGAGAAAAAAAAATACGAGAGAAACATCCACAAAACCTCATTTCCCATCGATGAAGCTTATCTTACAGGCAAATACAAAATAAATAAAAGACATTTAAATACATAATGATGCTATATATAGTGTTACATTTCCAATCCTGTTTCAAAAGAAGAGAACTGTATTTCTATGATATATGAGCCGATGTCCAACAAACAGTGATGACAGGTATTTGGGATGTCGACAAACAAATAAAAAGAGATACAGATCTAGATCCGGCTACACGGAGCAGAATGGTGGAAAACAGCAGGAAATCGTATCAGTTGGGATCCTGTGCTTAGCGGAGTGCCAACACAGTCGTGCGGACATTTATTTTAGGATTCCCATTGCATTGCAGGATGGCCATGAAAGGAGAGGCAGGGCCCGTATAGAGTGGAGCAAAGGCTGGCAACCACAGGATAATATTCCAGCACTGTGTCATGTAACATTTTAACGACTTATCAATTCCAAAAACAAGCTAATCTGAGCCTCACCTTTCTGCTAGGGTGTGCACAGCCTCCTGTCTGTCATTACTAAACTGCCAAGTGTCACTGACGCCTTTAAATGCACAGAAATATTGCCACATTAATCGGAATTTGGTCATATTCTAATGGTGTACGTGACATGAAAATGCAGTTACCGAATTGCTACAACTTTAGATTACTCCAAACTTACAGGTTTATATAAATATGAAAAACATATTTTTTATTATTATTATTTATGCATTTGGCAGACACTTAATGCAATATTATCAGTTCATGAGTTCCTTGGGAATTGAACCCATCACCTTGATGTTGCTTGTACCATGCACTACGGTTTAAGATACAGGAATGCTTATGCCTATATTAATCAGAACTTTGGGTTATTAAAATCATCTCCAATAGTAGATTTCCACACTAACAAAATTTTTGGCCAAAATTTGTAACAAGTGGATAAAAAAAAAAAAAAAAAGTTAAATTATAAGAAAGGCTTATCCAGATTATCAAGAAAATGGTGTGCATGTACAATGGTGTCAATGAATTCTTAAGCAACACAAGTACCAAAAATGGACAGCTTCAAAGGGACTTTTCAGTCGACTTTTCTTACAGTTTGAGAAATTGTTCTTGAATAACAAGAGGCAGCCCGCTGAGCTGAATAAGTCTCTTTCAGATGCAATAGCTGCCCTGTTGTCTTCAGCAGGATTCCTGGATGTTTATAATGAAAAAAGTAATCAGATGATTAAAAATGAAGTGGGAGATTATGACTAGAGAGGACTTGATAAAGAAAAGACTGAGTGGCTCTCGTTGCAGGAGGATTTTTGAAGTCTTTGACAAATGCACCCGTCTTTGACTGCTCTTTTCCACCATATGCGCGTGAGCCGCTGCTGTCTGTGTTCTGATCTGCTTAATGCTGATTTTGCTGTGCTGAACATGACAACTCCGGGGACATGGATCAGATTAATAATGTGAAAGGGGATTATGAGTGGCCCAAGAGTATTAGCAGATGTCCTTTGGAAAAAATAAAAGGAGGCATCTTTTGAAAGTATTTACCATTAACCATGAAAAAAAGAAGGCCATTGTCTGTCTGATTGAGTTTTGAGAAATAGCCCTCATCTATCTAAACCTGTTAAGCCAGTACGGTGCCAAGATAAAAGCCTTGTCCGTAAGGTTTTGTTTGCCTTGTTTCCTTGTGTGTACCCTGGCACACTTCAATAATTTCCTCTAACAGTTATCTTTCTCTCCTGTCAGGAAGTGATATGGAAAGAGTGAAGTTGAGCTTTAAACTGGTGTTGTGACACCTTTGGCAATATGCGGTTGTCCTTACAGAAACTTGGATGTTAAGCAGTGAGGGATGAACCATGAAAGTCGAATTACAAAAATTACCGACTGACAGTATCATTTATCATCAAAAAGGAGAGAACGAAAGAAAAAAAAACATAAACCAGGGCATTATCACTTTTATTTTTTGTTTTACTTCTAAATAAATGTAAATCTGATTTGTGCAGTTCTATGCAAGTTAAAATCATAACCAATCGATAAAAAAACAAAAAAAAACAAAACAAAAAAAAACAGTGTTTTGCAACTGGCTAATGGTGGGCAAAGTAAGTTAGTTACTGGTGATTTTATTTGCATTAAGCACATAGTGTGCATTCATTTAGAACCATGCTTGTGGCTGTCGTTCTCACCTGATAGTTACATTCAGGGTCCATGCAGTGATAATGCTCCCTGTACTGGTAAGCACAGTGCACATGGCCACAGTGCTGGCTCCCAGAGAACCTACAATCAGACAGAAATATCATATTTGTGTCATTGTTAAGTGTTTTGGCTGAGCATTTTGCATGCAAACATTATTGTCATATTGAGCACAAAGATAAACATGATTTCAGAAACAGCAAGTGAGATAAAGTGATCAATTTCAAAAAGAAAAAAAATCAGCATTTACTGAAATGGAGTAGCATTTTGATATTTCTATTCCATATACGAAACCTTTAACAGTGCGGGGGCTGATCTTGAAAGGGCAATTTAGCCTTTTATCTCCGCTTGATAGATGCCCTAACACTGACAGAGTCATCTTCACGGAGCTCAGAGTCATTACCAGGATCTATAAACACATAGAGAAAACAAGCCTACGCTTCCTAGACCATACAATTGCAATTCACTCTCCAACCACAGCAATCTCCACCAAATTAGTTCCAAGACCTTCAAAGGCAGTAGGTAGACTCTTATTAAACTGTAACCCCTGACATAATTCACTCATTTGCTCGTGCTTTAATCCCTGCCAAATCAGCGTTCGGCTGTCCAGGTTAACAGCCTATGCTTTAATCAGGGAAAGGTTAGGCCTAATAGAAGGGTTTGAGTGTGTCTCCGCACGGCTTCCTCCTCTTCACTCTCGCCGACTGACTAGCGAGGTCTTCCACAGATTGGCTGTGCTTTAAAGAGGCACATTTCCTGAGTGTTTACAGGCTGATTATAACCCTGACAATGATGACTGTTAAAAACCTCCAATTACAGCTCAAAACACACAAATAAACATTCGCACCGCCGCTGCCAAGAGCACCATCTGCTGAGGTAGAGAAAAAGCTAAGTAATTTTTTTTCCCCCTACTGCCTAGATTATCCCTAGACTGCTTTTACAAATCACTTTGCTGAGTTCATTAAGCTAATTGAATGGCGAATCCACTACCTGCTAAACGTGGGTGGTGTTCTGAAGAAGTGGGGAGGTGTCAAGCGCTTAAGGTGGTTTCGCTTGCTTTTTAAAAGATCAGTTCACTCGAAAATGATTGCTTGCTCACCTACATGTCCTTTGCAAACCCCTTTGATATTTTTCCTTTCATGGAAAATAATTTTTTTGAAGCATGCATTGGTGTTTTTTCAATGCAGTTACAGCCAATGAGTACTGAAGAGTTCAAGCTCCATAAATGTATAACAGTCAACAGCTCGCTGAAAGGAAAAATAATGAATGACACTAAAATTTTTGTCTCTTTTTCACGCAACACAAATGTTTGGATTCAAAACTCAAAAAAAAATTAAAATAAATTGTAGTCATATGGACTTTTCCATGTATTTATTTATTTATAAACTTAACAGCCCCAGCCCACATTTATACTAATGCATGAATAAAATGACCAGTGCAGTCTTTAAAATGTGGTGGCATGTATTTTGGGGCCAGTATTTTAATTTGTGGGTGAACTATTCCTTTCTAAAAGGGATTAAAGCACAGGCAGCACATGTTAAACTCACCCACCATTAGCAGCCCCTCTGCGTCGCACTCAAACATTCCCGGTCCTGTGTACACAGAAGCCCCCTGGGATACCAGCCCACCCCGGCTGTATCACTTTGCCTCTGGACAATTCCCACTTGCCGCGTCAGGGGGCTAATGGGCCACGCTGCTATTCAGCGGCAGATTAAATATTAATATCTCCACGATACAGAGATAACCGCACATCTCCCGTTACAACAGAGACACGTCGATCAAAGTTTGGCGCAATGGTGGGTACATAAAAGCATTTAGGAGGGAAAACAGTGACTAAACACTACCAGGGAAACTCTTTAAACATCAAACCGTGGCAGCGCGAGGAGATAAAGAACTTTTTCCCATTTTGTGGGGGGAAGGTGGGTGTTTGACAAGTTTACAAAGCTGCTTTTTAGCACGACTGTTCTCTCATTAGCGTGGATGATTCCACTCCCCCCCCATCCTTCAACAACCCCCCAATACACCAGCCTGCATTTGCCCTTTTTATGAGTCCTCATTTTTCTTTTTCCCCCTCCTCTCTTTCCTTTCTTTTTTTCCCAACACGGAAATTGAAACTGTATCTGGGCTTATCTCCTGCCTCCCCGCGCATCAACTGCCGAGATGTTTAGACAAATTTTATGCATTATGCAGTGCAAATATCAAAACAGTTCTTGGCAGTGCCAGCAGAAGCCTCATTAAAAATTCCTTAATTAAATCTTCTTGCAAAATGTAATCAGTCCAAGGAGGGTTTTTGTGTGTGCACAAGGATGTGTGTGTGTCTGTTAGTGCCAGGGCTTTGATTTGTGGCCTTCATGTTACGGCTTGGGAGAGTAATCATTAACGCCAAAGCCACTTTGCTTTTTGAAACGCGCCTTTTTCTCTCTTTAAGGCCAGAATAAATAAACAACTGATAATCACCTTCTTACTGGTGCGACAAAAGGAAACAGAAGCCGATATTGGAGTGTGCTGCATCTATCTCCGTGCTTTGTCTGCATTCGCGAGTGTCTGTCATTTAGTTGATTCAGTATCTTCATTTGAAGTGCAGATATTAGAAAATAAAGTCTCCACTATCCGTGCAGTCATGCCCTATGACACAGGCACACGCTGGGCAGTCTAATGTGTCTGATGTTTTCACAAACATTTCATGCTGTTTGCTCAAGATTTTACGGAGTTCGGCTTCAGCGCTGGCAGAGAAACTGACACTGGGGAAAAAATTACTCCCTTTCCAGCCTTTAATTCAATTAATTTTCCTTAGTCCATAAACCTGGCATGCTTAAGCGTAATTTATCGTCTGCACAGAAAGTGTATTTTTGCAAATCTATGTCCTACTTCATTAAAGTGTAAAATATGTCCTCGAATAAAGAATGTTGTCGTGTAGTTTTGTAAGGGTGAGGATTTGCATACCTGGCAATATATTTCTGGTACACGTTGACTTCCTCTGTGACAGGTTTCTCGGGAGGAAGACCATTCCTATCATTGCATAGAAAAAAAAGAGAAAAAGGATTAATAGTATGCATTCCATCAGTAATAAAAACAAACTGGCGCAGTATTTACTTATGAGCCATTTCAAAGTTTGGGCTATCAATATACATTTTCTTCAATGGAGTAGCAATTTGGTTTGGGAATGAATCAGGGAGATATATATGCGTGCTTTGATGCATGGCCTCAACAATGAAAGCACAGAGAGAACTTTTTTTTTTTTGAATGCATAAATTATTTATGTGTGTTTTTGGAGAGAGCACAAATGCAAATATGAGGGTTTGTGCAGAGTGTCAGAAAGCCAGAAAATGGCTGCGTTCATTTTATTTTGTTTGATTGGCCCTTGTATGAGGGATAACTATGGCTTTTAGGACAATTCTCATTGATTTACCAGTTAATTGAATTGGGTTTGGTGGCAGCATTTGACTTAGCATCCCACCTTCATTGAATAAGCACTTAAAGAGAGGAATTCATAATGTAACATATTATACTCTGCGTGAAGCGTTTTGTATACAAGGTAGTAGCAGTTCAGCAGCACTAACTCAGGACTAACAACGTGAACATTTCCAGCAGGGGATGACCTGGGGTTAATCTGCCTCTGTAAGGGTGGTTTTGATAACAAATCACTGTACGTGTGTGTGCTTGCAGAAGGCCACATTTCTGAATGGCCCAGGGACTGCTGGAGAACAGCCTTTCGGTTCTTGCTAACCTGAACCATTGACAAGGTCAAAAAACTCTGAAAGAGTACCAACAAAGGCCCTACAAAATTGTAATCTGACTTTAGGCCAACGGAGGTCTTCTGACATGACATACCCCCCCCCCCCAATCCCAATCCACCAGCACTGTATTTTCCTGTCAATATATTGTTTGAACAGTTCATTACAATTTTTAGACATTGCCTTACTTGACTGAGGAGACGGTTCCAGTAGTGATAGAGTCAGTTTTGGAGAAGTTGGACTTCATGTAGTCAGTGTTAAGGCCAAGGTGGCCAGCCTGGTCTACAGGCAATCCGGGAGTTCCTACGACCCCAGCGGGAGCAGCCGTACTTATGATTGGGGTTCCTGGGGTTCCTGCCGTAGCTGGGAGAACGCTCGGCATCACTGGAGGATCAACCTTCCCGGGGATGAGCTTCTGGATATTTCGAATATCATACTTTGACGGCCTGCCAACCTTGCCGGTCTTAAAAGCGATGGCGCCTCCCATGTCAGGGTTGCCCTCTCCGGGCTTAAAGAGGTGCAGGAACTTGACATTCTCCAAGTCGTACTTGGAGGGCCGCTTGTAGGAATTGCCATTCTGCTGTTTGAGACTCTCACCCGTCTTTAGCTTCTGGATGAAGTAATCGTACTTGGATGTTCGGGACGCCAGGTTCTGGATGTGTGACAGGTTGGTTGGGGGTGGGTTGAGCGAGCTTTGTTTGTGGTCCATTCCGGGTGGAAATATCTGACTCTCTGACCCTGTAAGGACCGGCTGGATGTGGGCAGTGCTCTTCTCCATTTTGGAGTTGAGCTCTTCGGGCTTGGTGTGCATAGGCCAGGGCAGGGTCTCCCCGGCCTTCAGCTTGCGGATGTACTCCTCATACTTGGAGAAGCGAGCTCGATGGGTGGCCTCCTCACTGCTCAGGGAAGAGGGATCTGAGGTAGCTGCTTTCAGTTTTTCAAAGCTGATCTTCTTGGCCAGCTCATCCCTAGCCTGCTGGTCATCATAGCCGAACATGTGTAAGAACTCATTCATTGTGTTAGCGGCGTAATCGTGTAGTGCGGAGGCCTCTCCTATACGAAATACAAAAAAAGAGCACTTAGTTATCTAACAAAAATAAAATACAATAAAATAAATAAAATAACAAGGCCCAATAAGACAGTCAGAAACAGGTAAAGGTATAGTTTAATTGCAGTATAGTGAAATTACTTCCGAAACATTAACTTTCATATAGGTCTGGAGGAAGGTCGGACAGACAGGCAAAAGGAGACAATTTGGGTCGAAATCTTCCCGTTTCTTATCCAGCCCTTATAAAATCCAAATTACTGCTCTTTCAGAGGCTGTGCTCTTGTGCATGCGAGTGAGAATGGGACACAAACCCCTCTGGCACCAGTGCACTTAGTTCTTGGCTCTGATATAGTGTTTACCACAGCAGATAAATGCTAAAAATCTGTCTCAGTTTGTCTGTCAGGAAAGCGACCCTGGTAAAAGAGCATGGCTCCAAATGACAACTTCACAGAGGTGTCATATAAACTCCCTCTCCACCCTGCCAGGACCCCTGCCCTTCTCCAGACCTTTTTTCCATTTATTTGATTGCCATTTTCATTGCAGGGCAAATGAGACAGTTAGAGGTAACATTAGCCATGGCAATGGTAATTAATACTAAAATATTTTAGCTTTGGTCTCATATTTCTATGTTATTGCTAAATCGGTCTCTTGCCTGTGCTTTACACATCTCCGTCTCAGCCTGTAAAATAATCCCCAAATTTCCATTGCTACGTTGGGGCTAGTCCTAGCCATGCTACATCAGTATGAAAGCTGATCTGGGAGATCGAAAGGACATGAAAAATTGAAGAGAAATGTATCAGGTATTTGAGAGGAAACTCCCTATGCTTTGCCATGCTTAATTTTAGCACCTTCTACTTTGTTTGAGCACATAATTTTATCTCATGCTCAAAGATTAGGGCTTCATGGCACTCCAGGTCTCCACATCTACTTGATTTCTCAATTCAGTGTTGCCATGTAGTATTACTGACATGCAAACCAAATAGGGTACAAAAAAAGGAACTGATGAGGACTCTAGGTTTGAAAGGTAAATCATAGCTGTCAACAATGAACATTGAAAATAAGGGAGATTTCCCGGAATCCATCCCCAAAATTGTATTTTTTTTTACACGATTTTTATCCACAAACTTAAAAAAAAGCACTAATCATTAACAGTCTAAAGAGTTTATAACTACGCAATATATATTAAAGAATAACAGACCAATTGATATGTTAAAAGTGATTTATTTATGAACAAGGTAATATTAATAATACTTAAATATTAATAATAATTTTGTGCTGCGAAACGTTGTTTTATCTGACAACGACAAATTTTGCAGTAGGCATAATTTGGAACTACATGGCTGCTTGTCAGGTAGTGGAAGGTGGACTCCCATTTACTCAAATATCGGCATAATGTCCTCGGTTTTGGTTGGCGATTAATTCGGTGATTTTGGCATTCGGCATCCTGATCCATCATTGCACATCACACTCATCTACTCTACTCTCGAAGATCACTTCCCGCTACTTTTTCCATCTTCCTCCCGCCCGCTGGCGCCGCTGCAACTGTCTTCTTCTTCGATGGTAGCCTAAGCTACTGTATACTGCCACCTGCTTTACTGGAGGTCTAGAAACCCAAGTGCAAACCACTTCACAGACACAGATAGTTGAGTGTAAAAATATGGGATATTTTACTGGAAAATACTAAAACGTGAAGACAGCGGGAAAAGAGCTAAAATACGTGAGAAACCCGGAAAAAACGGGAGGGTTGACAGCTATGAGGTAAATATGTACTGCTTTTAAAATTTTAAAGTTTTATTGGTCAAATACACATACATTCGCAGTACGACATGTGCTTGGTGTGGCTCTTTGCACAGAATGCAATAAAATTAATTAGATTAGGAATAAATGTATTTATAATGTAAATAAGTGCATTTTTGTAATATACATATAATATGAACAGAAAATGGACTGAAAGATTAGATTTGTGCCTCTAATGCTATAAAAAGTCAAAAAGTTTATTGTGACTACATTTTGACAAAGTATGCTCATTTATTTTTAATAAGTCTCTATTTAATCACGGCTGAATCAGCCACAAATAAAACACTAACTATAAAAAATAATGAGCTATTATTACTTACTGACGGATATTTAGCGTTACTGTATGCATCTCCAGAACTTCAGTTTGGCAGAGAAAGTCTTTAGTCATAACTTTGGCATCCAGTGACTGTATTTTTGTATAGGTCATGACTGCTTAAAGGGGTTTTGTCAGGTCATGTGATTTTACACAGCTTTAAAGTAAGGACCGGCTCTTTAATCTCTGTCCCTGAAGATTTTCAAGGGCAGCGATCACATACACTCCTGCTTTGGGTAGTTGGACATATTCCATCTGTACCTTTTTTCAAACAGTTGGGAAACTCCCTTCGTTTTCTGAAAAAAAAATTCCCCTTTCTGAGTGTTATCAGTTTATCTTTAGCATTATTAGTAGCATCAAAAGTCTAGTAGGATATCATATGTTATGATGATCCACTCTTGCTGTTCCAAACCAACATGATTTTCTTTTTCTGTGGAATGCAAACAAAGCTATTTAGAAGATTTATTTTCTGTTCCATGGACAAAGAAAATAAATGATGAAATAAACATGAAGGTGACTACATAGATGCCAATTTGGGGGTGAACAGTTTTCCATTTGAGTGAACCATCTCTTTAAGATTATTCTGTTGGTATTAGAAGAAATGCCGGATGTATTACATACAGTAGTAGCAGGTGGTAACAGAAGACAGGGCGAGAAGTCTAGCATGCCAGTGGGAAGCTCTGTATCCGTTTAATAGACTATCAGTGTCAGGAGAACGATTGGACTTAAACTGCACACATTATGCCAGGACCTAAGAACAGATAACCTTTTAAAACAGCATGTAAATGAGTTTTCTCCTCTCATCCTCATCTCACACGCTCCAAATGATGTCATGTGCATGTGGTCGGAAAGCCATGGCTTTGGGGGAAAGGTAGGATTTGCCTGGCTGAACTCCCAGCACTCTCTCTCTTCCTCATGTCACTGGAAAGTACAAAAAGAAGTGCTCCTAATCTCACCACTTCATAATGGCAAATTCCAGCCTGTGACAAAGCCCTTGTCTACGTTTGAAGCAATTAAGGTACATTTTCCCTCCGTGGTGTGATAACAAATGGGCATTATATCTCCTTTCTGCTGACCAAACATGGCCATCATAGGCAGGCTGATCCTGTCTTCATGCACTCCAGAGGGGGTGATGATAAGGACATACATGTAAGGATCTATATATAGTGACTTATCAAGGGTCCACTGACAAACTGTCAAAGCTGTTCTCTCAAACAGACATTTCTGAGACTGCTTTTTAAATAAACTAGTTCAGTTTTAAACTTGACTCAAAAACACCCCTCCACATTTCTCTTGAAATCATGTCAAATTTGCTGTGATATCGAGAACCACTCAAAGCTTCCACTAAATAGCTAAACTTAAGGTAGCTTAATCCAGCTAGCTGATTAGCTGATACGGCTAAATTCACAACTCTTTTTGGATTTTGAGTTTTAACAAACATCTTTG
The DNA here is from genome assembly GCF_963082965.1 of Carassius carassius. NCBI lineage: Eukaryota > Metazoa > Chordata > Actinopteri > Cypriniformes > Cyprinidae > Carassius > Carassius carassius. The sequence continues at coordinate 18,091,999 of NC_081800.1, forward strand.
GGTGGTCCATTTCACTTCAGCTGTGGCTCAGTGGTCGAGCATTGCGTTAGCAGAGCAAAAGGTTGTGGGTTCGATTCCCAAGGAACACACATACTGGTAAAAAATTTTATATAAAAAATGGGTCACACTTTATTTTAGGGTCCAATTCTCACTATTAACTAATCATTAACTATGACTTCTGCCTCAATTAACTCCTTATTTGCTGCTTATTAATAGTTTATAAGGTAGTTGTTAAGTTTAGGGTATTGGGTAGGATTATGGATGTCATGCATTATATGTACTTTATAAGCACTAATAAAAAGCCAATATGTTAATAATAGACATGCTAATAAGCAACTAGCTATTAGTGTGAATTGGACCCTGTACTAAAGTGTTACCAAAAAATTTATAACCTGAATGGATAAAAGTGTCTGCTAAATGCATAAATGTCTTGTTCATAAAGGCTAAATATGAAGAGAATCTCGAGGCATGTTAGTAGGTCTAGTTGCAATATATTCTACCAGAACTAAAATTAAATTATATTCAAATAGAATTTCTTCTAAACTATATTTCTAAATAATAAATATTTTTTTTATATATATATATATGTAAAATATTTGATATTTTAACATGATCTATTGCCTAGCCTGGTTTCATTCGACTGCTATGGGAAAGGTATTCTGTGATTTTATGCTGATAGGGATTCTGCTCAGTCCCCTGATGTGAGGAGTTAAATGTTTTGAAGGTCGCAGTTTCTCTCATTGATCTTGCGATGTCTGTTAATTACATTGTCACTGATGTTGTGAGAGATAATTAAGCCACTATGTTTATATGCATAATTATGTGCGCTCTGCATTAGCCTTTGAAAGACAGCAGCACGAGGGAAGAAAAAATATTTTAATTGTGAGCCGCTCAGAAACATGGCAGTATAGATGCCCTAGTTACAATCAACAGAGAGAGAGAGGAGGGAAAAACAACTCAAGACAAGAGTGGTGACTAATGTCTGCTCGCTGCAGTCTTCAAACGCTTTTTCTTCATTTTGAGATGCAGAAGCAGCCAGGGCCCAATGAAAGAAAAAGGTGTACAACACAAACACATATTTACAGATAGCTTTCTTTATGACCATGAAATAAACACAAAATGACTGATTAAAACCACAAAGCACTCATGTTTGCCGGAAAATGCTTGATTTTCTGAGAAGCTCTTGGCCCCGCTTCTGTGATAGAGGCCACAAACATATAGGTGTTTCTACCGTAAGAATGAGAAAAAAAAACTTAAAGCAGAAGAAAAACTGAAAGAAGAAAGCATGTAACAAAAAAGCACCAGCTTCATCTGATTTCGGTAGCTATCTTTGAAAAGAAACGTCTTTTAAACTAAGTGATATCTCTCATCTCCTGATGTTATCTAGCATAGTTTCTGTCTTGCTGGACCTTTGTCGAGAGATTGTGTCAGTTTCTGCAGATTTTTCTAGCTTGTTTTCATTTTGTGAAGTATGGCAATGCGTGCCTCATGTTGTCTAGATGTTTGTATTACAAATACAGAAGTAAATGCAGTCTTTGTTTCTTTCCATACTGATTAAAGTGCCACCTTTAAGGCTTTTGCATTACTCAAGACTTTTTCTGAATCTCCAGGATTTAATCTCCTGAACTGATAGAGACCTGGAGTCTTGGCAGAGTGGGTCTACTATGTAATCGGGTCTGTGGTAGCTACGTTTTGTGAGCTTATAGAAAATCAAAGAGTCAGAGTGTAATCCTGGGTGTAATATGAAGCTTAGCCGGCCTGCCAACACTCTTGGCCCCTCGGCTGCTACACACATACACTCCAGTCTCTATAAGCCTTCTTTACAATTAATTTCTTCTATTACTTTCTGTTTTTCCCAATGCAGATTGTTTCTATGTGTTTCCGGATGGCAACAGTTACTCTTTCATGGTATAACTATAGATTTCTCTTTCCAAGAACTGCACTTGTGTCGCTGTCAAAGTGTCACTGTAAGTCTGCTTGCAAAGCACACAGGTAAAATAAGACCTGTGAAAACTGAGCTGGGAAGTCTTTGAAGAGAGATTTTATCTTGCTTATGCACACTTTGTTTTGAGACAGAGAACAGAGAAAAATACTGTCATCTTAATAGTATTCGCAGGCACTTGCACTGTATGTCAAGTGTAGATCTGCATGTTTTTTAGACTCTGAAATGCACAAAATCAACATACTGACAGCATCTAAAATGTAAATGCTTTTTTCATATCAACAAGATTCATAGAATAATAAATTCATGGTTTTATTGTGTATTTGTGTATCTATCTAATTGAGCTGCTGTCAAAATGCTGATATTGTACACAAACAAAACTGTGTGTGCAAATGTAACTTATAAATACCTATGAATACTAATGACATCATACTAAAAGAAAGAGGTGATACCTGTTGAGGTGAAGGGGGCTTGGCGAGGGGGGGCTTCAGTGGTGGGCTGGTAGCTGTCGTCCTTGTGCGGGCTGTCCTCCGAGTCTCTGTCCTCATGATAACTGCCCTCATGGGAGCTGGGCATGGTCTCGACTTCTTCTGTGTTGTCTTCGCCATCGCTGCAGCCTTTAGGCTGCACCATGTACACCCCTTCAGGGGGACCATCATCTCCATTGTTAGGTTTGAGTCCCCTGGTCTCGACCCCTCCTAAGGACTGCGGATCATCAGCGTACTCGCCATTCACCCATTTCTCAATGGCTTCGCGCCGTTTCTGGTCCTCTTCAAGGCTCGTGCCCAGGGTCAGTACCTCTGAGAAGACACTTTCAGGTCTGTCACCCTCATCATTTTGCAAGCTGCCCCGCTCGCTGTTGTCCACTAGATCTGAGTCTCCCTCGGCATTTTGGGAACTGCCGTCGTACACCACCTGCTTGCTAAGCTTGGCACAGATCGCATTCAGTTTTAGGCCACCTTTCCTTTTGGCGGCCATTGTGGATTTTCCTGAGGTCTTTTCAGTGCATAAACTTCTCTCAGCTGTTGACAGAAAAAAAGAAGAAGAAAGAACATTTTAGTGGTTGAAAACAAGATTTATGAAAGATGTTAACAGTTAAAGACTTGATAATGGTTGCACCACCCTTCCATGCTTCAAGCTTACCACAATGCATCTCTCTAAAAACCACAAACCTGTTTAACTAAGTGCATTTTAACTAAGTTTTTGTTTGCTGTTACTCCTAGATACACACTGACACTCCTTTTTCACAACAATAGAGAATTAAAAAGAAAAAGTCACATGCATGTCTGTAAATTGCAGATGTAATTCACACCTACTTTATGGGAGAAGGTGAGATAGGGAACGAGAGAAATATCTCTTTCTACACACCGAGAAGAAAAACTAGATCGCAATCAGACCCCAAACAGTGTGTCAAGTCACCATTACAGTGTGATTTAATTTTGAACATGACAGCAGGATAGAAACAGCCTGACACTGAAGACTCTCTTCACCTAAAGAGGCCCAGCGTCCTGCCAATATCAGCCTTAACTCTGACAGCGCAGGGGCGAGAGCGCTGAAGACTACTGTATAAGAAACCAGAGAAAGTACATCTGGAAGCAGAAAGAAAGAGAAAGAACGCATAAAAGAGACAAACACACAGAGAAAAAGTAGCTGCCATCCCATCACCTCACATCACCTCTCTTCACTCAGCCTGCTCATGTCTCTAACTGTCACGCAAATTCACCATCAGCCCCCTAAACCTGCTCATACAGTGCAGAAGACCCAAAACCGTAGACATTTTAGAGATCAAAACAGTGGTTTGAGAGTCAAACACCAGTCAGACATACACACTTCCTGTGCATCCCCCTTGAATAGAAAGGTAAGAGTGTACTAGAGCTGATCATTCACTAATGGGTTTCGCAATAAACTCACTCCATATTACCTGCCACACACCAAATGCATCTCCAGGTTAGAGCAGCATGGATTTCCACGGTTCAACATTCCAGTAATACTACAGAAATCTGCATGTTAATATTCCGCATGGGCCTGGTCATTTTCTATTTCACCCCAATGTGCTATCTATAATATCTATCCCTGTGTCAACTCCCCACACCCCCCACACCCCGCAGCTGTTCTGAGACCGTCCATATCCAGAGATGCCTTTTTAAGGGCAGAATTCTCTCACTGCTAAGTCACCCTATTGCCATGAATCTGATGCAAAGATTTAGCAAAGTTAATAGGTTTTCCAGGCTTAAAATCAAGCCCGCTCGTAACGTTAATTGTTTATCATGCAGTAAATAAAGAATGAGAAACCTGCGGGACCTATAACGGTCTATGGAACGGTTTAGCTGGTAGTTAGACGCTGTGTTGAAATGTTGAAATTTAATTAATTTATTTATTTTGCACAATGAGCTTTTGAAGGGACTCAAGGTTAGCCTGTTACATACTAGATGTGCTGTGCACCCTGTGGCCCCCGGCACATGCTTTCTCAGTTACTGTATTTACACTTAACACTTCCTCTCTGAAACAATGAGCTGAGGAATTATGCACGCTCCGCACTGCACCACATGCATCTAAATGCCTCAGATGTGCTCATTTTTACCTTAGACAATTGCAAGGCCTGTGTTGAAGAGGTCATCCAGTTGAGGACAGCAATTTTGAACCCCAAAAAGGAAGAAAAAAAATATCAGCTGCAAAAACTATTAGGAAGTGGAAACATAAATTCTGAAGTACTTTTTCAGAATACCTCCAAAGGAAGATTGAGGTCATTTGGGCGTAACAGTAAAGGTCATTTACTGTTTACCCTGCTCAGTATTTCACTCTTTAACTACTGATTTCCTTTGCATTGCAATCTCGCTTTTCCTTGTAGGAAATGACCCCTGAGAAGCGATCTCGTTCCATTACCCACAATTTATGTGCCTTTTTTTAAAACAATCAAAACACCCCTGGTCAACACCCACATTGTCTTAAATTAGCACTCGCCAAGTGGCAAATAAAAATAAAATTTGTGAGTAAATGCAACTGCTTGTCAGTGGCCGGTAATTTTATAATGAACTGTAAATAATGCAAACAATTCAATTCAATTCAATGTAATACAAACAGCTGTAACACTTTTATAAAAAAAAAAAAAAAAAAAAAAAAAATATATATATATATATATATATATATATATATATATATATATATATATAGTAAAATAAAAGTAATCAAAAGAAAGCTCTAACAGGAAAAATTCTATAAAAAAATTATTATCTATATACTGAATCATATTCATGTATGTATATTAAATATTAATGTATATAATATTTAATAAAACATAAATATCATAATAAATGTTGTGAAAAAAAAAACTACTTTAGCACTTTTACAAAAAATAAGGCTGTGCACTTGAAAGACAACTTTGTCTGAGATGAGATCTGAGGTTTTAAATGAGAGAGGATCAGGGCACTAATGAGACGCTCTGGAGCTCAAAAAAGATCATGGTAAAACCAGTGTTGTAGCTGTTACATTAAATACATGCCCGGCAATAGAAATGCCTCGGTTCTGACCAACAATGGAGATTGCTATGGTAACACCACTGTTTACTTCAAGTCGTTTGTGTTCATGATAGCATGCAGTGTGATAAATTCAGTAGGGATGCAGATAAAAGAACAGCCTCTCCTCTGGGATCCCTCCCGCCACTCTAGAGACAGGCACTCATGTTAAGAAAAATAGGTGCAAACATCAATGATTTGATTCGTCCAAACGTGTTTCAGCGAAACACTATTATTTCAGGCCCTTGAAGACGCCTGTCAGCGCTGAATAATAAACAAACGGTGGGGATGATCACAGCAAAAGCTTGTTTTCTTTAAGAGGTCCTGTTTATTCTAATGCTGACAATATTTTTTACTGGAAATAGTGCAGAGCGGGAATTGCCCTAATGCTTTTACTGTATAAGGAGAAAACCTTTGCGAAAAAAAGTCAAGAAACTATTCTAAACAGATTTGACAATAAGAGTGAGAGAGTTTTTTCTTTTTATCTACTTGCACATCAAAGGCCCCGCAAGCCCTGTTTCTTTTCAGAACCGTGAGGCGGAGGACGCCGGGGATGACAGAGAAGCTGCCTTCAACGTGGCTCTCAGGGCCCTGCGTGTCTCGTTTAATGCGCAGCTTCTGTTTATGCACCGGAATGATATCATGCCCAATCAAGTGGTGTTTCAAATCCTAATAATGCCGTTGGAAGTGCACTATTTGTACACACGTGTGCTGACTGCAATCAGCCCACCAGAGTGAGGAAGTGGCTGTTAATGACTGCTTAGATTGGCGTGTCCTGTTCTTCCCTCTTCGTCTCTCTCTCTCTCTCTCTCTCTCTCTCTCTCTCTCTCATTCTGACAGGAAGAGTATGCACGCTAAAGCTGGGATGTGACTTTCTCCTTCTCACCTGGCATCCACTGCTGCGATTGTTCTAGAAACAAATTCTGTTTACTTTGCTAAACCTGAATCCCTCGACTTAGCGGTGATCTAACACTCTGATCTGCCCTGTCTGATTTCATGCAGACTTTCAAAATACGTCGACTAATGCAAGGACAAAACCCTAATAATACAGAGCATTCATTAATGCAACAGGCCTGGACAGCGTTGGATCATTCCTCATTATTTAAATATCCTCCTGTCAGAGCAGTTTCTTTCTGTCCTGACTTTTAAAAGCTTTATTCTGATATTATAATCCTTTTGACAGATTAACTGACCTGGAATGTGTATAAATTAACTTGTCTTTTTTGTTTTTTCCCAGGTGGAGGAGCTAGGACCGCTGACTGTCAGGGGCTTCTGCAAATGCAAACTTAATAAAGTAAATGTCAAATAAACCAAGAAATGAGAACAGTTACCTGTTCCTGGCCTTTCTTTAGTGCTTTATTTTGCATATTTACAATGCAGTTTCTCATTATTTGCAGCAACTGTAACAAGATGGGGCCCTCAGAGAGGCAGATTCCTAGGTATTTCCATATATCTACTAAAACTCGGACACACACAAACACACACACACATGCTGAAATAATCCCCTCTATTTTGCTAATTTACAGCTTGCAGGAAGTAGTTTGTTTCTCCCATCGCTCCGGGGGAAGGGGAACGGAAAAGTCAGTATCGGACCTGTTCTCCACACACCCTCGTTCCACAGCATCTGGCCTCTCTTTTGATTTTATTTCACAAGAATAACAATAAGCAGGTTTGCGACCCCATCTACAGAATTTGCCGTATTTTTTCCAACGGTCTGTGTGATGCTCCGAATTTCCATTTTCTGCATGCATATTTAATTGAGTTTTGTCCCAGTGGTGCGGAAATGATTTGTTTTTTGCTCTCTATTCACTTGACTCCTCTTCGGAGTCGGTAACCCTGATTAAGACGTTCACGTTAATTTCCCAGCGCACACCTTTTTTGTGCATTAATGGTTCTGATCGTCTAATTAAAACTTCTCAGCTTCGCTGCTGATCACCGCTCGTTGTGCCTCTGACCTGAAGTTTTAATTGCCACGTCAGAGGCGATAATAATAATTTCTGGGTTCTGATGATTAAAAACAATGCCATTCCCAACTGCCGCTTAAAGCAGGAAAAAAATGGAATTAGAGGCTGAGGTGAAGCATAAAGAAAAAGGAGGTGAAAGAAAGAGAATTAGAAGGTAAAAGATGGTTATTTGAGCTTTGAAACAGGTTTGTTTGGTATCATAGTATGAGAGGGGAGGATCGTGCTCACAGGGCAGGTTTACCTGGTTTGCAATGTACTGTAAATGAGGGCAAATATGAAAAAACAAATAAAAACTGCACAAGGTTAAAAGAATTCCTGGGACTAGGTGTGTAGTAAGTATCTCTATGATACTTATTTTAATAGTTTTGCTTTTGGTCTTAGTCTTGTAATATGACACTTCAGGATTTTCTGATGTTTAAAAACAAGTTGTTGCATTATGAAGTTGTGCCAAAAAAAAGCATTAATGGCAAAACTATGATGGGTTTTATAAACTGCTCATACACACTCTATCATTCTGTCCTTTTTTTTTTTCTGAGGGACTCAGAAAATTTCAGATTGGATTTTTCAGATTCCCATGCAGGGATCAATTTTTAGTGGGAGATACACATCCGGACAAAACAATTATGCTCATGAATTTCTTTTTGTTTATTTTTTTGTTGTTGTTGGAGAAGCAAAATATGAATGCATAAGGCATGCATACAAGTACACACACACTCACTCAAATCTGTTGTAATATTAATCAGTCTGTTGCACATCTGCTTGCTTGCAATGAATTTATTTTTATTTTTTCATCAATAAAGCACTTATTGCTTTTAGTCTGGAATGTGACCTAGCATGTTGCATGCTATCTTAGAACTGACCTTGAAGGACCTAATTTGACTTCTCCCTCTCTTTTTTCTCTCTCTGCCAGACTGGAACCTTCTGCCACATACAATAATTCAGTTACATCCCGTTGCAGGTAACAAAAACAAACAAGCCATGGAGAAAAAAAGGCACGCACATACTTGCAGCTGAGGACAATGGACAGAAAATGGCAGATGCATATTTTGACACAGACGGAAAAGGAAATTTTTTGTTTAAGCAGCACAGTTACCCTTCAATTCTGAGAACAAATACATCCCTGAAGACTAATCATAAGACAAAGCATTTAAGACGTCCCCTGAGGATAGAAGGGCTGGAATAGGGAAAATTAAAGTCTGAGGTGATCCGAACGACTCTGCATGTGCCCTGATTGCACTTGCAAAGGAAGTCTGTCTCACAGCTGGCACAGTGTTTTCTGAAGAATGGGCCTGATTCATTCACAAATGAAAATACTGTCATAATTTACTCAGCACAGTGTTTCAAACATGTATGGCTGACTTTCTTCTTTCTTTAATTTAAAAGTCACTGGACCCATATTGTATGGACCAAAAAAACAACAAAAACAAAACCTACAAGATACACCCTACAAAAGTTTGTGGTCAGGAAGATTTTTTAAATGTTTTTAAAAGAAGTCACTTATGCTCACCAAGACTGTATTTATGTGATCAAAGTACAGTAATATCAGCAATAATATGTATTTGTGGTGCATTTTATAATACTGAAAAACATACTTAAGATTTAAAATAACTATTTTCTATTTTAATTTATTCCTGTGATGGCAAAGCTGAATATTCAGCATCATTACTCCAGTCTTCCAGTAAAAGTATCATTTTAAACAATTTAATGCATCCTTGTTGAATAAAAGTATTTCTTTAAAAAAGTTTTGGACTGACATGAGGGTGAGTACATAATGACAGAATTTTCATTTTCATGTGAACAAACTCTTTACAACATCAATGGCTCTAGAAGGCCTATTGTAACATAATAATACAAAAATAATACATGATGGTCTCATCACCCATTGGGTGGAAGTTTGATAGAAGTAAGCCCAGGCAAGAATTGGACCGGAATCATGGCTCTGAGGAGAGGCTCCCTGTGCCACTGAAGGGCACTTGAGCTGATATCTACACAGATTAACTGCTTGAGATGTATTTTTGTCACGAGGAGCTGTGGTTAGCGTGAGGCATTGGTTAGGCGAGCGGACACAGAAGAGGGTGGGCTACTTTAGTTCCTCCAGTGCAGGGGCACAACGAGAGGTTGGTGGCCGCTGGTGCCACCCAGACCGGAGTCTGTCACTCAGAGTCATTATCTGTGGGGATATATTTAATTTAGTGGTTCTGGAGCTGTGCTGCTGAGAAAGCCAAGCAACCATTAGAGCCGTCCTCTGGGGGAAACACAGCACAGGCCGCTCGATTAGTTATCAATTAAGAGTGCAGAAACCTCCACCTGCCGTGTGAGAGAGAGAGAAAGAGTGGCAGAGAGGAGCAGGACCAAGACGACGTCTGACTTTTTTTTCTGCTTTCCTCTGCTTCTTTCCCTCTCGGGCCTTCGAACGCCAGGTTAACCTTGATATGAAACGCTGTCAAGCCAGATAACGTCAATCAAGGAGGGCATTTCTGCTTGTAGGTTAACTGATTTCTATTTTACACTTTTACATTTGTTTTTCAGATACTGTAGCTCACTGAATGTTTTTGTGTGATTTTCTCAAATCTTGCTTGCATTTTATCACACACTACAGTTCGTGTTGCACATCTCCTTCAGAAACAAGAAAAGGAGGTGACGTTAAGAAAGAAAGAAAAAAAAAAACTAAATTTCCAGACAGGAAGCCTTGCTGACAGCTTCGATCCATGGCCACCATTAAAACATTTGCTCTGCTTCATAGACTCTAGACTTTTTTTTTTTTTTTTTACATTTTATGCACAGAGGAACATTTTGCAGTTGTCCCCTGAACTTCTGAGGTTTAGACTCTTTTAGTTCTCCAAGTTCCCTTCTGCAACAATACCTCTTTAAAACAAACCTGAATTCTTTTAATCTAGGCTTTGTTACAGTGAAATGCGGTCAGTTGACAAGACTGAAGCATTTGAATCATATGAGTGTCATGACGCGCAATATGTGTCGGTTAAAAACACAAACAATATGAACAAAGCACTTACTGTAACTGTAATAAGACACTCAGATCTACAACATGCAATGAATATGCACAGCGTAATATATGTGCATTACCTGTAAAATGTTTACACTATAAAAATAATAGAAAAACCAGTAGACAAAAACAAATTGTCACTACATATAAAATCCTTTGCAAAACGGTACTTTTAGTTAATATTTGACTTATTTATATATTAAATGTAATTTAATGTATTTATCTGAAACATTAGACTGCCAACATAATTTATGGCTATTCCATGTGTACTGGACTTTTTATACTTTATATATTTAACATGCAAACTTCTGACTGTTAGTGTCACTGGTTATTTCAAGGTGATGTGCATGATTTTACACAGCTACAAATACAGGAGTCATTCTCAAAGACGGCAAATGCTTTTAGCATTTATTTTAATTTTTTTGCAAGAACACAAACTCAAGTTTGAAAGTGAAAACATTTCATACCTGTGAGAAAAAAAAGATTCACTTTTGAAAAATCATCAAGAGTGGAAAGAAGCTTTACAAAAGGTGTGTGTGTGTGTGTGTGTGTGTGTGTGTGTGTGTGTGTGCGTGCATGCATGTGTGTGCGCGCTATTTTGGTCAAAGAACACAAGAGGAAGTATTGCATACTGACTCAAACAAAGAATATGCTTTTGATAAAACCACATCAGCTTGTATATTCTACACTAAAACAGGCTGGTTTCCTGATTTTTTGGCTGTGATGTGCCCTCAAACGGAAGCTACACAAGTAAACAGCACAACAGCTCAGTGCACAACAAAACGAGCGGTGCACAAATGATTACAGACATTGATAACAGTTTCTAAACGAGCAGCGAGGGCAATATCATTAACATGCCATTGTTTTTCCAATGCACTAAAAATGGCACAAATGCATTTAGAGTTTCAGCCACACACGGGTCGCAATTTTGCATTTCACCTGCATTAGCATTCGACTTAATATTATTTTAAAATTAAAACGGATACTCTGTTGAAGTGCAAATCTGATGATTTACCGTAGCAGATTGCTGTTATCAATTATTAAAGCATATTTTATAAATATTCAGGTCTGTCATGCATCTAATAATGAAGGCTTTGGAGAAGGTTACTTCCTGTACGCATCCTTACGTGTCAGAAATATCACTTTTAATCATGGCTCTGTCAGGGTTTTTGAAAAAAAAACAAAAAAAAAAACAGCACGGCTCACTCTCTAGCTGTCTTTATTCTCTTTCGCTCATCCAGGATGGCCAGTTGCATGACCACATTATTCAAAGCCAGTAAGGCCCATGCACACATGGTCATGATGTGCTACAGCACTAGGAGCCTGATCATTTGAGGGGAGAATAATGCATTAATGTGGTTCTACCTTCTGGACACACCTAGTCCCAGAGCAAGTGCAACCATATGGTGCGATGCATATTCATATTCGTCTGTCTGCACCTCTGTAATGCTTAAACAGTACTTCATAAACTTCAAATGGGAGGAAGAGAAGATGAAAGGGAAAGATTGACAAAAAGGTGAAGAAAAAGTTTTCCCCCTCCATGTTTTCTGATTTTTTTTTTTTGGTTTCTGAGGTGGTTTGTCTTTGAGATAAGGACTCTGAAACTGATCCTGGTGTGTGTGTGTGGGGTGTGTGTGAGCTGAGGTGTCTGGCTGTGGGTAAACTGCGTTGTCAGGTGGGCTTGCCGCTCTTTCCCCAGCAGGGTAAATACCAGGCGAGGACGATGTGGAGATTAACGCTGTCAGATCTGCAACAGTAACCCTTCATTATCGGAGCACCAGGGCCTACACACACTCACACACTGTTCTCCGCTGCCTGGGCACAGAGTTAGTAATTACCAAACCCACCTCTTCCTCTCTCTCTCTTTATCTCTTTCTCTGCCTCATTCTGCTACAGTATCTACCATGCTTATCTTTCTTCCATCTATGTAAATCAATCATTTTGTAACAGAAATACACATTTTCTATGTTGGAGCTAAATATATAAAATCCTTAATTAATTTTATGGCATGTGTTTGCCAGAAATTCACACACAAACAATATGTTTTCAGACTTCATGAGATGAAGACAATCTAAATTGAATACAATAAAATATTATATTATTCTTATAATCATATATATATATATATATATATATATATATATATATATATATATATATATATATATATATATATATATATATATATATATATATATATATAATGTGTTATTCTATTGATATTATTAGATGGCAAAATATTAAATATTAAATAAATATACAATATAATTAAAGGACTTCTAAAAATTTGCCTGAAATTTACACACAATTTTTACTTATATTATTATAATAATATCATTATAATATGACAAATTATAAAACACAGAAAAATATAAAAGATCATTAAATGTGATGTATAAAAGGAAGTTCTATAAGTTCGATAACAGGAAGTGTATAACAGGAAATGTCACTTTACACTTCTCATTGTTTATTATAAGGTGACTTTTTTTAATTGGCTTAAAAAAACTAATAAAACTAATAATAAAACAACAGTATATTTAAACATTAACAACTGTTCAATATAAAATAGATTTTTATTAAAACAAGGTAAGGTAATTATAATATAATGTTTAATTACAAAAAAATTACATTTACTCACTAAATCATAATAATTATTTATCAATTTTACAATATTTTACAGTAAAACTACATGCATTTATGTAAAATATCTCTCTCTGTAGTAAAGTACAGTAAAAAACTTATATATATATGACATATTGAGTTGTGGAGAACTTGTGGAGGATGCTGGATGTCCGTGTCTAGTCCATATAATTTCTTAATTAAAAATAATAATAAAAAATAATAATAATATGCCATCTTTAAATGATGTCCCAGCCTTTTGCTGGGCGGCCTGATACAGTTGATGGCGTGCCAGGCACGGTCATAGTATGTGTGTGTGTGTGTGTTTGGTGTATTAAGTGGCGCTTTATCAAATTAGTTTGGTACCCAGCTGATGAGTAATAAAGGTACAGTGGAGTCCCCACTGACTCCCAGACATCAATCCTCTGAACGGGAGCCAAACACAAGGCCTGGCACTGCCTGAGGCGTACAGAGCGCCTTTCCCCACTGATCAGCTTATGGACTCTCTTCAAGTAATATTAACACTGGGCATGTGGTGCACTTCAGCTGTCTTACCACTGCGAGGAATAATGCTTAATGGACACTGTAACAGGTAGGTCTTTTATTCAAACCGTTGCTGTGGGCTTTTGTTTTTCATCTTGTTTACTGCCTTTATCAGAGTCGATGGCCTGCCGCTGTACATTTTTTCAGACGTCGTCCTCTTAAAGCATCAGCTCTCAGGTGTCGAACAGACAGGAGATGAGAGAGGAGATGATAGCGAGATCAAACGGAGGACTGGAAGGACGGCAAGAACAGAGAAGGAGAGAGAGGGAACTACTGCCGCACAACTATAATCTCGCTCAGTGTTGGGCTTTTACACAAATATAACAAAATGCAAAGCGCCAGACGAAGGTGGAACGGAGGGGAGGGTGGGACATCAGAGGGCTTCAAGCCCATCGAGGAGTTGTGTGTGTCAGTTCAGAGCAGCCGCTGGGACTAACAGTGGAGAACAGAAGGTAGCAGCAGGCGGATCACAGCCGATCAGGGGCCCTGAGAGACATTCTGTCTCCTCCACCCCAGAACAGAGCTCGAGTCGCTCTCCGCAGTCACACATTTATCCCGCCTGACTTTACACAACACTCTCTCCAATACAATTCCCACTAATTCCACAAGCTTTCAGATGTTTTGCATGATGCTACTCTAAGTCACTGTAATGTTTGATCCTTCAGACACTATTTAATATCATAGATTAATGAAGCTTTGCTGTGGCTAGAAAAGTTTTGACAACAGATCTTAACAAAAAGTAGGGTTATCACAAAAAGTTTCTAGGACAAAATGTTAAAATATGGGTCCAATCTTCCACTGGCCCAATGAGTAACTTTTGTACTCCAAAGCCCCCCTTTGCCCTTCTGTCTCAGCTGTTATGATTACTCAGTACTGGTATTTTTAGCATTTAAATTACAATGTCAAGCTAACTAAATATAAACCCTTTTAAGACTTTTAGATCCCTCCTGGAAGTTTTCTGAGGCCCCCAGGACGACTCGACCCTGATTGAAAGTCACTAGAACAGACTATACCATATACTCCAAAAAATGATTAATTATAAATAAACAAATAAATAAATACATTTATCTGAAGAAAAAAAAATTATTTACATATACACATTTAATAAAATACATATAATATATATATGTATGAAACTGGTTCCAAATTGGTCAAAGCTCCAAATTATTGGGTCCCAGTACAATGTTCTTGTTTGTCCAAACTGACAATGGTCCTGCCACATAAGCAGCTTTATAGAGCTCTTAAAAGTCTGGACATCAACAAGTGCCATCAGCAAAGCAGAATATCACAATTCCATTTAAAATCCGATCGTCAGAACTCAATGGCTGGAAAAAATGGCTCTGATGAGGGCAAGCAAGAGATCTGAAAGAGGCAGCTGTCGACGTGACTGATCTAATCGAGCTGAAACTAAGAAAAAAACAAAGCTCTCTCTGCAATATGAGTTAAGTTAGTGAAAGAGTTAGAGAATGAGTTACGGCTGGCATGCTGCTGGGAAAGGTTGTATTTATGGGGGGATTGAGTAGGTTTAAATCCCTGCTAAAAAAATAAAGTCATCCCTGTGCAAACTAGGGAAACATTTCACTCAGCCTAGAAGGTAGATAAAAAAAAACACAAGACACCATTTTTCCTCAAAGCTAAATTTTAGCCACGTGCTGAGATGGACGGATGGAAGAATATCACACTGAAGGAAGCATGAATACTTCTGGCTGAAAGTTGCGGAGTATTCCCAAGAGACAGACTTATAAATGAATTTTATAATTAAAATGCTGTTTTAGTAGGAAACTCACTGGGATACCTGCATTAAGGTACTGTACACTTGTTTTAGCATAATGATAACACTTAAGACTTGTACCATGCCAAGCCTTCAAAAAAAACCAAGAACTTCCAATTAAAGTCCTTATAAATTCAATAAACAATTCCACGTTATTCCTTTCCCCAGTCTGTGAAATGTGTTTCCTTCACAGCGTGCTCAAATACACCTCTCCTCTGGCTGAACGCCCGCACATCCCTCCCTGCCCCCTGCACAGTAATCACAATTATTACTTAAAAAGGCTCTATTTCTACATTAACTTAAAAGGCCTATATCTTTTTCCTCCCCTCTTAGTTGGTGCACCCTCACTTACTCTAAGTATCTCAATAAATCAGCAGTTACTGTTAACATGTACTCAACAATTCAGTCATCAATCTCCCCTAGCTCAGAGTGAAAACAGAGGGGAAATATCTGCTCTGTAAAAACTCCCGTGCCCGTGTTTATGCACGGAAACCCACACACACACACACACAGAGACTCGCCATCGCACAAACAAACAAACCAATCCACTGGGACATCGGAAACCACTGCCAAATCACCACGGAAACGCAAGCCAAATTCAATTGTGACCTCACCTTTCACTGAAGGCTCAATTCCATCAGCAATAGAAACAGATCAACAAGAGGGTGGAAAAGAGACAAACTTCCTTCCTCTCTCTCTCTTTCTCTGCCTCACTTTTCAGGCCTCCACTAGGCCTGAAACAGCACATTGCATCCTTGGCTGCACACTGAGCTCCATGCAAATGTGTGTTTAGATTTAAAGACACTATATTTATTTAACAAAAAATGGGAAGATCTAATTGAACGCTGGAACAGAGCGCGTCTTCCAAACAGAAGCCCTGTGGAAAATCCCCCAGTTGACAGAACAGCTGTATCTAAACAAGCACGTGAGAGCACGCTCGATACCGGCAGTCGCTCGCTTAGCTGGGCAAATAATACCACTTGTCATCTAACTGAGAAATTCTGAGCAGTCACTAGCTGAGGCTTTGCTAGTAATTAAGAACAGCAATTTGAGACAAAAAGTACACAGTGACTAATCCACATCCAATATAAACCAAAATTACAGGAGACTAAATGTCTGACTCATTTAAGAATATTTTATATTCTTCTATTTTAAGAACTTTGAGAGATATTTCACATCTGTGGAGTGTGTGTCTAAAAAGCATTATTATAAATAATCTATTACATTATTATATGACATTATTATATGACTAAAATTACATTGATCTTAAGGATTTAGTTCTGCATAAATTAAGTCGCAAATTAAAATTCAATCAACTCAAAGAATATTTTTTTAGAATATTAAATTCTAAAACTGAAAAATGCATAAATATTATTTTAATAAAATTGTATAAATCAAAGCAAATCATTTAAAAAATACAAAAATTTAATAATACAAAAAAAAAAAAAAAGCTACAGAACAAACGACATGATTTTTGTTTTTAATAAAATCTAAATAAACTCATGAATAAATTAAGTAATTATTTAAGTAAACCATCTAGATCAATTCATTCATTCAAAAAATAGTTTTACTTTTTGTGAAATTAAACAAGCACATACAATGGCACCTAAAACTAAAAGTCACTCCTCAACTTTATATTTCCATGCAGTCATCACATCATAGTGAGGTATTTCTTTACTAAAACACACAGTGAAAGTAATGAGTGCCTTTGTCATTCTACACCCTCACACCCAGCCTGTCCACAGTGTGCTCAAGCCACCAGCATCTCTCTCTCTCTCTCTCTCACTCTCTCTCTCTCTCTCTCTCTCTCTGTGTGTGTGTGTGTGTGTGTGTGTGTGTGTGTGTGTGTGTGTGTGGAGTGCCTGGCGCAGGTCTTACCTGGCAGGAGACAGCCCTCCTCTCTCTGTCTCACCTCTCCCTGCTGCTTTGGAGGAATTCTCTCCACAAAGCAAGGCATTTTTCTCTTTTCTCCCTGTGCGCCTTTACAGCTGGGCTGCACTCGCCCTCTCTCACTCTAACCTTCTCCTCTCCCTCTCTTTCTCCCTCTCTCAATCGCTCTCTCTCGCAGCACATATGTCAGGGCTGTGCATGTTTACCCACTTTACCAGTAGGGGTCCTTCAACACCCTCTGCTCCCCACAGCCACTGTGGAAAAGCAGGCCCAGGAGAGTGAGATGGAAAGAATGAGAGAAAAAGGGCCACTTAAGCAGATCTCCCACGGTACGAGGCTGAGTGAGACGGAGCGGAGGAAGTTAAACTGGTCAGTCAATGGAAGTCACAGTGAGCTCAGGTCGCTAAAGTGAGACCCACAGAGCGAGAGAGAGAGAGAGAGAGAGAGAGAGAGAGAGTGAGTGCATGCATCTGACAGTAATAATGTGCCACATATTCCTCTCAGTCCACTGAAACTAAATACCACACACATACCTTTAAAGCGGAAATCTTGCGCTTTTTTAACTGAATCAAAATCTTACTTTTTGAAACTACAACCCTGCCTGATTAGCTCAACCAATAGCATGAGTTTGGGGCGGGACTAACTGTTCAACTAACCCAATGGCAGTCTAGGGGAAAGGAGACCTGTTGCAAAACAATCATTATTTTTGCAAGACTTTTTGTGAAAAAAAATATTAAAATAAAATAATTAAATAAATATTTATATGTATAAATTTTTTCAACTTAAAAAATAAAAATCCAAAAAGCAAGACAACAGAAAGGGGGGGGGGGGGGGGAATCTGAGTAATTGACACAAGTCTGCCAGATTTTACAGCTTTGGTCTATTCAGCAAGGAATTTCAAGTTTTGCTCCTACTTGTGGGGCACTTTTCACATTGCAGTATTAATGCCAGGTTTGTTGCCCACCCGGACCCTCTGTCAGGTCTAATGACAGCCCTCTCTCTCTCCCTGAGATGAGTCACTCAGACAGAAGAATTTGAGACTAAGCCTCAAATTAATATCACGGGCCGGACAGTCTCAAACTGCACATTATGGTAAGTGGAAGGTTTCAAGGGTGAGCTAAAAAACAATCATTCTTTAAATACGAGGTGTGTCGACGGAACAAGGGAAATAATGTGGAATGAGAGCAGGGACCTGCTACTGGACTCAAATGGGAGGATGAGCCGTGTGTGTGTGTGTGTTAGAGATACTTGTACCCTCCTCCATGCGAATGAGCATGTCGTGTGTTGCCTCTCAATTCATTCATGCAAAGATTGATTGATCAACACAGAAGCATTGACCTGCTGAATATGGAAACTTGTCCAATGTTGTTAAAGTTGACACAAAATCAAAACTGACCCATTTGCTTTCGCATATTACTTTGCATAATGTTATTATATATTTAAAAAATGTGTCTTTGTAATCTTTAATCACTTCCAATGAAATGACTTACCATTTCCACTGACATTACTTAGACTGCTA
Source organism: Carassius carassius (assembly GCF_963082965.1). Taxonomy (NCBI): domain Eukaryota; kingdom Metazoa; phylum Chordata; class Actinopteri; order Cypriniformes; family Cyprinidae; genus Carassius; species Carassius carassius. The sequence continues at coordinate 18,110,763 of NC_081800.1, forward strand.
TACTGAAATAGCATAATGTTAACCAATAGTTAAATGACTACAATGCTTAGGCAATGGTTTCCAAGTTTTACAACAAACCATGTTTCTCTATCTAACATAATAGGATATAAAAGTCCCAATTTGGCCTAATTTGCTTACAGCAGTGACCAAGATATAAAAAAATAAAAATAAAAAATGCTCATGTATCTGGACATGTTATCCTGGACCAACCGCTAATAGCATTAGCACGAATAAACACAGTGAAATAAATACTTCAAACAGAGACAGGTTTCACAAGTTTCTCTCACTTTTTGCACGCTATAATGATATGTTTTGGTTGTAGCCTAATAAAAAAATATGTCAGAAAATATACTAACTTAAAATGTATATAACAAAATATGCTTAAAGTCACTGTAAAATGACAATAAATGTAGCTGTGAACTTTATGAAAGAAAAAAGCTGTGCAAGTGATTTTGGCATGTGTAAGAAGGATTGAGGGAATTTTGTGGTAAAACTACTGTAACGCACAGCCTCTCGAGGCCCAATGCTTTATTACTTCCAAAAGCAAATTGGGGTAAGTATCTCAAGTATGGGACTGTATTTCATTCAAAAGCTAGTTATTTTAGTTATTTATAACTAAATGTTACTTATTCGACAACCTCAGATCACGGCACTTGCTCTCTCTGACAGTGTCTGTTTTTCTTGTCTTTTTCTTTTTAACAGGCACTTCTGCTGTCATTGCTCTGGGACGTACATGTTCCCTCTAAATGGCTTTTCTGACAACTGATCTGTAAATACAGCCAGATCTGCAAGTCTCTCCTTCTCTCTCTCTCTCTCTCTCTCTTTCTAGCATCAGCAACCTCAATCCTATAGCAACACACACTGCCCCCATCGCAGCCCCACCTTTTCCAACAGCCCCCTGCCCTCCTCCCCATCTCCATTCCCTCAGCCACTATAAAAACACAAATATCCCATAACTCAGCTTGCCCTGCCACACTGCCTCCATCTTGCCCCGTACCAGGGGGCCCCTCAGGAAGGTCACCAACAAATGGCTTTCCAATTCACTGCCCCGGAAATAATTTTGTGTATTAAAACCTGAATCTGCACTTTCTGGCATAAAAGCTTTTCTAATTATTCTGTCGTCCTTGGGATAGTCACAGATCCTTCACACGGGGGGAAACAAATGACGGACCTGCCTGTTCAGCCGCCACAAACATCCGCTCTCCGTCTTTTTTCCTCTCTCTCGCTCCTGCCCCCTCCTCTGCTCCCCTCTCGCCGCTATATAGCTACCCCCCAATCTGTTTTCAAAGCGTGTCTGTCCTTTATTAAATTGTTTTCTTTTCCACATTAACAGTTGCCATGGAGACCTCATCTCTCGGATTATTTGAATTTCATTATATCTATTGATTTGGGAGCATTTCATCTTTTTTATTGTTTTTCTGTCAATTTTCGAAACGAATAACCATCTAATTTGCGTCAGTGCTGATTACGTTCGTCCCTCAATAGAGGTCGGCAGCTGTGCCGGGGAAACAAATCAATGAAAAACATCATAAAATTCTAAAGTACAATCAACCAGGATATGGGTGACATTCCATGGTTGCTGAAACTAAGTCATCAAAAAATATATACTTTTTTTGAGCCTCTGCGTGCGAGCGTGTGTTTGCGCGTGTGCACGTGTGATATATATGCATCCGTGCAAGCATATGACTCAATATCAGACGATGCTATGGTAAACTCAATCTACTCTTCCATGCCTCCCAGACCAAAACAAAAAAATGCTTACTTTGTGTTTAAATAATTTATGCAATTTTAGCATTTATGTATAAATTTTTTAATAAGCTGCTTGGAGCAAAGTGGCTATTAACAAAACACACAGCTGTCCAGCGGGCCGAGCACTCCAGATCAATTGCACTTTTTTATGACATGATAAAATGCTTTTAAAGCAATTTACACAAATATGGAAAAAAAAACTGCACCCAGGCTTCATTTATTCATAAGCCAGGGTAATAAAAAAACGTTGCGCAAAAGCCAGCATGAGAAGATGGTCCCAGGCCTAACCGAATCGGACTAGCTGTCCTTTCTGCAAGGACATAAAGTTTCATTACCGATGCACGCAGTCAAAGGCAATTTAGAAAACACAATGTGCAAAAGAAAAATATCAGCATATCGGAGGTGTTCACGTATAAAGGGGCGCCAGCATTTTGTTTCACAAATTTATTTATTTTTACCCCGAACGGTCTGCCATTGACACCCCACCCTCGAGGGAAGAACAAGGGAGGGAGGGATGAATGGATGGATGGATAGGTGGATAGACAGGGGCATGTTCAAGGTGAGAGAGATTGTTGAGAAATAATAAGAGGTCCTGACAGGAGTCCGCACCTCAGCGGTACACACATACACATGGCAGACGGCTGTCACCGGGGAGGCAAACGCCAGTGTGTTTGCATGTGTGTGTGTAAGGAGGCACAGGCAGGTGTGTGGCACCAGACCAACACTATCCATCAGCCACTCTAAAAACAGTCCCGGGTCTAATACTGACATTCTAATCCGTTTTGTGACACCAGTTTTGTCACAAACATGTTTGCATTACATACATCGTGCACTGCACATATAACAGGTGTGCTATTATTTTTAAAAAGAGTTTTGGGGTGACAATTTCCTTTGTTTCATTTCCATCGATGCTGTTCAAACATTTTAGGCCGATTCTAAAGACATCATTCAAACTGGAGTTGTATGGATTTAGTCAATGTTTACAGAGATATAACAGGCTAACATCTATATGCTAGCGTACTTCTAAAAGTTGACAAATCACTCAATCATTTTTATTAGTAATTACTAAATATATATTTAATATAGACACTACTATCCCAAAATTTGGGGTTGGCAAGATTTTTTTTTTCTATTTTTGAAAGTGTCTTGTACTCAAAGCTTCATGCTCAAAAATAAATGCATTTGTGAAGTATTATTACAATCTAAAACAATTTAATTCTGTTTTGTTATATTTTAAAATATAATTTATTCCTGTAATGGCAAAGCAGAATTTTCAGCATCCACTACCCCAGTCTTCATACGCTGATTTGGTGCTCAAGTGACATTTCTTATTTTTATATCAATGCTGAAAACATTGAAACTGTGATACATTTTTCTTAGGATTCTTTGATTAATTAAAATAGCAAATGAACAGCATTTATGTATTTATCTGAATCATATTTACTGTCACTTTTGATCAATTTAATATGTCCTTGCCGAATAAAAGTACACATAAAAAGATGCCAAACTTTTTAACTGTAGTTCATACACATTAATATTTACAGTTACTCTTAAATTAAACCAGACCATAAGTATTGATGACTCACCTTGCACTACAGATTTGCCCAATCAAATCTCTCTAGAATGGGAATGCCCTACCCCCTAATACCACCCGCCTCTGCCTGGCAATAGCAAGTAGCAAATAATGCTACATGACTGTAAAGTAACAATAGACTTTAAACTATGTTTATAGAAAAAACAAAGGCCCTTGAATATGTCCTTTCCAAGCTTCATGTTTCAATAGAAAGAACAAACCTGCACTAATTAAACAGTATCAACAAGGTCTTTAAGAAACAGAAAATAAAGCACATTTTGCTGTAGAGCAAGCCCTCTGTACTTCAGCAGGTTTAGCGTCTATGTATGCGTGTATGTTGAAGAGACATATCTACCATTAGGCTGAAGAGCAGGCTAATCTCATTTCAAAGTTTCGCTTCTCTTCCTCATGTGCTGACAGTCCTGGCCGCCTGCACTCTTTATAAATGCTCTGCTAAGGGCTCCATGTTTGCGACACATGTCAACATTTGACAAAGCATTACTTTTCGTACACAATATCCCGCGCCTGGGCCTCTGAGTAGCTAACAAATTAGCTTTTTATGTTTATTTGCACGTGGGTGTGTTTGAGGAGAGGACGGGCGGAGGGGGGAGACTGTAGGGGAAAAGCGCGAAGGACATTTGCGTTAACGTTTCTGTTATTCTGAATGTGTTCTTTTTAAATCAGCTTAATAGCCTTTCACAAAAAAGTACACTCATGGTACCATGGTAAAGTGTTGTAAGATGAAAATAACACTGTTCTTTGATATATATATATATATCAAGGTATTATAAAATCACCATATGGAATAAACATGATATTTTCATGATGCATGTAAATTCCCCCTCCCCCCCAAAAATAACATGTTTAGTTACTTAGCACATTATTTTATAGTGAAACGGGCACAAAGAAGGTGCTAAAGTCATGACTCCCACTGTCTATTGGGCAAACACATTTCTCTAGCACAGGAGACTGGATAAATACTATTTTATGTATCACTATATGAATTCAGAGAAAGTAATTACACCATTCTCTTTTGCTCCCACACAACAGCGGTGGATCTGAGCTTTGATGGCACAAAAGTGCAATTCAGTATATTGTACAATCGTAGGTGAATAAGTCACTTGACAGCTCTAGTTCTTGACAAATGAACACCACAAAGGCTTCATTGATCTGGTTTTTAAATGTTACATTAATAAGCTGTAAACACTGTGTTAAAACCACTTGATGTTAAGGAAACGACAGGTACTGATTGCTCTTCCCATGTCGGCTGTGGGTAAGGACCGCAGTTTTGGAAGTGATTTCAATATTTGCCACCCCAGCGGCTCTCCTTTTCTCTCTTATCAATGTGGCAACAATAACAAGCTTGTGTTTCAAACCAAACATTCCCACAGTGAATAATAGGCTATGTCTGAGTCCAGCCACCAGCAGCAATTTGTTTACACTGGACTGATCATAAACTACAACTTCCTACTGAAAAGCGATTTCTGCTTGACTTGATGCTTACAACAGCATATATCAATACAGAGAGATATCTGGACGCACATCCACATTAGGCTTTTCTTTTTAACATGTGCGAATTGACCGTTGTTAATAATGGTGAATAATATTTAAATATAATAACTTACATTTAAATATTAATCATTAGATTATATATTATTATAATATGTGAATGTAAATAAGTAAAGTATGATTTAGTTTTAAATATTTTGGGGGAAAATGTAGGACAATGATAATGATTGTTTAGCTGTTTGAAATGTGACTGCTCCCATTTTTCTTTTCAAATAAGGCATCATGTTTGTTTTTTAATGAGGTCACTATGACCAGAGTATTTGTTGGATATCCCTCTCTTTGTGCCCAGAGCCATCATGTCAATCAATGCATCTTCTAATTAAAATGATCTGTTGCCTAAATGTGACGCACTTACACAAATAAGCACACTAACCAGGATAACAGTAATGTTCATGTTTTCCACACCTTTAGACCAAAGGATTTTTGTGATTACTGAAAAAAAGTAAAAAATTTAAGAATTAATATTGCAATTAAAAAAAAGCTATTTCTAACCAACGGTACATTTTAGAGCTAAACATGAAGAAGAAGGTATGTATAAAAAAATATGCATATACTAAAATGTTTCTTTGAATAGAAATTAAATTATAATATTATTTATAATATTTAAAAAAATAAAAATACATACTTATATTTATTAATAATAATAATTATAACATATATATATATATATATATATATATATATATATATATATATATATATATATATATATATATATATTTTTTTTTTTTTTATTTTTTTTTTTTTTTAAGAGATCGCATTTAAAAAAAAAAACAATTTCTACACAATGGAACATTAACTTTACATAAACTAAACTAGAAAAATGTACAAAAATGTACTTTTTTTATGTACAGAACGTGTGGGGGGTGGGGGGTTGGGGGTAAACATTGCATTAGAGCCCAGTGAAATTGAGATGGGCTAATGGAAGGATAGAGGACTGATCAAAGCTTGCCCAGACTAACAGAGCAATAAAGCATTGTGTCCTTTCACAGAGGCTTTAAAAAGCACAATTAAGAAGGACCCAGGTTAATAATTAAAATGCATAATTATTGACCCTTATTTTCTATTCACCATAAAGTACATTAGATCAAGAAAACAGTGAGGACAGAAGGGAGGTGTCTCTAATGCACTCTTTCCTGCTTGAACTTCCTTTACATCCTAAAGTGCCAGTTCTTTATTGAGATTTGCACTTAATGAGGGTCTGTCACAAACAAATAAATAAATAAATAAATTCTCTGAGACCATCATCAAGCATTACAATCACCCCACCCCACTAGTGCCAATGCACACCCAAAGAGCCGGGCCAGACAGGGGAAATTTGAGGGTTAACTGTCCCTTAGGGGGCTATCAATGCACAGAGAAACCGTCACTGCTGGTGCCCCATTTGACAACCAGGCCCTAACAGATTAACATGCAGTCAAGAGTGATATATTTCCTGCCAAGTATTCCAATCACTGCTGTATAATGATTTTGTGTGTGGGAAGACACAAGAGGGAAACTCTTAATTAAGAAGAAATATTTGTTTTGGGGTTATGAATCTGGCTGATTCTGATTGGTCTACTTGCAGTGACACTGTTTAAATAGGTCAGTCAGATGATAAATTGTCATTTTGACACATTAAAACTGTCACGTCAAGAGGCTGAAGGAGAAAGAGGGATCAGCCAAAGAGGTCAGAATAAAATGGCCTGGTTCAAATGGAGGCCACTGAAATTACCAGGAGACTTCTTCAAAATCCTGAATGCCAAGGACAGGTGGATTAAGGTATTAAAACAATCGCATTTCAGTCTTGAAATAGTCCTACACACGACTCAGCATCAAGCCTATCTGTTCAAGATCAGGAGCGAGCAAATTCGCACCATGCGCAAGATTTGCTGTAAACACCATTGAAAGCTAATGTGAGCACTGATTATGGCAAATGTTCCTGAAACAATCCCATCATGGGAAGAAAAAAAAACTGTTAATGCACCCAGATGGTGAGCTGCTTCAGACTGACATTTTCAGATGCTACGCTAATATGCACAATTGAGAAAGCTACCAGAATTCAAAGGCATGTAACAACTGAGCATTTCAGTGTATTTTTTCCTCCTCTAATTAATAACAGAGAGCTGGCTGGAAGGGAGACAAGAAGACAAGGGTTACGCTAAAGTTCAGTTTTGAATCTATTTACAGTGCTGAATTAATAAGAACCGAAGGTGATAATAGTGCCAACACATTCAAACATTTGGGTGAGTGATTTTAATTTAATCAAAGCTGTTTAGTACAAGTCTTTAGCGTAACATCTGTGGAAAGGGAAAAACCACTCCTTTTTTCCCTCACTTTCCAGCTATCCAAGTGGATGGAAACCTATAATTTCTTCATGTGTCGCTATATAAACTAATTTGGTGTTGATGGTCAAGCCCTGAAGTGTATGTTCTCATTTATGGCTGTTCCCTGCATATGAAGAAATGGTTGAAAGAAAAGACCAAAAAGATCCCATTAGTGAACTCACTGCCATCATGGGACCGTCTCCAACAGAGGCACTTTCTTCACAAGACCAAAAGTTATGTCTTACATATATCTATCAAATGTACGGCTCTGTGAACCTATACACTTCTCAAATCCCATTCTAACCCTTAGATGAAAAAGCTGATGATAAAACTCTCGTTTTTTCCCTCTTTTTAGGATAATAAGGATAATGCATTTTTTTTCTTAAAATAAAATAAAATAAAATAAAATAAAATAAAATAAAATAAAAATAAAAATAAAAATAAAAATAAAATAAAATAAAAAATTGAAAATGTTTGACATTAAGGAGAAAAATACAAACTGCACGGCTTGTAATGATGATAATTAAGGTGAGCTGTGGTGAAATTTAAGCCTCTTAGAGGAACACAAACCATCTGGGACAACAATATTCCTGTGAATGTAAGGCCCATAAGCATCCACAGTCATACTGTACCCTTGGAATGGACAGAAAGTGACAGAAAACAGGATGTCAGCAAGAGAGGGGGGGGCAACATGTGCCCTTCAGTCTCAGTTAAGGCACAGCTAACCAAGTCTGACAGCTGCCGGCTCCTTAACAATTGGGGTCAGTTAGAGGAAAAGTAGCTCAAGTTTTCATGGCTTTGCAGGAGATGTTCAGGAGCAACTGCCCACTGCAGCATCAAAGGGGATTAGAGGCCGCAGCCATCTGCTGCCGGGACAGGCCAAGGGCCTTTCATGTCCTTCTTGTAGAGAAAGGCAATTCTTCCATTACACAGTTTTGAGTCCCAACATAAGGGAGGAAGGGTCTAGCTGGGAGGGACATAGCCAAATAGATCCAAATCAGTGAGAGAGAAAAGCCAAAAGTACACTACTAATAGCAGAAGGATTATGTTGGCGTCCAGTTGTCCGAATACGCTCAAAAGGACAAACAAATGTGCACTCATGAGCACACACACACCATCATGCTATTACAGGCTATTACATCACCATTTACTTTTTGTTAGTGATACCCAGTAAGGCCACACAGCCTACCTTTGTGCTACAAACATTAAAGATACCTCAAATTGTCAAATTTTTAGAGAAAAAGAAGAGTGAAAAATAAGTTTAGACTTGCATTGAAAAGTTTGTTTATGATCAGAAACTTATAGAGATTAGGGGGATGTAGCGATCAGTCAGCACACCCTAGCATGGTGGGTCTTACATGTTTTCTGTGTCCTGAATATCATTTTCCCTCTCTTAGACATTTATTGACAAGCTGTGCCAACGTTTTTCTTTCAGCAGCTAATTTGTTTTGGATCCCATTCCTGGCCTCCACCATGACTGTTACTTCAATAGTCTGCCACATTTCAGCTCAGCACTTGACCCGCCGTCGTCGCTTATTTCCAGCGCTCTAATTGTCGTTTAATCACATATCAACCTGTCACTTAAAGAGCCCCTTTTTCAATTGCAGGAATTTGCATATTGTGTGAAACTAATTTCTATCAAAAAGCTCTGCTGGCTGTGAAAGTGTTCGCCTACCTAGGCTCTATCTCTCTCTCTCTCTTTCCTCCAAAGCCTGATATTCTCCACTCTGAGTACAGGTTTGTTAACAGCCTCATACACGTGGTGACAGGAGAGATAAGGAGCCGAGAGCTCATGACGGAAGGTGCCGGTGAAAGCATGATGTCATAATGGTGGGGTTTGGTGGGCAACCGCTGGGGTTAATATCACCCTCCACTCAACAGTAATGGCATACATAGGGAGCACTCATTCCATTATAAAGCGTAGACCACACGTCCACTCCCATGTCTGCGACTCACAATGGGATTAAATGATCCTGGCCGGTCACAGTGACGGTCCTCCAGATATGGACAAGTTTAATTACGGAAAGGAGGGAAGCTCTTTGTTCTTCCTTTTATTTTATTAATTGATAAAGGGGGCCGGAAGGGGACTCTTGGGGGACAAGGATGAGGGAGTGTTTTTTAGAGGGGTTTAATCCCGTTAGAGGCAGCCACACTGGGACCCTACGTAAGCTTGAGGGAACCGATCTTACCTTGTACTGCTATCATATATGTGACTCTAAAGGTCCTGTAAAATGTTTGTAAACCTGTAAATGTAGCTTTACCGTCAAGCTCATCCAATATTGAGATTAATTTATCATTACGAGTATGTCATTGTTTACTGCCTCAAATTGTACCGTTATAATACCGAATTTTTGGTTTCATTTAAAAAAAAAAAAAAAAACAATACGTTGCTCCATCAGACAATCTGAACATTCATAGAAGGTGGGCTTAAATGAACTGAAACACTGTCAATATCCTAAAAGTGCACACTTCATGTACACACTAAGTTGGTCTCAGCCGTGACGCGTTGGCCCACTGAAGGGTTCAACCTCAACCTGACCAAGTTCCTTGTCATTTTTTTCAACAAGGAGTCAAGATGTCTCAAAACTGTCAAAAGCATTTTCCACAATGCTGAAGGGAGGGACAAGAGGGAGACAGGGGGGGGGGAGTGACCATGCACGCAGACATACGCACTGACACGGACTCACTCGCGAGGCTGTCAGGTAAATTAGATCTGAAAGCTGACAATTTCTGACCATATTTCCTTGATTATTTCAAACAAATGCACACCAGCCGCTCTAAGGAGATTAAAGTGACATAAAAGTCTCAAGTGGGAGGAGGGAGGGCAGAAATCCAGATCACCCCCATTGGTCCCCCTGCCTGACAGCAGCTATATCGCTATCCAATCCAATAAAAATCCCCCCTCCTTTTGCTTTAATTAATTTTACAGCTAGCTTGCTTAATTACTTTCAATCAAAATCCTCTTGCCATCACAAAATTAGAAATGGTTCAACTCCATTAGTCTAAATTCTTCATTTACATACACAAAGACTGTCAGCTCTTGCTAAGCAAACGGCCTCTCGCCTGATGAGTTTTTTTTCTTTCCCTTCATTCTATTTCTCTATCTCTCTCTCTCTCTCTCTCTCTCTCTCTCTCACACTGTCTTTCTCTAATCATAAACTTGTTTAATGTTAAAGGAGTGGTAGGGATGTCCAAAACGAACAGAAAAAAAGTTAGTTTTGGACATCCCTACCACTCCTTTAAAACTGATTAGATGGTGAATTGCCTGTATGACTGGTCGACTAATCAGAAGTCCTATATAATTAGATTCATTTTAGCCTCACCTTATCTTTTTCTAAGGGGGCATTTAAATAAGATGAGAAGAGCTTGACAGAGAGCAATGGAAAAAGAATGGAGGCTGTCTTGAGAAGCACTTTTAAAAATAGAACTATATTTAACTTAAAAATACAAGTTGTAAAATTTTAATTATACCAATATTACAATTAAATGAATACAAAAATAAGAAAAAAATAAAGTTAGTCAACCTCACCTTTAAACTAGTAAACTGTCCATTTTGAATTATTCTTAAAAAATAACATCTTATATTCTTCACGGTTCAAAATTGTTAAAATCAAAATTCTACTTCAAATAAATGAAGTACTTCTTTTGAGTACAATATTTATCAAAGAATGCTGAAAAAAAAATCACAATTTCTACAAAATATTAAGCAGCACAAAAGTTTTCAACATTCATAATAGTAAAAATAAATGTTAAAATATATTAACATATAAAATTATTTTGAATTTATATTTTTTATACTATATTATTGAAAATAATTGCAGCCTCGGTGCATATAAAAGTTATGACATTAGCCTTGACATTAAAGTTATAACAGCTATGTACAAAAAAGTTCAGTAAATCAGTCATTTTGCAACTTTTCACTTCTTGTTCCCTACCCGACAAAAACTGAATATGCTCAAAAATCTTTAACCAAAACATGCTATTTAAACAGGAACAAGAAATCTGCCTCAAACTAAAACAAAAAGTCCTTGTATCAAACAATCACTGCAGCAAGTCACACTGTAAACAAATAAATAAACAAACCACTAAAAAGCTTTAAATGTAATTGTTGCGATTACATTTTCACAAAAAATCAAAGTGTCAACCTGAGGTTATGAGTTCATTGCATTTTTCTTGGAATCTAATTATGAGTGCACAGGTTTCACTGAAAAATCTGAAAACTGAAAAGATAAATGTAAGGAAACTTTGGTATGACATAATTTTCAAATAGCTAGGTGGCAGATTAAGGCAAGTGCAGGACGGTGGGCACTTATGTACCCAACCTGGGTCTCTTGCCCTTTAGGATGGGGCCACACAAGCAGCCATCAACTACTGTAGTTTCAATGTGATATTCAAAGGCCATACAATAATTTCCACTGGTGACGCGCCCTCTCAATCACACTCAGTGCCCAAGGCCTGCACATCAACAGGAATTAAGGACATGCAGACACTGTTAGTGTGCTGGCCATGGAATCTACCCCCAGCTCTGCTCAAATAACTAGGGCCCTGTAATAATGACAAAATCAAAGCAGGCCCTCGTGGTGCTATGGACATCCCCAAGCATCATCACTCAATCCTGATATCCCCACACACACACACAGACACACAAAGTGCTGACTCTCACATGGCATGTTGTTTTGTTTCCCTCACTTTCCTTGACCACACGCATACAAAGCCGCACACACTCACTAACTGGGATGTGCTTTGATCTGTTGTCTGCACGCTAAACATATTTTCTTAAAACTGCTTGCCTCTTACGCTGTACTCACTGGTGATAATGCTGAGAGAAAGTGACTTTGGAAAAAACCTATTTGCAGGGTTTCATTTCAGAAGGTTTGTGGCACTTACAAAATCAGGCCAAGGGGCTGCAACCGTCTCCTGTTTGGATGTCCTGACTGGGACATAAAACCCAAGCCTGGGAAATTTGAAATCTACCAATTTTGACAAATTTCCTAATCCACATTTACTGAAATATTACTTGACCCTATTTACTTAATAATATTTTGCTTAACAATAAACTGGTCTGTTTTCTGGTCTCATTCATACATGCATTCATCTGTGCATTCATATGTTATTTAAAAAGCTTGCATTGTACTATATATATATTTAAACACCATCTCTACAAAGTCCTAAAAACGACCACTTTGCCCAGTCCAATCAATTACAAATATGCTACATTGCAAAAGTAAAATGGAAACTTTTTAAACTTTCATTTGCGATATCAGGGGACAGTGATGGAGGAAGACCCCGAAGCAGTGGGTCTCTGCTGGCTGGCTGGTGTTGAGCAGCAGTTCTGCATCCTTCAGAGCACCAGCAGTGCTTCTCTACCAGCCCTGCTCACTTGGGCTTGCCTAATTCTGTCACTTCGCTCCACGCTGAGCCTCTTTAAATGGCTACGCTGCATCTCCACTGCTTCCGCTCTCCTGTGCTCCTCTTTAACGAGGGGTTGCTCGTACCTGAGGAACAGCAAGTGGGAGCAGTGCCCTGATCATAGACCACCAGTCCGCCTGTCTGTCTCAATAACCTGTCTGCCTGTCACTGGCTTTCCTCTCCGCTCATGCAAATCTACACCAGGCTGCAGGGCCAATTTGTTGCCTTTTTTAAAATACAAATATTATATATAGGGAGCATTAAAGAGTATTATATATATAGATACAGAATTTACATCTAAATGTAAATAAAATATAACATTTTTATATATTATAAAAATAAAAGAATTTTTAAGAAGTGAAAAAATGTAAATGTGCACTTTCAATGCTCAATGCAAATTTGCTTTGAGAAAAACCACCAAAATGCATAAATACATAATTTTAATACATACAAAAATAAAAGTAAAAAATAAAGACCTTATTTTCCAAAAAATTAATAAAATGAATGCTGAAAAACAAAACAGATAAGGCAGTGGAACAAATTTCTATTCTATTATTTTAAGATTGTGGAACATAGCGTGTTGAGAAATAATTGTAATTCCAAAGAAAGATTATAAAATATGATTACATTCAAATCATGCAGTGACACCACACGCTGCAAAATAACAGCACAAAGGCACATTCATTACGCACACAAAACAGCATAAAGACAGAAACACAAACAGTGAATTGGAGAACTGTCCCCTCATTGTTCATCTGACTGCACATACATAGAAAAACTGTGTTTTCCCTTTATCCAATTATTTAATGAGAAAGGGAATTTGCCCCAATTCCCTCATTTTACAATGTATGACATGCTATACTACACAAAACAAACACACAAGAAAAAAAAAAAAGTTTAAACCCCAAGCTTTCCTTTTAAATTTCCCAGACACTCATTGTTCAGGAGAGTTTCGGATGATTTTAGCCATGATTTAATGTAGCTTGTTAAAGAGTGATGATGTCAGCACAACAGAGGAGCCTCTAAATCCACCACATTCACCCAAAATGCCTCGATGAGATAATCACGGGTGACGTCTGCGAAAACACTTATTATATTCGGCCATCGCCTGGCTGAAGCTGCTAAAACTCATCAGCGTTATTCCATATATCTCTCTGGGAACGAGGGTGGGGGGGAATGATCTGAACTTTCTTTTTTAAAGGGACAGGGCTTTTTCTATAAAGAAAAAGGCTGCTTTATTTTTTATTGTAGGGATTTACTTAACTCCAACATATTTTCCTTTTATAACATATATTTATTGTTTGTCTGAAAGTTAATGCAGGAATGGTAAATTTTAAGCACTTGTCCCTGTTCTTGTGCACATGTGCTTTACCAAAGTCCCATAAAAAGCTTGGAGTTGACAACTCAACACTAGAGATAAGAAAAGGATCAACCTGAGCCTTTCTCATTGCTTAATTTATTTTAAATCCCAGCTCTATTTACCCAGTGCAGGCCAGCAGTCATTGTCGATCTAAACCTAAAAAGAAAGTAATCGGTTCTTCAGTGTGGCACATTTATGAAACTAGTCAGGTATTTATATGGATACGTTGATAATCTCACTACTTTCAGGGGCTACGGCCTGAGTTGTGAGTCTGCTGGGTCGAGGGCAGTGGCTCCCTGTAGTCTAAGTTAATAATGAGCTCTTCGGCAGTATGTGATGTGGAGGTCCTAATCCTCCACCTGGACCCTGTTTATCATCGGAAAGAGCCACACAGTCAAGGGAGGGGGAGTGCAAGGCACTCGGACCACTCACATCAGACAGGATATCTTCTCCGATGTGCCAGCACTTTAACCCGGCCTGTTATTAAAACTCTAATCTGTTAAACATGTCAATGTTAGCACTTTTAGCATGATTAATAAAACGAGACTCCAGAGAGCTGCGCAGGCTTTTCTGTTGCCCTGAGTTGTTTTGTTTCATGCGTTTCTTTAGTTTCATTTTTAAAAAAAAATTGCCTCATTAACAGTTTGAATTATCTACTCACACATACATAATTCTCCAAACATGTTATTCTGGTATGCACCTCAGGTCAATCGGATCTGAAACTGAAAATGTATTACTCTGAAAGATAAATATTTAATGCCAAGACACATATCTTCATGGAGCAAACTCGAAAAAAAGGTTTCCAAGATGCTAGTATCAAATTTGCTTCATAGAATCTGAAAGAGTGTATGTACTTGCAGAGAAAATAGGGTGATGCACAGCAACGGTACTGAGGCGGAGGGGGAGACTTAAAGGATGTGATTTATCTGAGCTTGATTGCGTGTTAATCGAGGTTACGTGTATTAAGTGGAATCTAATTGGAACAGACACTGGCAGCCTGACAGATCGACATGATGCAGATGGACTGAGAGAGAGAGAGAGAGAGAGAGAGAGAGAGAGAGAGAGAGAGAGAGAGAGAGTTGGAGAGTGAGTCAGAGAAAAAGAGAGTGAAAGCAAGAGAGGGACACCGCTGAAGCAAATATGAATCTACTAAGAGGTTCTTCCCCGAAAAGAAACTTAAAGTATGAATTTGTACTTAACCTACTGCAGTTACTCTTAAAGAGTCAAAAACTTCAATAATGTAAACGTAAAATGAAATTAGAACCTACTGTAATGCAATTATTGTAAATGAATAATCTGTGTAGGTTATTCAAAAGAAATCAAGTCAAAATGTAACTTGCAAACGACTTCTTTGCATGATGACATCACTAAGGCCATTAAAGGTATCATCCAATCACTCTTTGATGGACAAAATCCAAAAAAAAAAATTCTCATAGAATGTCCTGTTTACATTTAAAAATGTATCACATTACGAAGTCAAATGGCTGTTTACATTGATTTCTAAGGGGATAGTTTACCCAAAAATGAAAAAAGGTGTCCAGTGTTGTTTGAAATTCATTAAATGAGCAAAAATGTTGAATGTTTCACGGAAGAAAGTGTCACACATGTTTTAAATTATAGAAGATACAACTCCACAACTTCTTTTTGGCTTTAGCACTCCTAAGCCTAAGCCGGCACAAACATTCTCTTATACTTCATTGGAAACAGAGGGGGGGGGGGGGGTCTTCCCCTTAAAAAAAAAAAAAAAAAAAAAAAAAAGGCCCAGCTGCTCCAGTACATCTCAGCACTGGGAGTCAACTGCCCAATTTTGCACTCAGCTCACCAGCTTTTTCTATCCTAGAAGACAACTGGTTTGAAGGGCCTTGCTTTAAATCCGAAGCATTCACCCTATGACGATGACTGAGTGCCCTTTGCAACATTAGTCAGAAAAAAGGCACAAGAGGCACACCTGTTGTGCCAAGCAACTGCTCTCTGAAAGACTACACAAACACGTAACAAATTATACCAACAGAAAAGGAGGGGGTGAAAAATATCTGTAGCTATGCCAAATACTGAACGGGAGGAGGAGACTTTAAGGTTTCTCTCTCAAATGAACGCGTGGACACAAGCCTGTTAACAGACATCGATTGCATCAGGTCATGGACTCAGAAATGCCATTTGTAGTCATCTTTTATCACACCTGTGTTCAATAACAGGCCTGCGTTATTAACAGCAGAACATAACCGTTGTGGATGACTGTGTCCATTCGAGTCCCTTCATTTTGCATTCGTTCTTGCATGATAATTACACGACTGATGATGTGAATGATATCATTTTGTGCTGTAATTTCAGATTATTTCACATTCAGTCAACCCAAAATAAAAAAAAATAAAAACACCTTTTTTAAATATCCAAATAAGATTATTGGACTACGTTTTACAAGAAAATCGTACTTTAGTCTTTCCACTCTCAAAATTCCACACTTACTCCATTGTGTTACTTGTCGTTTCATTGTTAACATGTGCTTGCAATTTCACAGTGAAAGCTAATCCTACACCATTTTTTTGATTTGGTCAAAAATAGGTTAATGAAATGTTTAACATTTTATCCAAATTTACTTCAAGATGTATTTTACATTTTATAATTTCTATCCTTCTCTAGGATATGAACCCATGATGTTGGTGTTGCAAAAACAGAAAGATGTACAACATTGTTTTGTGAAGACTAGAGAGAATAAACCCTCAGCCATCCACATCAAACACTCAAATCACTCTTGACACAGTCCCGTCACAGTGCCGAGACAAGGGACTGAGCTACTCCTCTCCTCTTCTGATTTGATGCATGCTGACTGTTACACTAATGGCATTAATAAGGACAAAATTACTATTTTGAAACACTGACTTTTCATCTTCCTAATCTGTCTGGCCATGTCCCTGCCCCCAGTCCTCCATTATGGGACCTGCGGACGGGTAGCCTTCCCATTGCTCGGTATGCCATGCAAATTGATTGCAATATTTTGAGAGGCCAAGAAGACTATGATCATTTAAATTTGACCCTCAGCTATTTTTAAGTGTTTGATTGAGATAGCAACTCATCCAGTTCAGCCCAGACTGGCCGGATAAGATTTCTCTTACTCTGGATTTTCTTCTTAAGCATGGCAGAGGCACATCCATGCACTCGGCTTGCAAAATTAAGTGCTGCAGCAGAAATACGCAGAAATTTAGAACACAAATAAAGAAATATAGATAAATATGTATTGTAATCTGCAAAGGGAGAGCTGGTCATACTCTGCTAGGCTTTGGGCTCTAACATTGAGAGAAATGACACAGTATGATCAAGGACATGAATTGCTCATTGATTTTTAGCGCCAGCTTAACTATCCATTCCAATTGATTTTAACCCGGCTGGGTTATGCGAGCTATGACACTTTTAATGCATCTTCAATATGGCAGATCACTACTGACAGAGAACAAATTTCGAAGCACACAGGAGGGAGAAAAAAAAATGTTGATATGTAAAACAAGAGTTGTTTCTCTCTCTTTTCTCTATCTTTTCTCTCTCTTCAGCCCTCTTGCACCCAGTTCCTGGTTGGGAAATATGCACATCATAAAAAGTGTAGTTCAGTCTCTAATTATTAGTGACTGCCTTACCAGTTTTGTTACCTTAGCAGGTTACAAAATAGAGGCAAAGTTATATAAGTCTGCCAAAATGCTAATTATAGCACATAGCTCCTCTTTGTGAGCCATTGAGAAATTGCAGAACCTTCTAGGTGCACAGGAACCAAATAAAACCTTTACTGCCTCAACATGCACATACAGAGCCTGCTTACCAGAAGTGAATCAAGTTTCCACCAAACCTGTACAGGAATTGGGGCCAAAACTTAAAAATGCTATATATTCTACATGAAAACAGCATTTTTCTATTGTTCTAATTTACTATGAACCCACTTTTTAAAAAATAAGTCTACTATTCTTATAAATAATAAATAAAATAAATTAAATTTTGTGAATCATTCTTAATGTATCTCTTCTCTATCAATGGTATTATATCATTTGCATCAATTATGAATTAAGCCTGGGTTTAGTGAAATAAGAGATAATGTGAGACGTGATCCAATGGGCTAAATGTCATCTGTCACAGAGAAACACGTTAAAATAGAGGCTCGCTTTCCTGTGTGGGCTCAGCTTTCACCCTGGGGAGGGGAAATTTCTTTTACTTCTGCAAAACACCGCTTTCAAATATCACAAAGTCTCTTACGGTGCACTCATTTCACCCCTATTGGTTCAAGTACCTATTAAGTTCGAAAGACAATTTGTTCTGAAACCTTAAATTTCAGAACAAACATCTTCCCTTTTCTCATCCCACCGGAGATATACCTTTTTATTTCCGCATACTATGCTAGTGGCCTAGTGAGACAAGCTAAATGCAGATTTCAGTGCAAATGGGACATGGCTAGTGTCTTTCCAGCACGGTGAGTGGAAGTAGCCACCAGCGCTGTGTCTATGAGAGTGTCAGATTGTTTGAGTTAGGATGAAAGACAGGCTCCCTGTTAAAGCTGCAAGAGCTTTCAGCCATGCACTTGTTTCTCTCTGCCTCATTCATGCTCTGGCCTTTGAGAGCAAACTGCACACTGATTCATTTCAACAGGATGAGAGGCTGTATATGGGGAACAAGATTTAATTGTTCTGTATATGATGTCAGTGAAAACAGAAGTTAGATAAAACGGACAAAACATCCATTTGGAAACATCTGGGGACATCCTCAACTGAAAAAAAAAAATAAAAAAATAAAAAAATAAATAAATTCCATGCATGCATGTAAATAATAATGTAATATAAAACGATAACTGATAATTTAATTATTCATTTATATAAATAAACATTTTAATAAACATATAGTGCGTACTAAGCTATAGGGTATTTACATCACAATCTTTAGTAATTATAGGGTATAGAACTCCATAGAAGTAAATGAGTGTGCAGAACAAATTCTTCAAAGATTTGCAGTGCTTGAAATATCTAAGATATTATATCTTCTTAAATCAGTATAAGGGTATTTAAGCGTAACAGTGTCCAACAACTATGGCTTTTTGATCACTGTTCTTTCACAGGCACATACATTTTATTTCTGAAAACACAAACACTAAAAAAAACAAACAACAAAAAAAAAGAACACGAACACCCTCCAGCATTATTGACGATGTGATAACTCTCATTTTGAAATTGACTTCGCACTTGTGCGTGTGCTTTGCATGACAGCATAATTACAATATTTCACTTTTCCTGTTGATTCACTCTATTTGTGCACAGCTATGATAGAGCCAGCACAATACGTCTGCCAGTTACAACAGCAATGAGACACGTCATGGAAAACTTTATGATCTCATGTTCCTGTTAATCAGGGTTTGAAAAAAGCGAAGTCCTTCACTCCTATTTACCTAAACCAGCTCACTTTGTGTAGCCTTATTTTATGGGTTTGTTGTTTTAGTGTGAGGTATTATAACTTTGCATTCTTTCTCAAGGTCAGCTGCTGGCGTGACACACACAATATTTGCTTACGGGGCTTTTCAGGTCAGTTCTATTATATTTACATCAAATAATTTTTGATAAAGGATGTAAAAGACCTATAAAACAGAACCATAAATGGGAGAGGTGTAGTTGAGGAAAAAGTACAAAAGATCAACAGGGTTTTTTTTTTTCATATCTTTGACACGTTGATGTTTTTGTGCTGAACCTTGCCAAGCAATGCACCTAAACTAGGACAACAAAGTGGGCACCAGCTCTTGTTTCTACCCAAAGTACCTGTCTCTTATCTCTACAGCTCTATAATCACTTAACAAAGACTCGGGCATTTGCACAAATTAAAACATCAATAATGCACAAGTGCTTTTCAGTTTCTGCCACACAAACCCCAGTGCTGGGGCAGCAGTACTCTCTTAAAATGTGCCACACTCTTGCCCCGAGAGACCTCAAATCCCGTACCAATCCACACCCCATAGACACGGGAGGGGGGAATTAAACTCAAACGATCAGGGGAAGGCTTATTTTTTAGGAATGAGGGAAAGTGGTGCTTCAGTGTAAACAGCCAACACCCTTGAGTGGCTAACTACCATAAACAACATCACCACAGCATGGTCACCATTTGTCATTAGTGGTCTCGTTGCGAACACAGACAGCTTTAATTCAGGCCAGGGATTCTGCCCTGTCTTTACATATCTAAATCGGCAAAGGCTGGTCTCTTATTTACAGGGATGAGAGCGACCAAACCATCATAGTGAGATGAAATATTGCATGTTAAATATGCTTAAAAGGGGTCAAAACAAGTCCACTATGCGAGAAAAGAAAGAGAGGAAGGGTGGAGGAGAAAACAGTCAAAATTAAAGGGTCCGAAGACGGAGCAAGGAGGTGTTCTATAAGAGACGGTCCGTTAGTACATTAATCTTGTCCCCCGTCTTCACGTACTATCCACTTATCTCGAAGAATGTATAGTCTATATAGTCTTAAAAGTGAGATAACCATTCAAATACTATAGGATTTGTAATGTGTGTGCTTGAGCCAAATGTGCATGTTCATGCACATTAAACATTCCTTCTATGGGCCAAAAGATGTCAAAGACAGAATAACTGAGATTCTCACACACACACACACACAGAGGCTTTTAAGCTGACACATTACAATTAAGTTACTTTATTTTTCCCAAGTATAATATCTTATCTTTTTTTCTAAACAGATTATTTCATGTTTATCATTATTCCATAGTTTTTTCTTTCTTCCCGATACCCATGCAAACAATCCCCTTGTTAGCAAACTGTTAAGACAGGCGCTTGGTAGCCTACACAAATTGCGCTCGACCAAGCGAATTTGTTTTGCAAGGATGACCTGTTTAATCATCTCATTTTCTTTTGCGGACGTTTATTCATCTGGTTTCCACGGTTACAGAGAACATTAAGGGGCTACAGTAATAAGGCTGGAGAGTCAAACAGGTAATAAAAAAATTAACGCCATTTTGCAGCAGCCGAGATTGGTCTCTGAAATGAATCAAGGGAGAGGGGAGCGCACACGCAGGTGAAAAGGGGCCTCCAATATTTCCAAACAATTAAGGGCCGGGCTGGTTATTTCACTCTGTAGAGAAGCTCAGATGGGCATCCAATGGACACGACACTTTCAGAACAATCAGTGCTCGGCTGTTTTAAAGTCATAATGTTCCCTTATTTATCGTGATACTCTGATTACTTATCAAGACAATCAAATCCAACTGAATTACGATTATTAAAATTTCTTCCCTCCATTCCAAGATAAGATTACTATTAGTTGCAAAAGTACAGTTATAAAGACATGTTGTAAAAATCTATGTATTTACAACCCGAATTCCGGAAAAGTTGGGACGTTTTTTAAATTTTAATAAAATGAAAACTAAAAGACTTTCAAATCACATGAGCCAATATTTTATTCACAATAGAACATAGATAACATAGCAAATGTTTAAACTGAGAAAGTTTACAATTTTATGCACAAAATGAGCTCATTTCAATTTTGATTTCTGCTACAGGTCTCAAAATAGTTGGAACGGGGCATGTTTACCATGGTGTAGCATCTCCTTTTCTTTTCAAAACAGTTTGAAGACGTCTGGGCATTGAGGCTATGAGTTGCTGGAGTTTTGCTGTTGGAATTTGGTCCCATTCTTGCCTTATATAGATTTCCAGCTGCTGAAGAGTTCGTGGTCGTCTTTGATGTATTTTTCGTTTAATGATGCACCAAATGTTCTCTATAGGTGAAAGATCTGGACTGCAGGCAGGCCAGGTTAGCACCCGGACTCTTCTACGACGAAGCCATGCTGTTGTTATAGCTGCAGTATGTGGTTTTGCATTGTCCTGCTGAAATAAACAAGGCCTTCCCTGAAATAGACGTTGTTTGGAGGGAAGCATATGTTGCTCTAAAACCTTTATATACCTTTCAGCATTCACAGAGCCTTCCAAAACATGCAAGCTGCCCATACCGTATGCACTTATACACCCCCATACCATCAGAGATGCTGGCTTTTGAACTGAACGCTGATAACATGCTGGAAGGTCTCCCTCCTCTTTAGCCCGGAGGACACGGCGTCCGTGATTTCCAACAAGAATGTCAAATTTGGACTCGTCTGACCATAAAACACTATTCCACTTTGAAATAGTCCATTTTAAATGAGCCTTGGCCCACAGGACACGACGGCGCTTCTCGACCATGTTCACATATGGCTTCCTTTTTGCATGATAGAGCTTTAGTTGGCATCTGCTGATGGCACGGCGGATTGTGTTTACCGACAGTGGTTTCTGAAAGTATGCCGATGAGTGATGCAGTGTCGTCTGAGAGCCCGAAGACCACGGGCATCCAATAAAGGTCTCCGGCCTTGTCCCTTACGCACAGAGATTTCTCCAGTTTCTCTGAATCTTTTGATGATGTTATGCACTGTAGATGATGAGATTTGCAAAGCCTTTGCAATTTGACGTTGAGGAACATTGTTTTTAAAGTTTTCCACATTTTTTTTTACGCAGTCTTTCACAGATTGGAGAGCCTCTGCCCATCTTTACTTCTGAGAGACTCTGCTTCTCTAAGACAAAGTTTTTATAGCTAATCATGTTACAGACCTGATATCAATTAACTTAATTAATCACTATATGTTCTCCCAGCTGAATCTTTTCAAAACTGCTTGCTTTTTTAGCCATTTGTTGCCCCCGTGCCAACTTTTTGAGACCTGTAGCAGGCATTAAATTTTAAATGAGCTAATTAAGTGGATAAAAGTGTAAAATTTCTCAGTTTAAACATTTGCTACGTTATCTATGTTCTATTGTGAATAAAATATTGGCTCATGTGATTTGAAATTCCTTTAGTTTTCATTTTATTACAATTTAAAAAACGTCCCAACTTTTCCGGAATTCGGGTTGTAGATAAAATATACAAATCTAAAAAAAAAATTGTTGCAGATTTCCTTAATCACAATGACTATGTAAAATACATTTTTGGAAATTATTTTTGGCCCTTTTTTAAAGCATTCCAAATCACTACAGAAGGTAATGTCTCTCTCTCTCTCTCTCTCTCTCACCCTCGACTTTGACAAATGTTGCCCCTTTGCACCAACCAATGAGTCTGACTATAAGCCAAATATAGAAGATTCCGGCACAATAGGCAGGACAGGTGTTGGAACCCCTCTGAAAAGATCTGGCCTCAGTAACTGAGACTAACAAAATCCAAATATGGTATTTAAGGAGAGCAGCGTACAGGAAAAATAAACAAGCCATTAGCATTCTCTATCTCTCCCCTATACCTGCCTTATGCTTTTAGACAATCCACACATACCAGGGAGCTAAACCACAGATTGCATAATGTAAGATCTAAAAAAAAAAAAAAAAAAAAAAAACTCTGGGCTGACTTGAACAGGTATTTTCATTCTATTTCTGCTGGTTGTGCAAGCCTTAACATGGCATTTGTCATGGTCTGCGCAGTGCTGGAAAATATCTAAATCAAGCTGGAACACTATTTAATGAAGGCTGCCTTCAACAATCTAACATGCCCTTTCATTCATTACTCATTACTTTCAGTGTGTATGAGATGGACATAAAATTGCACAGATAATAGCACAAAGCCTGGTGTCAGGTGTCTCATTTGGCACAGCACTAACACAGGGTTTGACTTTTTCATAAGTTGGCCATTCCAAAAATATACACTGGCTGCAAAAAGTCACTTATTGACACTTACAATGTGTGAATCTCATTGCATTAGATAACAAAATATCAAAGCAAATTGAATCTGCTTACAAATGTTGCTAGAGCCTTTCTTAGAGCTAACCTCACTTTTCTGAGACATTTTTGTAATTACTTTTAACCAAATGGTTTTTAGTACGCTTTTTAGAACATATATATTTTTTAAATATATAAACAATATAGAGGCCTATCATCATTTGAAGCTTAACATTAATTTCACTTGAGAAGAGTAATTAGTCTATCAATAAAATAAAAGCCACTTTTTCAGCGCTTTGATATGTATGTATATTTAAAATGCGCAAGATTTAATTTAATATTTTGTTGTCTAAGGCAAGGTCATTCAGACAGTTTGAAATAAGCATAAATATAAATACAATATTTTAAAATAATTATATTAAAATTTTAATTAAGATTTTATTTATTTAATTATTTATTTCAATTTGATCAAAATAACCTCACTTTTCTGAGACATTTTTGTAATTACTTTTAAGCAACTGGTGTCAAGGTGATTTTTAGTGTGCTTTTTAGTATACATATTTTTTCGATATATAAACAGTATAGTGTTTTATAATTTGAAAATATTAATTTCACTTGATAAGAGTGATTATTCTATCAATAAAATAAAAGCAACTTTTTCAGTGCTTTGATATGCATGTACGCATATTTAAAATGCACAAGATTTGATTTAATATTTTGTCAACGTCATTCAGACAATTTGAAGCATAAAATATCAATTAAATATTTAAAAATAATCAAAATAAAAAATAAAGAAAACCAAAATGTATAAATAAATAAAAAGTAAAATAAAAATGCATGCAAACAATTCTTTTCATTAGCTCTGTCTTGTTAGAATTCAAGTTGAAGCAATTTAAAGACGCCAAATCCACACCTGTCATCCAGACAGTTCCAATGAGCAAGAGCAGGCAGTCGGTTTCAAATACAGACTAAGGGTATGAACTAGCACAAAGGTCAAAGAGACACCTTAGCCTCCCCCCTTTCGTCTTAACAAAAGTCTGGGGTTGGGACAGAACAGCCTTGAGTCCTAAAACTCCTCTTGTAAAGGCAGAAATCCCCAAAAGTGGACACACAGAAGAGTCTAAAAAAGCTCTAAGCTCTAGCCATGAGACCGCCAACTGCTCTGTTAACAGCCTCTTAACAGGTGTGGGTCCAAGAACCATGTAATCCTATCAATTTACAAAGTGAAAAAAAGAAATTCAGTCAAACAACAAACTCCCGAGCCCCCTTTTGCACTCTCTTGTTCTCTCTCTCCTCTTGGTTTAGTGTGTAGGCTGTGACAGAACGCAACAGCTGGGCTTCAGATTTATCATGCACAGACTGTAATTATTGCTGCTGCTGCCTGCTACTGACCCAAGTGAATAGAATGTCACAGGCAAAAGCACACACAACCAGACGATTCACGGCAGGGGAGGATTCGAACGCAAGCACTCCTGTTTGCAGTCAATTACCAGAGAGGACAGGATATCAGCTCTGTGGCTCTCTAATGCAAACAATCTCAGAGGAAAAAAGGCAACAGGGAAGACATTCATTTCCCATTCGCTTATCACAAAATCTGAAAATAAGTTTTTTCAAATAAGCAAATTTTCATGACTGAGTAGATAAGAGGGAACTTGCTTCAAGAGATTAATGCAACATGCACACAGTGTCGAGATTTCACACAAGACCACCCGGAAAAGCAATGCTCTAATCTTATCGCCCACGCCACCCCATGTGACCTGTGTGTATAGGTCCGAGAGAAGGAGCTAAAGACTGCTAGCGTGCAGGCACCCATCCATCAGCTCGGGCCAATCCGTCCCTTAACTGCAATCTAGCTGCCGTTCTCCACTCCTGCCAGACTAAAGGAACTCGTCAGAGTGGCTGAAGCCTGTAGCTGCACTCAGCCGTCAAGAGCGGGTTACGGTAGTCCCTCTAACAACCCTGCCTGAAACCTGCCTACAGGGTTGTTCACACCTTAAAGACCCCTGCCACATTTAAAAGGATTAGTCGCCACATTTTGTACCGGCTTAATCTTCCTTTCAGCCAGCATAATAAGGGAGCGCCGATAAGCGGAGCATGCAAATTTCATTCGAGGCCATTGGAGCTCAAGCTTTCAGACAAACAGACTAAAGTCTTCCACACTGTGCTAATTGCTTCTTCATATTCTTCTTTTCCCCTCTTATATGCTGTATCAGCTGCCACAGATTATTTGTCTCCCCTACTTTGCATGAAATTAGAATTTCATGTGGAAGATCATAAACGTGAAATGAAGCCATTCTGCTAGGCCCTGCGCGTAGAGGAAGACCTTTCAACAACTTTTCTAACCATATGGGCCAAAACGAGAAAACACAATGTTTTGTCTGCACCAAAGGGGGGAAAACGGATCATAAAATTCTCAATCGTGTGGCACATTTGTTGCAAAAGGTGAGGTAGATAGCGCAAGATAGCAGCACTTTTTTTTTTTTTTTGTGAGATGCAAAACTTAAACCACAAGCTCCGTGAAGCACCGGTACCTTGATAGTAATACCTTTTTCCTCTCTTATATAGTTGACTTTTGTTTTACTCAAAATGATACACACAACTCACCTGAGCTCTGTTTATAACTGGATTTGCTTACAGCAAGGCAAATTGCATTCTTGGAAATTATATCATTACTCAAATAATATTCCAGCTTATTCACAAAGACAACATACTGTGATGTATTTGTTTAAATTAATATGCAAAACCGTATCCATTATTATCCTATTTAAATAAAAAAATAATAATATTTAATATACAGCAAAATTATACAATAAAAAAACCTGCATATTTTAAGCATATAAATCTATGGATATTTGTGATCGATTTATCATTCCACAAGGTTTTCTAGCACAGTATCAATTACATCATATATACTGTATATATATATAGTATATATATATATAAGTGACAGAAACATTCTGAAGTTTTAATTAGGGTCTGGTGTCTCCATGAATGCACAGGAGGAGAAGAGAGACCTCATAAGCATCACGTTCACATGCCTAGAGATTGATCCGTTCCTGTATTAGTCTCCGTTATCGTTTGTCTGACTGTGAGCTCGGGGACTGTTGGAGTATTAGGATGACAAAGTTCATTCTGATGTTAGGGGACCAGTGACTGATCAGGAAACTCAAGCTAGACTCAGTCGCCCTCTCTCTGTCATTGCTTTGCTTTTTTATTTTTATTTTTATAAGACGGACATATATAAAAGGAAACAAGTAAATACATTTACTATAGCAGTTAAATCTACAGCAGATTACTGCTGATTACTGATTATTATAAATAACAAACTACACTATTTATATATTACCTTTGATCATTAAAGCTGCATTTTGTTTAAAAAAAATAATGTATGAGCTATATGGATTCAACATTTCAATAAATACACACACATTAAAAAAATTTAGTAAATGGAATTTTTTGCCATATTTTAATATTAAAAACTTTTTTTTTTTAATTCAAGTTTATTTTTGTTTCAAATGATTCAAAATGTACAAAATGGATTTCAGATGTCCTTCTAAAAGGGGCTCACCTTTCTTCTGTCATCTGTGCGTGTCATCAATTATAGATTAGAATTTAAAGAATATGCATGAGTTGACATGGCAACACTGATCACCCCTTCACTAAAGAGCGCTCTAGCCTCTCTCAGCGGTCGGGTGTGCCGAGGGTCCCTCGGGAAATATAAGCATAAAAGGGGTTAAATGTGATGCCTAGCATCCTCTCCCCCTTGAATGTCCTCCTTCCGAATGTACTTCAAAAATCTGTTAATCTGCAGCACACAACATTCCCATTAGCATAGACCAGCCCCCTCATAAAAATTCCAGCTAGTTTAATTAAAAAATGTAAATTTACTGTCATCCGAAGAGCTGCAGAATTAGGACAGCAACAGCCTTTTTTATTGTTTAAGACATCAAATTGATTCGGTTGTTGCTAAATTGTGATAAAGGTTATTGAGGGCTGCAGACCTTGGGTTGTTTTTTCCTCCTCATTTGATCCTATTTTGCAGATGAGTGGTAAAGGTGCTTAGAGTGGACAGAGGCTAAAACTGCTTTCGCTTACAGAGAGAAAAAAAAAAATGCTGGAGTAATAAAATAACTCCAGTCATCTGAACAGAGGGCGTGCAGCAAAATGACAACGATTAAAAAAAAATCTAGGGTGTGTCTCATTTAGAATAAAACAGAAAGCAAACTGTTTAAAAAAAAAGGGGGAAAAAAGTGTCTGATAAATATAACATAATTAATCTGAAACCACTTCTTAAAGTTCATGAGATGCTCTTTAAAGGAAGCAACAATAACATTTATTTTCACTTAGTTTAATTTCATCTTTCACCATTTATCTTTTAGAACAAACAGTGTTCATTAGTGTCAAGAATATATATATATATTTCTTGTCTGAGGGCAACAAGACATGAAGATATCATATCAATAACTCACTTTATTCAAAATTAATGTTTGAATTTTCAGTTATGACAAAATCTACTTTTGGCACTGGAAAAATTCACTAATGTATTTGAATATATATATATTTTTTTCCAAGCTTAAAAAAAAAAATTGTGTGTGTGTGTGTGTGTGTGTGTGTTTATTAGTTAATAACCAGTCCTATTTCAAAACTTCAAAAAGTGAAATTCTGGAACAAGTAAAAATGTATGTTTTAATTTAATATAAAATATATGTGTGTGTGTGTATATATATATATATATATATATATATATATATATATATATATATATATATAGTTTTTTTTTTTTTATTAAATAAAAATATAGCAGTTACACACAACCATAAATAATCAAATGAGTGTCAAAGTGACATCTAAAACTCTACCTGAACAGCATCGAGTAAAACACATTGATAGCCAAGCAAACAAGTGTGTGAATAAACACTACAATTCTGGGCTAAATGAAAACTATTAATAAAACAAATAAGTTTAATTTTCCAGGAACTCTATTTAAGACTAAACTGAAATAGAAATCTGACAAGCCCAAACCACACAATATAAACTCACTATGCTAAAACAGCAGCATTTATTTCAGGAACATTTCGCAGTTTCTGATTTTATAATAGTATCTACAGCTCCAAAAGCCAGGTTATTTGGTAATGAAATCAGAAAATAGGATGGGACAGTATGACTGACATCAATTTCATAATATCCCTAAACGGAAGAATAAGGAAAACGGAGAGGGATATCATCTGTTCTATGTGCCCTTACATGTGTCCAAACAACATTACTACAGCATTTTGTTTACTCAATCCCCTTGGCAACAAACCCCTAGGCCACACCAGTCACTTCGCTAATATTTTTACATGCCTATTTATGTTTATGCCACATCGGAGCCTCCATAAAGTTAAATCAACATCAAAAAAAGAAATAAAAAATTCCCTTGACCACAGACAAACATGACTGCTTTAATAAACACAGATATATGAGTTTCAAACATCGCCGGACGCCTGTAGGTAAGAATGATACACCATGTCTAAATAACAAATAAACACGACTACTTCCAGGTTTAAAATGAAAGTAGTCTACTTAAATTCTTGCCCTCCTGAGAGGCATGAATAAAGTAAGAAAAGAAAACACGGCACTCAGAGACAGAGTGATCGCATTAAACCCTGCCATCTTCTCACGGCTTGTCACACAGTTATAAATAAAGGTACAGTAAACTCACAGCAATGATACGCTGCACTTAAAACAAGAGCAACTTCCCTGTTCAAGACATATTTTATATTAAAACACTCACCTATGGACACACACATTCAAACACACAGAAAGGTTAGAGAGGAGGGTCACTTACCATATTCAGGGTAGTCGAAGTTAAATCCTGTCAAGCATGTAACTTTCATAATAGTACTGAAATCTGTTTGAAAACCATCAGATGTAAGCTGGTCTGCGAGAAAAGGAAAACTAAAGGAAGTTGACAATAAGTGCCTTTTCTGCTCTCAATCATGTACTAAAGTCCTTAACATGTAATCTGTCAATAGTTTGAAGCAGAGATAATGCCGGCTGCCACGAGTGAGGTTGATTGGCAGCTTGGCTTGGCCCCTCCCTCCTGTGGTTTGACGGGGGGTAGTTGAGAGAATACAGAGCCGGCCCCTTCCTCGACCGCTCCTCCTGCCTCTCTCTCTCTCTCTCTCTCTCTCTCGGTCTACGGTTCTGCTCCTGTACACGCGCACATACACACCAAGCAGTTGGCGATGTCTGAATAGGCAGATAAGAAATTACAGCAGTGGAGGAACCTGAGCACACTTTTTTCCTCCCCTTAGTGGGCTGGTCTTCCCATCTTTGGGCTCTTCTAGCCTTTCAAGTCTCTCGGGGAGGAGCCTTCCACGATTCCATGAAAATGAGGAGGGAGGGATAACTCAAAGGCTCAGAGAAAATATCAAGCTCATTAGATATATCAGTCGGACATTTTTGCATGTGATTGTGATGATAACAGCACGCCCGTTCTAAAATGAAAAAAAAATGTTCTGGTTTTTGTTTATCTCATGTTGTGGGAAAGACCCTCTCTGGCCTACCGTACATTTGACTATCGCAGTTCATTTTATGAGTGTTACTTACCGAAAACAGGAAGTTTGCGGAATATTGCAAAAAAAAAAAAAAAAAACATACCAGCAAATTCACGTGTAAAACCAGAGTAGTTATATAAATGAAAAAAGTCTAGTATCAGTTACATTTTATTGCATATTTTAAAGTTTCCTCATAAAAAAAATATATAAAAAAACTTTAGTATTGAAGAGTGCTCACATAGTGAAGTAACCTTATCCTTGGAACAGTTGGTTGCATATTATGAGGAAGGGCAAATAAAACCTACATGTCCCACCCCCTGTTCCCTTCTTCTCCCTCGCTTTTTCCCTCCTTCTCTTCTTCATTCATCTTTGCCTGCTCTCTGTGCGCTTGTCCCTCTGATAAGGTATCAGTTTTCATTGCAATTTCAGGTGAAATGATAAACGGCAGCCGTTACCAGGTGACAATGAATACTTTATAAGACAAAGCCCTTATTTGCCTGGCAGTTTCTTCCGCTGTGGCATGCAAAAGTGCACACAGACAGCATGTTTTCAGCATATTTCTATCTAAACACAGTCAACTTTGGAAATATTTACATTTGCAACTTGAATCGCGACTCATACGAGTAAACAACAGCAGGCAGGAAGTGCCAAGTTTTGGCCAACACAAAATTGGCTTAATTTCTTGAAAGCACTAAAAAATAAGCCTAATAAAAAGGGGAAATGGATATTCTGGGTACTGTCTCATAACTGTGAGAAATTAGTCAATCTCAAGTTCCTGTTTGCAAACTGTTACATCTCATTTGTGAGCATAAAACAGGTTTTGGTTGATTTAGTGATTATACGGATGACTCATAAAGCAACAATGGCAAAATGTTCCCACCTTAAACTCAATAATCCAGAAGGGAAGAGCAGTCAGTCATTTAATATCTTCAAGACATTATGGAGAAAACCCTAAACACGCAAAATATCAGCAGACGCACCACACCTATCGATCTCTGCCAACATCATAAAAGTTTTCCAACAAAACAACATAATGCCACCTTTATGCATGGGAAATATTTTGAATTAGTACAGCAACACGTGTCGAGCGCATTCAAAGCGCTGACTGACACCGTAACAGGACGCACAACGAGCGTGCACCGATCCAGCGGAAAGCTTTGTATGTTAGGGAACGGCCAGTGTTCGCAGATCATTTTTCTTTTCGCTGCCATTTCTGTTTCTCTGAGAGGAGCTGAATGGCGTTTGATGTGGCCCATTATGATGGTATGCTCAGGGCATGGGGGCGAGTGAGGAGGGGGGACTGTGACATGGCAGGGCTACATCCGTCAAAGGGATGCAGGGACCAGACGTTTAGCTGCCCCTGACCGCGCACTCCAGGAGGGGCTGGTCTGATGGCCGCCCGCTCCAAGTGCCTCGCTCCGCCGGGACAAAAGCCAGCGCCCAGTTGAAAGATGTGAATTGAGGGGCTTTTATGCCTAGGGCCCGGGGCCATGCGGAGTGAGAAAACTGACCTTTGCTGGGAGTTAGATTGTGTTTGAACCCTCTCGCTCTCTTAGCCAGTGGGACGGCACTGACTGAGTGAATGACTGTGAGATAGAGGGCATCACAAAAAGAAAACCAAATTAAAAAAATGGAAAAGGGAGCATCATCACCATCACCGTCATCATCATCATCATCTCCTTGGCCTGAAAAAGAAGCTTTCCCACAGAGGTTTAAAATGGAGTTCTTTTCCCGCTCAAATCTCAATTGTGAATTTGACAGGAAACTGAATATGACAAATCTGGAGTCTAGTGCAGTGGCTTGAAAAGAAGGCCTGAGAAAGCATTTGCCCTTGTATTGTTCTAGCGAAGTCTGTGATGTTGGATATCATTCCCCCTCACGTCTGTTTGGATAGCATTATATATTTATTTTTTCCGGGGTAAACATATCGCATACCAAAATGTGGGCATATCTCCAAAAGGAGTGGTCAGAAGTTACTTATCATAAACGAATTGTGGTGGTGATCTTTATAATGAAAATCTCTTTATTAAATTAACCATATCGTCAATTTGCAAACACATGAAAATGTACCTGGGGGGAAAAACGAGGTTAAAGAGGTTCCTGGAGCAAAGAAAGGTGCACATCTATCTAGTGATAGGCTGACATGTCCAGTTCACTTAAAAAACATTACTTAAAAGTCTAAACATTTGTCTTGACGCAGCTTTCATCCCCTGCCTCCCATCATTACATTTCAGTATCTCTCCCGGATGCAGACAGTCATAATGTAATCTTCCTAATTTCAGTCTCTCGCAATCTGGTTTTAAAAGGGAATGAGAGAAAGGGCCACATTTCTGAAGGCCCTGACCATAATCATTTTAGACAGATAGCTTCTCCCATTGCAGATGAGCAAATATTTGTAAACTAGCTATCTAATGGAAAATTATAGCGAAATTAGAGCAAAATTCATGACAGAGAAATCTGATTACCTCTAATTTTATTATGCCATCTAGCCCACAAAGCATATTTTTGTAGAGTTTTTTTCCATAAATACCTATGCCAGGGGTCCCGGTAATCAAATAAAATTGAAATTCATATCCCCATTAAATTCAATTAGATGCAATTTCAAAAGCCTATCAAAGATTTTAATTACTAAATTATAAAAGTCTCTAAAGCCAAATTGGGGAAGAAAAAAGTACATCTCTGCAGTGGAGGGGGCAGGAACATAAATATAAATAAATGAACGTGACTCAAAATAAAACAAGCAGAGGAAATTGTAGATTCAAAAAAGATACCTGACGGAAAATAAAATTAACCGAGCAGAGGCTTTATTCAGCGGCTCTGGGTGGAAGAGTGATGTGCGGCCAGGACGAAAGACTCCTGGAGCAGAGGAAATGAACTTAGCTGAGGTATGCTCTGCTTCTAAACGTCTGCCCTCCAAGTTATTAAGCCGTAATTGGCTAATTGACACCTTAATTTCATTTATGGGCCCCTGCATTGAGGAGTCAACCTCTGGGTATGGAGGTGGTCCAGGAACAGAACAGCGAGCCAGTATCCTGTGTGCAGGTGGATCCGAGCCCTCTTCTCCCCCCTACACACCACAATCACGAGTACAATAATTAAATGGGAAAGGGAAACATACTGCCTGAGCAAATGCTTACGGAAAACACTAAAATCCTCCGTACCTGCTAACGATGACAGCTGCGGGGGTTCAATCGTGCGTGCACAACCAATATCCTTGCAACTTGCCTCATTGGGCATCAATTTGTTTCCCCGCGATAATTCTTTTTGCTAGAATATGTGATAAAGGCTGTTTTTTTTAGGTGATATGAAATGCGCCGTTTAAATTATGTTTACCCACCGAAAGCTCGGTATATCATAAAACAAATTCATAAACAGTAAATTTGCAACGGATGAACGGGTTTCAGCACGCCGTGCAGTAATGCGTAGGACTGACTATTTTAAAGTGACATCAAACACTGCTGCTGCTACCTTTCAAAAATGGGACAGTATAGGGGTCTCGGGTCACCTACTCGGCCCATTTCCCAGCCACCCCCACTCCACACCAATGGGCGGCTAAAACAACAGCACAGCAGCCTGGGAGGACTACAAAGCTCTGTCTGAAAGGACACCTGCTGCTTTTATTCACTTAACGCTCTTTAACTGCTCTCTGTGTTTGTTTAAAAGCCATATCCTAAAAAGACAACCTTCAGGCTCTGGATTGGGCAATGATGAATTAGATAAATATTGGCATTAATTGTTGCTAGACAAACATCTCGCACTCTGACAGAGAGAGAGAGAGAGAGAGAGAGAGTGGGGGAGTGTGGCTTCTGGAAGAGTCAAAATCCAATAGGAGAGACTCAGTAAATATTACTAAACTGAAACTTTAATCTGCTTTTTTCCACACTCAAGCTGGCTGGGTATTAAAGCTAATCTTTTTGTGTGTCATATGGTGGAAGATATGGATGGAGCTAATTTTTAGAGACAAATCTGATATTTGTCAACTGGTTGAAAAAACCTAGGAATTTTCCACTTATCCTCCCACGATGTGAAGGTGCGTTAACAGCAAAATGCAGATGGTGTGGAGCTCTCAGCACCCAGCCCAGGCCTGAGCTAGCCTCCGAACGACAAACTGCAACCAGTGCTAAAGTGCAGAGCGGCTAGTGTGTTATTCTGCATTGCAATTTTCTCGCTGTTTATTCTCTATTCTTCACCATTGTTTGCCTAGCTACTTCCTCTGCAATTATTAAAAATGCAACACTGAGCTAACTTTACAACTCTTTCTTTTTCTAATATGGAGACAAGGAAAAATGTTTTAATTTAAAATGTAGCATAAATCTTTAAGGACGCCAACTGCAAGCCCACTGGGTAATTTTCTTGTTTACCTTTACAAATGAAACTCTCTCCTTTCCTCTGTATACTTTTGGAAACTTTAAAAAGTAAGGAAATTTGTTTCAGAGGTGGACCAACATTTTGATTACAGGTTACAAAACATGCACCAATAAATTGTTCACAATAAAACCAGTAACATAGTAAGAAAATAATCTAGTCAAAATATAATTAAAATGTGCTGTAAACATATATCTACCTATTACAGAGTTTCAAGTGTAGTTCACTAAAAAAAGCAGTTCATTATTGACTTCACTGAAGTATTAGAAAGAACAATCTACAAATAGAAGTA
The DNA here is from genome assembly GCF_963082965.1 of Carassius carassius. Taxonomy (NCBI): domain Eukaryota; kingdom Metazoa; phylum Chordata; class Actinopteri; order Cypriniformes; family Cyprinidae; genus Carassius; species Carassius carassius. The sequence continues at coordinate 18,145,619 of NC_081800.1, forward strand.
TGGAAATGAGCCTTTAAAAGCTGTATTTAAGGAACAGTGCCAACAGGGCAGCTCACATAAAGAAAAGGCTTTTTAAGAAGTTAACCACTACCCTTCCTCAGATGAGAGGCCCCTTATGAGCAACTGAGACCGAGACAGAAAGAGAAGAACAAAGCTGATCATCATCAGCTAGACAGACAGATCTGAGATCAGCAAAGGTGTAAGGCAGAAAGCCTGTCACTCCACCAAGCGCAATAGACTACAGTGAGACATTTTACCACTTCTCTAATGTTCTTTTTTTTTTAAAGTCAAAAACAAGCAATCCAAGCCTTTCGTTCTGACCACAAACATGCATTAACAATCTCTGACTCAGTATTTGAAAGAAGCTGAATGAACAGGCTCAAAAGTTCTGCTGAACTTATTCATCTTCTTTCGTACACTTTGTCAGCATGTTAGAATTTTATTACTTATTTGCTGCTTTAAAGAAACACAACAAGTTGGACAAAATAAAAATAAAAGCATGGTATAGAAAAGATTTATGTAACACAAATGCTTGTTGAAACTAGTAAGCATAGCTGACATCTGTTGATCAATCCTACTGTGAGCTGAAAAAAAAAGTTTATATTATAGGCACAGTGAAATTCAGCATTTTTTTTAACATTCAGAGTTGCTTTGCATTCATCTGTAAAATAAATAAATATATAAATCTTGACAAGAGGCGGAGGCGGGGTAATCACTAAAGCCCTTTTGGTGTAATTGGCTGAACAGCAAGGGTAGCAAAAAATTTACAGGCAGACGACAGTGTGAAGGGGACTGCACCAACACAAGCCCTTAGTACTGGCTGCTCCACTCTAGCCTGATTTTAGCCACTGATTTGGCACTGGGATCATCCAATTCTGGCCCACCGACACTAAACGGAAGGCACAAACTACAGACTACCAACAAGCAGTACTGAATAGTTTAAATGAACAGTTCACTCAAAATAAATAAACATACAAAATATAAATAAATAATGGCTGTTCCTTTAGAATTTCTATTTATCAGAGAATCCTAAAAAAATAATAATAATAATTATAAACATGTTTTCAACAAAAAAAAAAATAAGCAGCATAACTGTTTCCAATATTGATAATAATTAAATGCTAAATCAACATATTAAAATGATTTCAGAAGGATCAGCTATTTAAATTGTAATAATATTTCACAATATTACGGTTTCTACTGTATTTTTGATTTAATAAATGCAGTCTTGGTGAGCATCAGACACTTCTTAACAAGAAAATCTTACCATATTTGTAAAAAGACATTGTAATTCACTGAAAAAAAAAAACTCTAGTTCTCCTGGGCATATTCATGAGAAAAGTAGCAATGCCTGAAATACTGCGATCTCTCTTTTGATTTAAATCCTTAAAATAAATCAACTTATTCAGTTTGGTCTGAATGATTCATTCACGTTCTACCGATTCATCGACTGTGGTTAGCAGGTAATTGAAAATGAAGATTATCAATGAAATTCGGTTTTGAATTTAGTGTATTAGTCATATGGACTATGTTTATGATACTTTCATGAAAAAAAATGTTTTTCCAAACCTGAACGCTCCCAGTTCATTGTAACTGCATGGAAAAAAGCAATCAGTGCTTTATTAAAAACAGCCCCTTTTGTACTCCAGAGAACTTAAACTGGTTTGGAACAACATGCGGGTAAGTAAATAATGACAAAACTGACATTTTGTGTTAACTATCCCTTTAACATAACGTGACATGAAGGCAAAAATCCTTAACAGAAACCAAGCAAATCCAATCAAACTATAATGGAGGGCAACGGTGGAGGTAAAGCAGTCATGGGCAGCCCAAAATTGGCATAACTTGTCACAGAGGTGCCTCTTTCAACACCAACCATCTTGAGAGGATAGAGAGGATAACACTTAAAACCTCACAGCTTTATCTCACCCGTTGATTTTCCATAAAATGCCAGGCCAGGGAACCAGGCCATGTGACCGCCATGTAGGTCATGCAAACGGGGCTTGTGGAGGGAGGGAGTTTTCTATGGAACTGTCGAAAATAGCATGCAGTAAACAGATTAGATCAATAAGGATTGTTGCTTCTGTCTTTGAATACCACCCAGAGAGAGGATAACAGAAAAAAAGAGCGATGCAGGGAGAGAAGAATATAAAAAACGCAGGTAGAGAGATGAACAGACCGTTTTGTTTAAACAAAGTTATAAGGTCATAAAATGTTTGGGTGGAGCTAATCAAACAACCGCCTGCATGTGGAATACGCCTGAATTTACCAAGTGTGAGAAATGTGTGTATATGTACAGTATACTCGCCTAACATGCAGTTAGTCTTGACCTGAGAGAACCTGAGACACAAGGGAAGAGTTTAAGCCTGCAATAGCTGACAGCTGGTTTGGGCAAAGCCAGGAAATAGGAGACTGTGTGTCAGTTGCTCAAATAAATGTTGGAAATGGCAGCTCTCAGCTCAAACGGCAAATCTGAGGATGGTTAGGAACACTAGTAGGTTTGACAGCGCGGTTAAAATATATGAAAACCGATGCAGTGTCGACTGTTTTGCGCAATTTATCAGACGATAATTGATATTAATGTAGAAGGGGCCTGTCAGCCGGCACAGGCTGGAGTAATGAATTGGTTCCTCTAATGTACTCACTGCCAGACCCTTCAAAACTTCTCGATGTTTCTTTTTTTTTCTTGTCCCCTGGTTTGTTCCTCTTTAAAAACCAACACAAATGTGAGGGTTTGTGTGTGAGCTGACAGACCAACCCACAGGGAACACAATGAATAGTATGAGCAGTATGTTTCAGTTTGCTTACTTACAGAAAAGGAAGCAGATCTACTGAATGAGCGATTGACACCCAGACTGGATTTTTCACTGTCAAAGTATAAAAGTCACGCTCATCGACTGGTTGACCTTGCTCAGTGAAATGGCAATATATTGAACATTTGTGTGAAACTACTGTATGACGTTCATTAAATGGACATCAGCGACAGTGGACCCAGCAGTGAGATGAGTCACAGCAGGATGTTTTTGTGTTATTAATTGACCTTGACCAATCGTTCACCCCAAACGATTTGTTTTGGAGTTCATGTTGCATGTAACTAACGCGAAATGGCCCCCGCGACCTAAGCGCCAACTAAAATTGAGATATTGGCACCACTGTTCATCATCTGAGCATTTTTCCTATAAATATGAGCATTTGGTGTGTTTGAACGTCAATCCCGAAGCCATCAAATCAAGACACTGTATCCCTGTTTACAATAATTATTGATGATAAGTCTGCTCTGGCTGCTCATAAGGGTCCCTTTCAATTGATTTTTTTTCCTCTCCTGCCTGAAGAAAATATAATAGAGTTGGTATGAATTAAAGGCTGTTTTGCTTCAATTCATCTAAGCAACCAGACAATAATTTCATGTTACCAGGGAAACATGATAACACAGACTCCTTGTTGCTAAACAATCAATTAATTTGATGCTTTGTACTGCTGTTTACTCTCCCATTAAAACCTGAAAAGTCAGTTTAGCTTTTTGCATCGCTCCAGTTTTCGGGTTTTGTTGAATAAATCCTGAAATACAAAAGAGAGTGAGAGAGAAGCCAGGTGGCCGTGAGTACAGCAGCTCCACACACAGATGTGGCCTTTTGTTGGGATGCTAAAATTCAACAAACCATGCCCTGTCACGAATAGAAGCTGTGTTTTTGTTGAAAGGATGTTTTTATGTCACCATTCTTCTAATGAGGGGGCATGACAAAGCATTGACTTTTATCCATTTTAATCAAAAGCATTAGCTTGGCTTATAGTGAACGGATACCATTCCTCGTCTCCGTTTTACAAAGTGTGGCATGTTTTGGTCAGGGATCTTTACAGTCTTTATACAGAAGCTTTATCATATTGTAAATAAACTTTTCTGGAAACTGATAATAAAATATTATAATATGCTGATTAAATTTGATTAAAACTCTAATTCTGTCATTTACTCACCCTCATGTTGTTTCAAACCTGTATGATGTTTTATAACACAAAAAAAAAGACGTTAAGCAGAATTTTCATGCTGCTCTTCATCATGATTTCATTCATATAGTCGATGATGAACAGCGGTTGTCAAGGTTAAAAATGACATGAAAGCACCATAAAACATTCTCTTGAAGCTTTGTGTTGGGAAAATACAAATTTAAGTCATTGCTTTATTATAAACCTTTAATAATTCTCTTATATATTCAAATATGTCACGTCATGGCACATTAGGTTTAATGTCAATGATGCTAAACATCATCCGCTCTGATGTGTTTCTAACTGATCACAAAATATTTGTGTATATTCAAATTACACAAATGAGAATCGAGAGTTTTGGCAGAGGGGATGAAAAAATAAATGTCAGTCTGTTTATTATATAAAGCTACAGTATGACATAAGAGAACTTGGAAAACAACGCATGAGTCATTCGGACCTTTTACGATACATTTATGGAGCTTTTCTTGTCATTTTTTGGAGCTTGAAAGAACTTGGTCACCATCCACTTTCACTGTATGAAAAAGAGTGTTGTGAACGGTACGGAAAAAAAAAGTACAAGTCTGAAATGACATAAGGACTAGTAAATGATGACAACATTTTTATTTCTGACTAATAAAAAAAAACATTTCAGATAACACTATGTGTGTGACGTTACTGTGACAGTATATGTGTGAGTGCCTTGTTGAGACAATCTACAAGAAAATCTACTTCAACATCCCTCTGAATGCTGACAGGTCAATGTAAACAGGGTAAAGGGATTAAACGATGTGGCCCAGAAATCGCAAAGTATACCAAGGGCTAATCTTAGCTTTAAAGTCAGTATCTCCTGACCCCTAACCCCAGACACAACAGGGATCTTTTCAGGTAAGCGAGTGGCTGGGCAGTACATTCACACCAATACTAACACTAATTATCATATAAATAGACGTCCACTGTCTCTTTTTCGACGCAGGAAGCTCCTCATAATAATAACACACCAATGCATACATGTCAAAAGCATGCATACATGTGTAGACAGACAGACAGACAGACAGACAGACAGATAGACAGACAGACAGATAGATAGATAGATAGATAGATAGATAGATAGATAGATAGATAGATAGATAGATAGATAGATAGATAGATAGATAGATAGATAGATAGATAGATAGATAGATAGATAGATAGATAGATAGATAGATGTCTGTGTAAAAGGCTATAATTATTTATATAAAATCCCTAATTTAGCACACTTTAATTAATAAAAAGTAATTAAAACAATCTCGATTATGTGTAATTGGAATATAATGTTGAACCATGCTCTACTTTAATGTCAAATTACATTTTCCTCATACGAAAAATGGTTTTGTTGAGCCGAGCAGTCTTGCATTTTAAAGACTGCGTGGTTCAAAGTGTCAACTGTTGGGCACATAAAAAGACATAACCCTTCAGTTTCTCGAAGCCTACCAGTCCAGGGTATCTGTTTGATTGAAAATAATATGTCGTTCCATCTTTCAAAGATGTACTTTTCTTAAAGCATCGTTGATTGCCCCGTGTCCATTACTAGGAGAGATTATGATAATATTCCACATTGTGCTCTGTGTGATGCAGGGGAAATTCAATACTCAAAAGGTTAATGCAATCAATTAGGATGACAAAGGGGTAAAGTAAAACCCTCTGCTCGCTGAGAAAGGAGCAAAGACAGAAAAGGAGAAAAAGGTATTGAAAGCTTGAATAGATCTGCCAGGAGAGAAGAGGCACTCCAAATATATGAGAAAGGTGAAAATGAGTGTTGTCTATTCTATATGAGCTCTTCAAAGTGCCCGCTGTTCTTGTGTCACACAAATGCAGATGCACACAAGACAGATAAAGATTAAAGAGGAGCTCTCACTGATGCTCAATGGCTTTTCCTTTTACTTACATATCTTACAATATTCACATTATTTTAAAAACAGAACAAGCACACTATTAAACCAATGCCTGTCACAAAAAGAAGCTTGTTAGGTTTTAAACTATAAAGCAATAGATACACTGGTTAAAATGCATTCATCTGTGTGAACTTGAGGGCAACTCACTTCATACACCCACTAGAAATCACCTCGAGACCAGCCAAAAAATGGCTATATATTCCACTTCCTTAGGCTCACTCTGGCTTTCAACTTATGTTTTGGGTTTAATGATTCAATTTTCATCTGCACAGAGCAGTCACAGCTTGAATATTAACAATAATAAAACTGTGCTGAAATTAAAAAGACAATCCCTTCTCTTCAAGAGGGAGACAATGGCCTTTATTATTTAGATAGATGCTACACCGCTGAAAACACAAAGGATTCCCATCATTGCAGATAAATGGATAAAGTAAGATAGCAGTATTGAGCTGTACAACTATTGTGATAATCCATATTACCTTTTCAGTCCTCAGCACAGTCTATCAGGGACAGACCGTGATAATTACATCTTAGCAACCGTCTGTTCTGATAAAAAAGGCAGAGAGTGGCACTGTAACATCGCTCTATTGAGAGACACAGCAATGCCTAATTTCTCACCCAACACAGAGAGAAAATTACATAAAGGGAGACGGCTGTAATCCACCACATCCGTGAAGAAGCCAACTTAAACCACACCTGTTTACACCAGGCCTAAATGCAACAGATGAATTTCTGCACAATGATGTCCGCTGTCACTATATCTGTTTGCATTCGTTTTTTTTGCAATACTATAATTGACATAAGGATTTGTAAAGAGACCAATTTCCAGTTATTTTTCCTAAGGAGATTGCTCCATTCCAAAATCCTGCGAGCTGCCATAGGCAAAATTTTAAGGAATTGCAAATGTTTTAAAAGTTAGGTAACTTAAGACTGACATCATTTATTAATTCAAAATAACACCACATATTCATCAAAATCTAAGGCAGTATTGCATTGCATGCAGAGACCCAGAATTCATTGTGAAAAGTGATGGAAAATGGAAGGGAAACGCTGGTTATACATTTTATTAATGTAATATAATAAAAAATAATCAAGAAAATTTATTGGGCAATAACTTTTGAGAATTTTTTGATCATTAAGTTTAAATTAATTAATACATTCATTTTATAAATGTATAATATTATATGTAATATTTATATTTATTCAGTATGTTTTTATTGACTCATATCCGGAAAGAAAAAACAAACACATCAGCGAAGGACAGTTATATTTTGAAATAAAACAATGTATTAAAAAAAGTTGCCAGCTTATAAATTACTTGTGGTATTTAACCTTCAAAATCCTAATTCGCATTTGGCATGTGTTAACTTTGGACTGAGCCATCTAGCGTGAGCGGTAACCAAGGCCTTGCGTTGACATGCTAAGAAATTTCACTTTTTATAAGTGCAAATGCTGTAATAAAAACCAACATCACATTTCCCTGTCGCACCATTTTGGGGGCCAGTGGACGTGCCACTGAGAAAAAAAGCCCTATAGGCTTTGAAGTTTTAGGGCTTATGAAAGGCAAGAGAGCACAGTCTCAAAAGATGTGGCGGCCCGGAGGCCCCGGTTCAAAAGAAAAATAATTACTTTGAGCGCAAGGGGAACGTGATGCTCCTGTCTTGGCTTCCTGCGGCCTGAGTGGCGGCCGGGCATTAGGGGGGGTTGAGGGGGCGATTTGAGGAGGTGGCGGGTTTGATGGATGGGCTAGAGAGAAAGTCTATTCACATGGAGATGTTACATCATAAATATTTACACAGGGCTGCCATTTCCATGTAGCCTCTTCTTGTTTTGACACACTGGAAAAAATTTCAAAGGCCAAAATAAAAAATCGAAGAAGTGATGGCTTTTTTGTTATCACAGTTTGGACTGATATACCAAAGGAAAATAAGAAAATTAAGCTGACAATGTAACATGTTAACCCAGCAGATACATGTTCTCTTCAGCAATATAAAAGAGGGTTTAATATATCAATGTCTGTAATTACATAAATAAGAGAGAATAGTTTCTGCAATCAGTCTTTGCACTACATTTGACCCAAGCGATCTCTGAAAACAGCCCAGTTCGGCGGTCTAGCAAGAGGGAGCCTGCTTTCTGTTGTCTTAAAAACAGCTCATCCAATTCTTCACAGCAAGTGCAATTAAAAGCCTTCCAACTCCCCGCAGAAGGCCTGAACCAACAAAAACAAATTTGGCAGTTTAATTTTCTTCCCACTGTTTGAGAGGGAATCCATTCTGGGAGGCTTCTGCGCTGCACCCGCCTGGTCTCTGGGAGCTTTTAGGGAAGGGAAAAGGCATGCAAGGCCCCATGTTGGAGCCAGTTTGGCTGATTAGCCGAATTAAATATATCAAAACCCAATTAAGCTAACTATACTCCAGCCATTCAGGTTGCAATGAGGAGAGAATTGGGTCATGATGCTGGGGCTGCCTGGCTTGGCACACTGTCCTATGTCTGAATGCGAAGAGGGACTCCTAAAGCATCTGGCTTATTAGACCGAGACGCAGAAAAACATTGCTTTGACATGGGTTTGACGATATATACAATGCATTGGTAGTAACGTGTCAGTCGGTAGAGATTGTGCTGTTTAAATCTATTGCATGATATTCAACCAATGCTTTGTTCAGATAGCATTTTGATTATAACCGGAGCGATTCTGCATTGACATGACTATGCCTATATTATATAGCTTCACGTGGCTCATCTAGTGATTTTTCTAATATATTGTGGTTATGAGTGTCACATAATATGAACCTGTTTTTAAGCTGAAGCCAGATTTACGATTCATTTGAATAATTTCATTCCATTTAAATATAGGTTTGCATCCAACAAGAAAAAAAGTTGTATTTTTACTACGTATATATAGATAGATAGATAATTAAATTTTGGGGAATTTTTTTTTAAATAATAAATATTGTAACATAAATCCTTTCTCATGACTCTTATCATCCACCCTGATAGTTAAATTAAACACTGTTATCTTACAAAAAAAAAAAAAAAATGTTTCAAAGGCTCTAAAGAACAATGTTCGAATCGGAGAACATCTCATCCACATATCGCCTGACACAAAGAGCATGATCTGTGTTGTTCTCTCTCCATTCCCTGCCCAGCCATGCATGACTGCCGATGGCTGCCGAGACATTGTTTAGACACAGTTTGCCCATGATTGATGCAGCAAGTGTGTATTTTGCCCTGTGCTGAAAGACACTGGCAGGACAAAGAAGTGTTGGTTTCTCTGAGCTGCGTATCATGGTCAGGCCAGCACCCCCTGGACATGTGGATGACCCTGAGACTGACATGAGACAACGCACAACATCACTCCTCTCCGCTGAGATCGCTGCTGACTCAGGAGCCACAGGCAAAACCACGGAAAAAAGTGTCATTCATCCCAGATAGCGAATCTTTACGCTCTTAACTTTGTCCGTAAACTTCCATGAGATGTATTAATCATTTGTGGCATCTTATGCTTATCGAGATGGCAGCTGTCAACTGCTAAAATGATTATAATGGAAAACTGTGTGCTAAACTGCATGCACTTTTAACAAACACTGCAACCTCGGTGTAACAATGAAAAAGTTTGCAATATATTACAGTATCGCCTTGAAACCTAAAAAAGGGAAATTAACATTTTGCCAACATGTAATTACACACTGTATAACTTTATTTTGTTAAAGGAGAAGTGATGAAGAATGTACTGCCTGTGGATATGACTGGCAAGCTTTCACGTTTCAGAAAGGATGCAAAGCACGATATAAATATGTTGGAAGTTTCATACCGTAGTCAACATGATTCTTAGATATATATATATATTCTCATTCTATACTGTTTCTATACTGTTCAAAAATTGGGGTTATTAATTTATTTATTTATAAATTACTTCTTTTATTTAGCCCTAAATTGATCAAAAGTGAAAGTAAATGTATTTCAGCATTTATAATGTTCTGCTTTTGTGATGAAATAAATGCAGCTTGGGTGAGCATAACATAATTCTTACAAAAACATTTTTAAAAATCCAACCCCAAACTTTTGAACAGTAGTGCATGGTCTTATACTCATCAAATCCTTTTATTGTGATTGTCCAAGATACATTTGACTTTATTTATACAGCAAAGATTTTTTTTTAGAAAATTATCCTTTATTGTTAAACAGGAGGCACAAAAAGATTTACTTATGTAATTCTACAATTGTAATCATTGCACAAGGCATTGGGTGGGGTGGGGTCGGGGGTCATGTTCAGTCAACACAACTGAACATGAACCATCGGTAAATGTGCATGCTTTCCCTACCTTTCTCTTTCACTGACATATAAAGTCATCCACTCACAGATTTACTTCATCTGAAAGACAGAGAGAAAAAAACAGTTTAGAGTAAATAAAAACCAAACATCCATTTATCAGGCATTACATAAAACACTCCATTAATACTTTCATTTGGACACTGAGCGTGTACTGGCCAAGAGTCTAAATATGAAGATACGTCTGCCCCCATAGCATTCTGGGTGCAGAAACTCAGTACTGACTGAACAAAAGGCTCTCAAATGAGATAGTTAAAAACATAGTTAAAAACCAATAGTCTGTCATAAAAATAGGATGAGCTTTTTGATAAACCCCACCCACTCTTCCTAATTTATGTTAACATAAGCAAGAAATCTGCCCTCGTTGTCATGGGGTCTTTAAGTTTAGCTAATCATGTGATGAAAACAAAATAGAAACACACACATGCACACACACACACACACACACAGGAAAACAAACACCCAAAAGAGAGAATGTGGCAACTGGCAAAGTTTCCTAACCTTGAGAGCACAAGCAACCGAAAAAGTAATAATAATTCTAACCTGATCTCCCTACTTATTTTATATCTCCCCTCAGCAACCTAACTTCTATTCGGCAACAGTGCAGTTATTAATTCATGAGGCACTAATTAGTTCTTTGTTTAATTTTGTGTTAAACAGACTGACCGGAATGATAACGACTCGTGCTGTAGCGCTCTGGTCCCACGCCGCCCCTGTTCGCTACAACAAGGGAGCATCGTGCGACTAGCATGATGAACCCAATTCCCTTCTAAGTTGCACTTCATTAAGTCAAAATGTGACAAGGAGCTTAAAGGAGGAACTGGCAGATCTGATCGTACATAACAATGCAGGCCCCGCAAGTTTGGGATGAGGGGGAGCCGTGCATTCCAGCATCCATGTTGCAAATTTTCTATTTTTAACCCGTAGGGGCTGCCTTTAATTTTTTCTTTTAATTGTTTTTGTTGGGAGCTGCAGTGTCCTCTCTTTAAATTGGCGCTATCAACTCCCTATATCAAACCCCTGTGCAACATCGCTGTCGCAGAGTAAACAACAGGCTTGCCCTTTTGCATGAAGTGGCGCAGGCGGTAAATAGGTGACTTTAATAACACGTTTGGTGCGGCGCACACGGCATGACAGGGTGTACCTTATAAAACACAGAAAAGAAAATGTTGCATTTTATGCCTTTGAATCTCGAGAAACCTGCTAAGAAGGAAAGATAACAAAAGCCGGCCTGAAACTGGGTGGAATGTGACAGTTTTCGAACCTCCCCATATTTCACATTCTTCACCAATGCGATGAAAACACAAACATAATAGGCTAATCAAGTGCATGTTTGAGAGCGTTTGCCAAGATTTTTTCTTTTCTTTCACACATAAGAAAGAGTGGTATTCCTCATTCTTGCAAGCATAAGAGACACACCTATATCCCATCCAGGTGCAGTTGTATGTTGTAACGTGTGATATAATGCATGTTATATATCATTTTGCCCAATTCTGTGTCTTATATCATTCTGGGTAAGTTCTAAAATAAAAACATTCTCATCTTCATCTTAATTCATCTGCAAAAACAAGTATCACATGTTTTAGCATTTAACTAAATATTTAAATAGTACATCTATATAGACATTATTTCATTCTCACCGGCAATTTTTTGCATTGGGCTTGTCACAATGCATTCTGGGATTGCCTTCTCTACAAATAATACTGCCTTAGAACTTGGCTAAAACAAGGCAGCATAATTAAGTTACCTACCCTTCACAACTCCTCAAAATGCTGCCTCCGTAGGCAGCTAGCTAGGTTTTTGGAAAAGATGAGATGAGATATTTAAACTCTCAAGGGTACCCCCACTGGTTAAAGATACAATAAAAAAACAGACTTGTAATTACACTGTATAATAGGCAAGATTGGCATTTTCAAAATCATTTTCATGTGGCTGGAAATGACATTGCTCTGACTATTCTGTATTCACTGATGCAGATAAATAAACAAGGCATGAAGAAAGAGAGAGAGAGAAAGCGAGCGCGGGAGGGAGAGAGAGGGGAAAAACATGAAGAAAAAACGCAGAGTACAATAGCAAGCAGGTCAGTAATTAGAAAGTCTGTTTGCACAGTAATAATTTTAATATATTCATCAGGAAACAGGGCATGCTTCGCATGATAAAACACCATCAAGGAAGATATCCCAGCACCCCCTTAACCTTTACTGAAGACTGACAGCAGATTGCAGAGGATCTCAAAGACGAACTAGCTTGCCAATTATTGACACATACGACTGGGCTTCGTTCGGCAGGGAAATTATGCAGTGGACAGTTGACATGAAAACATGACTTTTAGATGCTAGCTTTCACTCGCCATCACAGTCACCCACTGTGGGTTAGTCTTATTAGTTAAGTAACTCAATCAAGAGTGCACTGTACTTTTTAACAAACCAACACAGAAGCCGCGACACCTGTTAAACCAACAGAAAGTGATGAGCGCCGCGCTTCTCTCAGCGCTAGAAACACAAAAACGGTCATGTACATGACAAGAAGCGTTGAAGAGTAACCTTGTTTGTTATTGCGGCTGGTGATGATGCTATGGAAATTATTGCAAATTGTTTAAAATAGCCCTGACACGCATGCTCACAAAAAAACTTGACCTTGTTAAGTCATTTCACAAACAGAAAAGCATTGAAAATGGATCTCGATGTAAGATCGTGCTCAGATCAAATCAGGCATAAAATATACTTCTAAGCGCACAAACCAAAAGAGCAAGTTCTGTAAATCTGATTCTCACCCCTTGAAGAAAACAACCATTAAAGATTTGTTTTCTTCCGCAGAACTTGATTTTCTTTAAACCCCAGAATCTGTGTGCATGACAAAACTCTTACATGACAGCTTCCTATCCTGAAAGCGGAGTTAGCTGTTCCCAGAGAATCCACAGAGGACCTGTAGGTTTAATAATTAAAAACAGGAACATACACATTCAAAGTAGCATACAAAACAGCTTGAGATAACAATCCTCTGTCCTCTTAGTTATAATTTATGGCTGATCCATTGTTTCCATTTCCTGGCTGTGTTTGTAACTTATAAAATTAGAAACTCGGGAACCCTTTCTGGTGGATGCAGACTCGGCCCAAATAAAAGCTAATCGCTAATTACATGATTCAGATGAGATACTTTGGGAGCCATTAAAGCGAGCAGCCTTTCCTCCCTGGCTCAGGCCTTTTCATTCTTTACGTACTCCCCTCTGAGCCACTATTCAACGGCTGTGGCACAATGAAAAATCGAACATTTACTTAATAGCGCTGCTTATGCAGAGCTGACAGAGGCGAGAAGGCCCCCCTTTTTGCTGTCACTTCTCAGTGCTATTCTCCGTTGCCTGCTGCAGAGAAGGACACTGAGCCGAGGGGCAGCTACCTCTGCACCCCACCCTGCCCTCCTGCCCTAATATTTGTCGTCCATCTCTTTGAAATCCGGTGCTCACGTGGGAGTGAAGAATGGTGAGTGATGTGCAACAAGTGCCGGCACCATGGAAACCACTATTTTCCTCTCAAAATATTCTTTTCTGGCCCTTTTGAGGAGCTGTCACTGAGCAAAGCGAGCATCACACGACCCCGGGCCCGGCCGTGACAAAGCCTATTTTCTGCCTCGTACTTGATTGATTAAAGAACTTTTTAGCAAAACCATGTAACGAGACAAAAAAAGTGACACATGGAAGAAAGGGCCGGGAGTGAGCTTCTATCACACTGCTTCCCCGGTAATATGAAAAAAGAAAAGCGGGTCGGGAGGGGGAGTCGAGGTCAGTGAGAGCATGAAAGGCGACCACAATTGCGATTAAGACGAACAGGAGAATAGGCAAAGACGTTTGGGAAGTGACCGACATGGAATCAAAACTGACCCCATTTACTTTTAAACACATGTTCCTGGCCCTTACTGTTTAATGTTTAATACATATTTTATTTTATTTCAGCTAGTTTGTGAGGAAACATTTCTCGTTTTCATTTAGTTTACCTTGATGCACAAAAATAACAAATTAAAACTGAAATCAAATTAATGAAAACTATACAGACTTATTTAAAAATGACAAAAACAACAAAAATACTAAAAACATTAAAAAACTATATAATAATCACAATGATACTAAAGTAACACTGGCATTTACTGTATATCTTTATCTATTTTTATAATACTAGATAAATTGTGTCTGTGCAAATAAAAAAAACGTATATAATTTTATACAAATATTTATATGATAGATAAGTGCGTAAATAAAAAATGTAATTAATTAATTAATTCAATCAGAAATCACAGGCCAGTTACAATCAGAATGGCCATACAGATGGTGCAGGTCACGCACATACCAGCAGGGGCTGACGAACTAAATCACTTCTTCCAAACAAATCCATCCTGATACGGAGCGATGAAATTCATTCCCAATGGATAAGATATCCTGTTACACTCAAAAATGCGTAAAAGGGAAAATGGGTAGTGAACTGCATTTCATGTTGACTTTAATATGATTTTTAATGTCACCAAGAGCAATTTGTTATACTTACGCCTCAAGTGTTCATACATCACCCTGTTACGGAACTTTTTATCATTTCCACCGAGAACCTCCCTGGCACATTTGATTAGCTATGTTACCATTAGAACCCACCTTCACTCTGATTCATGATCTCTGCTTCACCGCTATCAATGCCAGCGCATAATCTCCACTAATTCCCAGTCTTGGTTAGAAAAATGCTTTTTGCAATAACTTTCATCTACACATCTGTATAACCTGCTCCTGTGACTCGAGTAAACAAGAGATCAATATGCTACACAGAGCACATTTCATGTATCTTTTTGGCCTAGGTGACAGGCCATTTAATATGAAGTGAGGCGGATCCAACAGGCCAGATCTGAGCCCGAGTCAGGCAGCAACATTTATTCATCTCCAGAAACAAGTCAATACAACCAGTTCATCAGCACCCGATGGCTTTCATCCGCTCACACATTTATTTTGTGTATCATTATGGTTTGAAAAACAAGAAAAGGTGGGGGAAAAATGAAAATGTTTATGCTGAAAACAACTCAGATTGTAAATGGTCTTTATTAGCCGGTGTGAAACAGACATGCACATGTAATGTTTCATCCCAGTGGCCTTTATTCGGATGATAAAGGGGATATTTACCAAGCGTGTGGGAGGAGGTGTGCTTTGGCTTCATGAGTCTTGGCAGGAGAAAATTAGTATTCCAGATCCGGCCAATCTGGGCTCAAAAAAGAGCCTTAGCAAATCCCCACGGTGGAGGTGTCAGGCGCAAAATGACAAAAATCTGCTCCTTGACAGGGAGTCATTTATATTTTAGCTCCGTTCCATTATCTTAACGAATCCATCATCAGCCAATGCAATATTAACAGCAGAAAATCAACTCATTAGATCCAGGGGGATTTAATCAAGATTGCAATCATGTATGCGGTTCCTGGAGAGTTAGATTTTTTTCTTTTTGGTCCTTTCCACATAATTGGCGCATCTCAGATCTTAATAAATTATTCTCTGTCTCAGACTGATGCCATTTTTCCCTCCCTCTCACGCCAGGCTCACTCCGGCTCTGACTATAATATTTACAATAAACATTATTATGTCATGGGCACACTGTTTAAATGGCCTTTAGCTAACTCTGAGAGGTAATTGGCTTTTCCATTTCTCTCTCGTTTTCTTCTTAATTGCCAGATGATATTGCTAACTGTCTCCCAAGGTAAGAGGAAAAACGTTTCAGTGGGGCTGTGGTCTTTTGCCTTTGAAAGTCTTCTGCTTAAGATAGTCAGCAACTCCTTGAATTGTTAATATAAACAAATATTAGAATGTCAGGTCACAGTTTTAAACACCAACACCAGAAGAGCTTAGTGTTGTAAAGATGGAGTGAGATATATATATATATATTTTTTTTTTTGTCTATGTTTTATGTCTATGTTTCTTCAGACTTAATACTGACAACTATCAGATGTTATTTAAACCCATTAAATAATGTATCCAACAAAAATGTCATATAATAGAAATGTTAGCGAGATAAAGGAAAAAGTATCAAAGTCTCACTCTGTGAACATCTTGGCAAAATCCATGGGCAGCTGTGTTCTAGTCTTTGGGGGAAAATAAATCTTTTAGAGTGAACATTATGCTTCAATAACATGTCCAACCAACAATGATATCATAAACTGTGCTTCTTAAGCCCAAAAAATGCTTTAAAAAAAACTTATTATATCTTCCATGACAATGTCGTATTGCAATGATTATTAACCATCCTGCAATATCTCAAAATATATTTTACCAATTATAGAAATAAGTAACAAGAAAAAAAATTCTATATATAAGTATATATGTCAAGTTATTAACTTTTTATATTTATTTACATGTAAAAAAAAAAAAAAGCCATATGAAATAATAATAAGGAACAACCATTATTCACTTCTACTTACTGTATTATATGAAACAGGACACCATAGAATAAGATTATTTTCTGATTATAAGTGCCATTTCATTTAATAAATGATCAAAACAAACAGTATAGTCAAACCCAGATTAAATAGGAGTCCTGTAACATGCCTGGGCCTGGCCTGTTGCCACAGCTAACAAACACAAATATGGAAGCATTCACATTAACACAGTCAGAGGAAGGAAATACATGGATCACACAACAAGAACATCATACAAAGTTCATCCCAAAGACTTCAACAAGATCTGCTTCTTCTGAACGTGGTAAATATCTGAAAACTCAAAAATGAATTCAGTCAAATTGTTTCCCATAGCTCCTCTCTCCACGTCCCGCCAGCAGCGCTATCTTGCCCGGATTAACACACAAAATGTCCTACAAGACCCAAAAGTATAAAAACTGGGGAAGAGCCTTCTAATCTGCCAATGGAACAAAGCCTTTTTGTACAAGCCTTACCCTGACCTTGTCACTAGCAGTTAAACTCACTGTCTGTTCTGCAATATAAAGCCCTGGCCATCTCTCCACGCCTCCTCCCGCTTCATGTGGCCGCCCTCTGCCTGTAGAGAGCAACACAGAAAGCCTGGCTAATCCGTGTATCAGTCTGAGATGGTCAGCGCTAAATCCTTCTCCTCAGTAAACCAATCTTGGTGTTTTTTATCTAGATTTATTCGATTATAAAACCTTCCTGGCTCTGCCTGAGTCAGTGCGACACATACTAATCCTAATCGGAATAGACAAGTATTAGCCCAGTTCAAGGGGAGCTAAACAGTGACGGCACTCAGCTCGCTGTGTGTGACAAGAGCCAATAACACCTCAAGTGTTTGTTTTTTTTAAATCTATTTTTAAATAAAGCATTCCAGTATCAATTAAAATACTGTAGTAACTCAACATTTTTTTATGAATAATAATAAAAAAGTATGCTACCTAATGTGTTTTAAGGATGTAAATAAATTATTTCTATATGCATTAAAAAAACCTCTCCATGATTATATCACATGTACATCTTGTTAATAATTTTTTTTTTATCAATGATGCTGATATTTGTTTATAAGGCCTTATGCATTTCAATAAATTTGCTAAAATCCTAATATCTAATAAGCAGAGTTGCCCTATAAAGTGATCAGGGATAAATGCCTCCCTGCTTGCCAGAGTTAAAAATAAAGTCTAATTCTAAGATAGATCTTTTTCAGGCTGTTTAGTTGTTTGTATGTCTGCACACACTGCAACACGCAGGAAAAACTAGGGAAAAAGGAAAATGCCAGTTTAATTTATCTAGATTGTGCCTTTTAGGGTGAATTTAATCTCATTTTGCCACACTTTGTGATAATGAAGCACATATTTTCAGAAGCTGTATTAGTTAATGTGAGCTGGCAGTGAGTAAGACCTACTGGAATGGGCTCAAATGACTTATGAGGACAGGACTAACCGGATCCAGAGGTATCTTTCTCCACCAATGTTGCTGTCAGTGCTTTCAGGGTCAAAAGTGTGGGTTCCAACAGCATGTTGAAATACTACTGAAAAGAATCTTCACACTCATGTAAACTAAATCAATTGTTATTCTGTTTTTTTTTAGGAGTTCCCGGGCTGAGGCTGTCTCTGTAGACTCTGGCTATGTTTGGAATGTAATTGAATATACATATAAAAATATATAATTAAATTGCAAAAAAAATACAAATACACATGATTATAAAATAGTATCCAATTCCAAACATAGCCAGAGTTCCCAATGCCCTTGTCTGAGAGTGAGAGACACATATGCATTCTGCACTTCAGCGCACGGTAATAGATTTGTGTGTCCATGTCTGTTTGTGTGTGAGAACAACAGCCTCCAACACACTGCAGCCTGACCACGTGTAGCCACTGGCTGACAGGAAGAGGTGAGAGAGATCTGACAGGAGTGTCTGCTCCCTGTTTATGTTAGCTTGGTCCTGAGAGTGAGCGCCTACTCTTGGGTCCTCCCCTCTGGGCAGGAATGGGACCCTACATATTACTTCCCATTCCCCATCACTGCTTCAACCAGTTCATATCACTCCTGCTGAGAGGGAAAAAAACACCTGGAACCAAACAAAGCTGGTCTGCAGATATCCAAGCTTTATGAATTGGATCTAGTTTGTTGGTTTTAGAATAGTTTTATTCACATACCATCTTGGCCAGTTTGTGACATCAACTAGACCAGTTTAAACCAGCTAAGCCACAAAAAAAAAATAAAAAAATAAAAATAAAAACACATATCCCGGTGTATCTTTGGCTATGTTCACAAAGTAAGTTTTTGGGATTGACAACAGTGTTTACTAACAGGTGTGACCCATAAATTGTTCATACAATAGAAAGAATAACAAAGTCATGGTCCTTTTCTAAGTAAACTAAATTATAACTAAAGCAAATATCAAAGATATCTTACATAAAGATTATCAGAACTGACACAACCCTTTTTAACAAACTTGCCCCGAAAGTGACGCAAGTTCATTCATCCTGATGAATCGCTGTTGGATACACAGAGCATGTAATGTGTTTTTGTCAGTAGTATTTTATGAACAATAAATTAATTAACATATTTTTTTTTTATATATAGTTATGGCCAATTAGTGGATTAGTGGAAAAATACTGTTACATGTCATTAAAAAGTCAGTGTTAACACACCTATCAATTACTGAAATTATCTCACTAGACAATTACTTTTTTTTGTACTTAAAGAATCATTATTGGAACCGTGAAAAACCTGAGTTGTTAATTTCTTTACAATTCCAATCCTGAGTTCTTATTCCAGAGAGCTTGGGATGGAATGCATTTGTCACTCTTTTTTAAAACCAAATAGCATGTGAACAGAAGCGTATTAAGAACTCCTAACAGTGTATGTGTGAACAACCATAAACAACCAGGACATGCTGTTGTTTACAATGACTCCTGCTTCACAACATACAGGCGTTAGGAAGGGTGACCCGTGCTCACTCAACACTCGCTGAATGTGCCTGGCATAAGGGCCTTTTTATAGTACCAGAACTATTTGTGGAGCTACCCACTTTTTGGCGTTTACACACCACCGGAAGAGGGCACAATTTTCGAGAACCAAATAGGCTCCTACTCTGGGTCTAACCAGCACAACTTGTACTGCCGTTATGTAAATAGACATTGATTGGCCAAACATGTACAACAATGCCCTCATCCGCCATGATTTAAAACGCTGTGTAAACATACTGTAAACATTGTGTCAACTTATTTCGCAAGTATGAATAACAGCGATAGATAGACGACACTGATGTGCAGGTACTTGTAGCAAATGTAGCACTGCAAGTTGTCGTTGGAGATTCTTAGTGGGGAAGTCATGGCCTAGTGGTTAGAGAGTTTGACTCCTAACCCTAAAATTGTGGGTTCGAGTCTTGGGCTGACAATACCATGACTGAGGTGCCCTTGAGCAAGGCACTGAACCTCCAACGGCTTCCCGGCTGCTGTGGCATTAATGGTTGTCCACTGCTCCAGGTGTGTGTTCACAGTGTGTGTGTGTGTTCACTGCTGTGTGTGTGCACTTTGGATGGGTTAAATGCAGAGCACTTAAGTATGGGTAACTGTTGTGTTTGCGAAGGACTCAATAATCACACCGTGTAGCTTTGTTTATGTTGCCGTTTATCAACTGACGTGAAACTTACATTCTACGACCTTTGCCGTAAATCAATGCCATAACCTTTAAAGGCACAGTAACCTGTCACTCGCAGTGCATAACCAAACATAGTCCAACGGGACCCAATGCTGAACATTTTCAGACATAACATTTTCCCCCCACCCCCCTGGAAACTGTAACATAACTTTTAACCCACATTCCCCAGTGTCACTCACTATCACCCTGTCACATAGTCCCCATGCCAGACAGGCGGGACCCTCATTCTCTGAGGGCGTGCTGGCCGTGAAAAGGCGTCAGGCAATGCTGGTGGATTACTCCCCAACCGGTTAGCTCTTGGCCTAGGCTGCCAACCCAGAGCCGCTGCTGTGGACAGAGGTGATGCAGGTGCTGAGGGAGCTGCGACTCTGTGCAGGCGGTTCGAGTGCCAACGAGTCCCATTCTCCAGTCTATAAGTGGCCGGCCCCAACTTCTTAGTCACCCTCAGGGGTTCTGACCAGTATGACTGTAGCTTATTTTGGCGGTGGAGGTGTTTGATCCTGACCCAAACCCCTGGAGAAAGTGAGGGGATCTGCACTCTGTGCGTGGCATCAAACCTCTCTTTCATCCGAGCCTGTGAACCTTTTACCTGAGCTCTGGCTTCCTGGAGCCCTGGGCTCCCACGAGCAGGAGCTGGCTCAGCTCTCAAGCAGTCCAGTGGTTGCTTTAGTTCACGCCCAATCATGAGCAATGCAGGTGACACCCCCGTGGTGGAATGCTTGGATGCCCGGATGGTCAGGAGAGTTTGGTTGAGTGCATCGCTGAAGGTTTTCCCTTCCTCCAGACAGGCTCTGATTCCATTTTTGAGAGTTTTGTTCAGTCTTTCCACCCCCCCATTACTCTCCGGGTGATACACTGCCGTCCTGATGTGCTTGATGGACCGTACCGTGAGGAACTCCATAAACTCTCCAGACACAAATTGGGGCCCGTTATCCGTTGTGATGACCCTGGGGAGGCCCCAGCGCCCAAACAGTTTGTCCAGGCGGTCGATGATGGAGTGAGCAGTGATGGAGCTCAGCTGAAAAACCTCTGGCCACTTCGAATGAAGGTAGTGCACAACCAGCAGGTAGCGAGCGTGAGCCGGTGCCCCGTGGAGTTCTCCACAGAGGTCGATCTGAATATGTTCCCAGGGTGAGGACGGCCAAGAGGTCGGGGTGAGAGGGGCTGTGGCAGGCTGACCAGTTTTCCCACTCAGGAGGCAGCAAGCGCAGTTACGTACCAGCTCCTCAACATCCGAGTCTATGTGGGGCCACCACACTGTGTCACGGCAGCGTTGCTTCACCTTAACCACCCCCAGGTGCCCCTCATGCGCCATGTGTAGCACTCTGGGCCTGAGAATTTCAGGAACGACCGCACGGTGGCCACGGGCCAGGCACACCGCTCCCCAGCAGGAGAGCTCGTTGCGGAAGCGGTAATAGGGGAGCAGTCTGTCATCTACTTTGACAGACTTAAACTCAAAACGGTGCATCCGCCGGCTTCTTCCAGAGCTGAAGTGAGCCTTCAAGGCGGCCGTGGCTGTGACGTACTTATCATCCGATAAGGTAAGCGTGGCGAAGATTCGCTGTCCTTCCTGCCCGAGGCAATGGCGCAGAAGCGCGCACTTCCTCGCCTCCGCTAGATCCGAGTGTCCTAAAGCCAGCAAATAATCCTCAAACGACGCCAGCCAGCGATCCCAGGGAACAGCTGGATCACCGGGAACAGGTAGGAAAGGTGGCGGAGGTGGTAGGACAAGTTCAGACATCCTCGTTCGCCAATTGTTGTGTTTGCGAAGGACTCAATAATCACACCGTGTAGCTTTGTTTATGTTGCCGTTTATCAACTGACGTGAAACTTACATTCTACGACCTTTGCCGTAAATCAATGCCATAACCTTTAAAGGCACAGTAACCTGTCACTCGCAGTACATAACCAAACATAGTCCAACGGGACCCAATGCTGAACATTTTCAGACATAACAGTAACCATACTTGGGTGTATGTCATGTCACTTTCACTTAGTCCTCCTTTCCATTCTTTCAGTCGCTTTATATATATGTCGACATTCTTTCTGTCATTGACGTTTTTTTTCTTTGTTTTCGTAGTTGAACGGCATGCTCAAATGACATCACTGTCGACCGGCTTACGTCACTTCCTAATACACACTGTCAGTGCGAATGCAACCCTGTAATTGTTACTGGGAAATAGTTTGCACAAAATCGTCCCAGTACTTTAGTACTGTACATTAGTTGTGGAACTAAAGCAGTGCGAAAGGCCCTATAGACTATTTATTTCCAAATCAGGACCTAGTCAGCTTTGTGAGAAAATCCATGTCTGTCCCAACAGCACTTCTGTCTCTTTTATGTAACACTATCGGTTTACCTTATACATGCTGGTATATGCAGGAAAAGTGCCCATGTAGGGTCAGTGACTCTATTTCGAACGTCCCTCTGAATCAACACTGCCTGTCTAGGGCCAATTGTTTTGCTCTGTACCCTCTGTTTCTCTCTCTCTGAATGGAAAATATGGCATGCTCTTCAGAGTGGAATGTAGTGCTGAGTTGCTTGGCCGAGGAGGCTTGATAAAATGCCCACAAGTAACACAACCCTTGGTGGCACTTTGAGAATCAGCAGCAGTTGACGTTGGTAAGAGATTTGGCTGAGCATATGCATATTTCTAACGCTCAGTCATATCTACAGACAACAAAAATCAATCCAGTAGCAGAAAGCCATCAGTTTAGTTAACCGTGGAAAGGTTAAGCACTAAAACATCAACAAAAAGCTTCAAGCGCTTATTCAAGATGGCCGCCACATAGATCATATTAACAGGACTTTTGTCTCTCATAGCCAGATTTTTAGAGGTGGATTTTTTTCTTATTAAATGTTATTCCACTCAAGATCAGCCACACAGGAAGAGATTATATGGCATACAAAGTGACCAACCAGTGTACATTTGGTTTTTACATGAGATCAGGGTCATTCAGAATGTTTTTTTATTATTATTATTTATTTTATTTATTTTCATTTATTGAAAGAAAATAATGATTTATTCAAGCAAGGATGAATTATATGTATGTGTGTGACAGTAAAGACTCGATGATTCCAAATCAGCATATTATGATTACTAAAGCATCATGTGACACTGAAGACTGGGTTAATGGCCAGAAAAAAAACCCCACATTTTAAAATATATTAAAACAGAAATTTTACTTTTGATTATATTTGTGAAAATATGATTTTATTAGAGGAAATATATCTCACCCCTAGTTAACTTATTAGTGCCTCAAAAGAAAACACTGAGTATCTTATAAAGTTCTGATGCCACTAATCTAGCAAACATCAGCAAATCCAGTGATTAGCTCTTCCTCAGAAGTGCTCACTGTGTCAATCTGCTACTTTGTAAACACACCTGGAAGTCGCATAGAAGTCAGCCAATCAGATTTAAACTAGCGATTTTCAGCTATAGTCTTGTCAGTTTGTGTGCAATATGGACCGTGAACGGATTGCCAGTGTACAGTCTGAGTCAGGATGGTTTCTCCACAGAAGTTTTCCTCTCATGCACAACGACTGAAATCAACACTATCCACCAGAATGAAACATTGAGAGGCGACTTCTCTAGAAAACAGTAGCGTTATTATCTCCAGCGAGCAGATGGGGAGGCAAACAGCTGTTTAAATGTGAGGGAGACCTGAGAAGGTTAAAAGGAGTCAATGGAGGCTAAGGAGACAGAAGGTCTAGCGATGACAAAAAGAGTGGCCAGGGACTGCAGATCAGGACTTCTGGAAACCACATCAAACAGGCTATGGAGAACAGCCAAGATGAACACACATCAACTTGTTGCGGTGCGAGAGATGGAGAGAGAATCAGGGAGGAAAAAAATTAAGGGAGAAGGGGGAGATGGAGAGGCAGCAGGCAGTAGTTAAGGGAAACACAAACGACCGATGCTTCACTGGCCCAATCAATCTGGCGCACCAATCAATCGTTCAGCAGCCATACACTCGAGCATCTGACTAATACCCTGTACAATGTCACTTCTATATTTGTATCCCACTAATCTGCTCTCTGGGTTCCAATCTTTTCCACTTTCTTGCAAATGTATCACTAGACTGAAGGGCCGGTGCCAGATCCTAAGTGCTTCACCCCTTTAAATGAAACCGTGGCATTTCAGATAAAGCCCCTAAATTCCTGATCTCAGCGGTCTGAGGAGTCTTTAAAGGCAGTGTGTCACTTTTACTAAAACAGAGGCCGTGACACCCATGACGCCCCCTGCCTCCCTTTCCTTCATTTAGAAGAGAAAATCTTGACAAAAATAGAACAAAATTCAAGTAAGGTGCATTGCGAAGTAGACAGCTAAGTGCGACCAAGAGAGATCTTGTCTGAGGGCCAACAAAATACCAAACATCTTGGCAAACACACTGGACAAATGATTTTGGGCTCCAAGTTTGCTTTTCCTTTTGGCCACCAAAATACAATATATTAAATTACGACCTGTTTGTTCTCTCCAAAGGAAAAGTGTAGCGCCAAACGATTGCTCTTTCTTAGTTCTTTCAAGAGACATAATGCAGATCTTAGTCTTTCTCCCAAAATAGAATTAAATGAGACAACTGACACACAGTAATATACGTTCAGATAATCCTCTCAAAGGTATCTGATGAGAAATATTTGAGTTGATATCTCTTGACTTTTTTTTTTAATCGCAGACTTTGATATCTCAGCAAATCTGAGCACAGTTTGTGACATTGTTGAGATTTTATCTGAAAGTCTAACGGAGGTACAACAGGAGACTACAGCAAGATACAAATCTGTGAAATCTGTCTAATAGAAACCATTGAGATATTAAAGATCTAATTTGTGATTTTTATTTCATGTGTGTTTAAACCTGAAGCTAAAAAATGATCTTTCAAACTTCTCTCTTATAAACAACAGCTTCTGTTTTCAGTTCATCTCATATCCAGGCTTCTAGCAGACAGTGTAACAGCCATAAGCAGATGTTACTCTGTTCCTGCTACAGGTCCACAGTAACACCAGTGTGTCGATATATTTCTCATTAACTTGCTTTCTGCTGGAGATTCGTTACCTAATATGGAACCCAAAGCATTTGGAGATCTTTTGACTATGTGTGATAATATACTCTCTTCGTCTCTGTCTTTCTCTCTCTCTCTGCCCCCTACAGATCCCTGTATATATATAGAGGTAGCAAATACGTTACTATATATATATATGAAATTATATGATATTATATTAAGGTTTTTTTCTAAGCATAAATCTCACTAAATGTTGTTAGATTTATAGTTACGCAAAATGTATGCATATTAAACATTTTGTGTAATTTTGCTTTTCAAGTAACTTTATCATTTTAAGGATTTTTAGATACTTCTTATGGAAAATTACTTTTTTTTTGGCATTTTAATAATCTTGCAAACAACAAATGCTTCCCTCTCAATTTATTTCAATGTCAAGAGGTTTACAGTGGTTTTATTCATCAAGGGTTAAATTTTAATGCCCTTTCTTTAGTTTCTAATCTCATTTTGATACGATGTGACTTCCTTAACCCACCCAGTCCATTGTTTTTCCCCTTTTTTATGAATGAGGTCGAAACCGACTGTTCCTTTTTAGAAGGTCAAAAAACATAATAGGAGAAAAGCACTCTGGACCAGAGGTAGTCCCACGCAGCACTAACCAGAGAAACAAATTAACCCCTTAAATGGGTCCGAGCACTTGACATGCTAAAAATCTCCACGCTTTGAAGAACTGCACGGCTGCATGCTCTTATTGCACTGTCTGTGTTTAGCTTCAGCCTCTGGTGTTTATTTATCACTGCTGTTATCTATTCTAGAGGACTACCTGATTATTTAGACAAGTCGCTGGAGTATTTTCAGGGCCAGAGGAGTGAGATCTCTAGTGCACAGCTCTAAGCAGGCAGTTTGCTTAATGCTTGACCTTTCACCTCTCAGGGGTAATAATACCTCTATATCTTGCCTCACACACACATATATAGCTGCAAAGCATGAACAACTATCCAGATGACTTCTGACGAGGATGACTTGTTATTATATACACACATACTCACACCTGATGCTGACAAGGGATCTTTCAGCTAGGCCAACACCACACATACATATACTACCAATTAATTTTTGAAAGATGCTCACTAAAGCTGCAATTACAGTAATTCATCAAAAATGCAGTAAATTCAGTTATATTGTGAAATATTATTACAATTTAAATAACTGATTTTATTTCGATATATTTATTTTTGATTATTCCTTTGATGGCAAAGCTCAATTTTCAATTGCCATTACTCCAGTATTCAGTGTCACATGATTTGGTGCTCAAATAACATTTCTTCTTATAACATTACTTATTCTTATTAAAACAGTTGTGCTATATAAATGGACCACTTTTTGCACAGTTTGTATTTACTTTTTAAACATGCAATATGTGCCACTAGTGTGACCAAGTGTAAAAACAAAAATGAAAAAATATAAGGTTAATTTCCCTTTCTCTGGCTGTCATTGGTCAACAAAAACAGATAGTCCCGCCCCAAATCATTGGTTACTATGACATCCATTTATGGTTTAACTAGAAATTAAACTTAGATTTTAAAGTTGAACATTTTTTACAGTGCACTGAGAACAAACAATGGTGCATTACTAACCTCTAAATCTTAAATAATTCTTAAATAATTTTTTTTCCTCCAAAGGTTAGTTCCATTCATTTCCAATCAGAAGAAATGCTCCCTGACCCTTATTGAGAAATTCTGTTTTCCTTTCCATTTTTCCTTGAGATTTCCTTGAGAAAAGGAAGCAGATAAATTTAGCCTTGTCCCCTGGTCGCAATTTCCTGCTTTTTCCAATTTTTTTTTTCTTTTTTAACAAAACAGCTAGTCCACTCATATATTCCCCCTCCTATTTAAACTGCACACCCAGCACACATTAATAAGCCAAACAGCAACATACAGCATCTGCACAAAGATCTCTCCTAACAGAAAAGGCAGGCTTAAAATAGAATAAAAATAGAATGTAAATGCTGTTATCCAGCTGTCCCCTTTAAATCACTCACAGTCACTGCGACCACTTCAACAGAGCCTCAACCCACCAGTGCTTTTCTCAAGCTCAACAACTGAGATATCCATAAGCAGAATGAGTTTTTAAACTCTTTTCAGTATGCTCCTCTCTTCCTGATGGAGCAATGACTGCATTCCACAGCTGGTGCAAGACCACCACCGGAACAGACAGAACCTAACCCCAGACCCGAACACAGAGAGAATGTAAAAAAAAGTCCCAGAATTAATGCGGCAGTGAGTGGGACATACTCACATACAGGAAAGACCCTGATCACACCAACTGAAAGACAGGGACAGACGGCGCGCTTGGCAACACAGAGAACACTGAGCTTAACAGTTCTCAGGTTTTCTGCTTTAGGTAAATTTAGACGCGTTTGAAGGTTTCAAATATAGCGTCTGCCAAAGCGATTACTTCTAACATTGGCAAGCCCCAGCGCAGTTTCTATGAAGCATTCTTTAACACTTCCCTTCTTAACAGCCATGTGCTCTAACACAAAGTGCAGCTCCGGCCACAGCACAGAGGGGAGCATAAATTATCACTGCCTGGGAGGAGACGCACTTCAAACCAGCTGCCAAAATTAGTGGCAATTTGCTGTTTTGGAAATTGATCATGTGGGGCCTGATGCTGCCAGTAACAAACAACTAGATGAGCAAATCCCACAAAACCTCCAGATCACATCTTACCTGTGAATCAGAAGAAAGAAATAAGAAACTAAATTTTGTTGAGTTATATATACTGTACATATACATGCATGTGCCTGGTATTCCCTTCATTATGAGGACCAAATGTCCCCCATGAGTATAGAAATACCAGTAAATGATATATATATATATATATATATATGTGTGTGTGTGTGTGTGTGTGTGTGTGTGTGTGTGTGTGTGTGTGTGTGTGTGTGTGTGTGTGTGTGTGTTTACATATTGATAGACACACAGACAGTCAGACAGACAGACAGACAGTCAGACAGATACTTTTAATAATAGTAATATTAATAATAATTAATAATAAAAATATATAGTATAGATGTATATATATTTGCAAAATAATAATGGCAGTGAATTAAAATATGAAGAAATGTAAGTCTGGACATATTTCTGTAAGATTCACCTTCATATGAAAAATGTTTTCTGATCATAATAAACCAGACATATTAAATGCCTCCACCTCTCAGGAATCAAATACATCAAACCCTAAGAAGGATATAGTTCACATAAAAATGCTTTCTGTGTGTGGTTATTTTTCACTGCATTAAAACACCGGCACAATTTATAACGTATTCAACATTTTTTATCTTGCTAAACTACTACACTCCTCATTCAAAAGAACAGCAATGTATCTATAAATTAAGTCACAAACCAGTCTTGACACAGCATTTTCTTCACCTCTCAAGATAAACATGGCCAGTTGCTCTGCATAGTAACTGCTCTAGCGACAATATAAACAGCCTAACACCAGAGAAAAAATGTGTATTTCATTTCAAGGAAGTTTCTTAATAAGGAAAAAAAGTGGATGAAGATGCATCCCAGGCGCTCCCGCCGAGTAGGTTCTTAATTTCTCTGTTCACAGACATACCTGTCCTAGAATCATCAACACATATTCTCTTTAATCCTTAACAGGCCAAAATGTTCTTCCAACTACTCATTCAGCAAAGCAAGCAGCACACAGCCACAGTAAGACTTACTCTGCAATAAATCCACCGGCAGGCAGGAGAGCAGGGCTGCTTTCTGAAAGGCCCACAATCAGGCACCAGATAAATTGCATTTTGTGCAAGCTGCATTGTCTCTGCTTCTGTGTTCTGCTAATCTAATGTGTTCAACATGGTCTTGGTCACCTTGACTTTGGTTGCCATAGCACTCCATACAAACACATCCCCACCCAGAAATGCACCAAATAAGGCCAAGGGAAAAATCTCATAATCAAAGAGGTCAAACGAGAATGGGAAATGCTTCCAAACATACATGTGTTGCACTAAAGAGCATATTAAAGCTGGAAATGCTCTAAGATGATGATGAAGACTAATTATTCTAGGACAATAAATGCATTAAAAGCGGGAGAATGTTTATGCATTCTCCGTAATCATTCGTTATTTTTAATCAACAAAAGATACATTTGAGTCAAGACGTAGGTCCTTTAAGCTGAATCAGGGCCAGCGTTGTTTGTTCTATATATGACCTTTAAACACTTCGCTGAAACACAGAGGAAACAGCCGACGCGAAGGCGGCCGTCCTGTCTGGCAGCCAACCCCGGCAGATGCGACTTCTGAGGAGTTCAAAAGAATTCTGCATGGGGGCAAGGCTATTTACATAATCCTTCAGATATATTCCCCTGCAACCTAATCAAATTATTCACAAGTTTAGCCCCTAACCATGTAGACCCCGCAATACACAGCCCTCCATTACCGTCCTCTCACTTCTTTAATCATATCGAACTAAAACCAGTGTCGATTTTCCCTTTAGAGTGGAAGGCATTGGAAGAAAACAAAAGCATTGCAATGTCTGACACATAACAGTCTTTTCCCTCCAGGTGCATTGCCATCTCAAATTAGTCCTCCATTATATTGGCTTTTCATCTGACACAGGGTAAAAGAAACTGCGATTGGTGATACAAAGAAACAGATCATTTGTGTTCCATTGTGAGCAGAAGATCATAAGTTAATCACTCGAAATAGTCTTTTTTTTTTCTTTCTGCATTGAATTTGTGCATTAACTCGTCTAATCGACTGCACGACTTGTATTGCGCTAACCTGAAATGCCCCGCACTTGATTGGCTTGATCTATTTTCACTCACCTCCCCTGACACTAAAAACATCGACTGAGCCCTGTTTAAACAACAGCACCGAAAAGGCATATTTAAACATGCACGCAATATGAAACTTGTTCCGAGTGATGTCTCATTTAGGCTCCTACAATGCCTAACTCTGCACATTGCAATTACAGCTTTGTCTCAATAACAATAGGCCATCGCCACAGTTACGGCTGGCACCTAAGGGGTTAAGCTGTCAGGCTCTATCAACAAAGTTTACATCATATGTGCGGTCAATTTTCAATGACTTCTTTTCCCACATTGAAATAAACTATTTTATGTCTCCAAATATGCAGATCATTTTGCTTAATGAAAGATGCTTGACGTCTCCGATCCAATTAATATGCAAATGCAAGCGAGGATTTATTTGTGACATTCTGTATGGGTGAGAGAAAACAAAAAGGGCTCTTAACAGTTACACTAATTGCTGTGACTGATTGTCACATATCATCATTCACTCTGAATCTCCTAAATACCACATTTCAGATAAAATTCGTGCTTGCACTTTGTGAAGATTTATTTGCAAAGGGGTCGCATAGATCAGAGCGGGCGACATTGAGCTGCAAGGGCTTTGGGATAAACAGTCCTCTCCTTATCTCCTTCTGAAACGCTCTCTGTTTCAGTCTGAACAGAACACAGAATGCTTGTTTCTTATATCAAACACGATATACATTAGATGTATGTGTTTCCTGTATCCTAATGGTCAATGTACTAATGCAGTTTGGCCTCTACTGGGAAAAAGCTTCAATACGTAATGTATTTATTACTGTAAAAATGAAATCTCTAATGCAGCTTCACTATTAAAAACATTTAATGGACAGTGCAATATAATCTGGTGTTTGCATCATCCTATATCTTTAATGTATGAAGCAATATACAATATACAGTGATTGACTTAAGACAAAAGATGTGGCTTTCCCTCAAAGCCAGCTGAATAAAACAGACGGTCCCCTTTAAAAGCAACAGGACCCTATTATTTCACAAAAAAAAAAAAATGCAAAGGAAACAGTGCACTTCAATAGTCAATGAAAGGGTTAATCTGGTAAACCAATTGATAATATGTGAGCATTCAATGCAAACACCCTCAAGGATTCAACACTGAGAGGAAAAAGTATCAAATTAGTTCAGAATGATCAATTTGCAGCTGTTTAGCCTTGTTTTTTAAGCCAGCCTCAGTCTATAAAACTAACTAGCATGTAATTGGAAGACTGGAAATAATGGTCTTGAAAAAGACACTTTATCAATGGAGCAGCAGTGGCAGAGCTGACAAGCTTAAGACACCGAACTGCCTCTGACAAATGACTTATCGGCACAAGACTGAGTGTACTGTATACTGAAACACAAAAATGATTTAGGTAAGAAAAAACATTTTCTTATGAATGGTTACCTCAGTGATATTAACTAAATACAGCAAGATTAACCCTAAAACAAGGCTAAAGCCGGGGTGTATGTGCTATAAAGATAATATCTTTCAGCTCACTACGTTCTTTCTCCTCTGAAGAGGTTGGAACAGACAAGGCAGCTATTTGAGGATGTAATCACTCGCTCCTCTCCTTGAAATGGCCCATAATGCTCCGTGCACACTGCTTAGCAGTTAGCGGCCAGGGCAGATTGTAAACAGATCTCTCATGGATTGTGGGTTTAGCAGTTTTGCGCATCTCCAAACAAGCTGCTTCCAATAATGCAAGAGAGAGAGAGAACTTATTTGTATCTCACAATGTGACTTTATATGTTGCAATGGCAACATTATACTTTGCAATTTGACTTATTATCTCAAAATTTCATACAACAAACTTTTAATTATATATCCCAAGGGCAAATTTAGAGGTACAATATAGCTCAAAAGCCGGGGGTCAGTACTTTTTAAAAGGCGTTTTAATACTGTGTTTCTGAACAAATAAATGCAGTATTGGTGAGCATAAGAGACTTCTTTCAAAAACATTTTTAAAATCTTGCCAACTTTATATCCCCCAATTTTACTTTATATCTCACAATTGCACAATTCTGTTTCAAAATGGCAACTTTATAACTCACATTTACAACTTTGTGACTTTCTATCTCAGTGTCATTTATATATTACAATGACTTACTTTAAACTACATTTTATGTTGCATTCTGTGGCAGAAACAGGTTTTCACAGTTAATCAATCTAAACAAACAGAAATGCTTGGAAGCATAATACATCATCGTGGAACATTCCAGAACTTTCCGTAGCTTCTATCTCGCTTCCCGCTAATTTGTGGCCACTGACTGGCTGTAATGAAGGCCTCATGCATTTTTCCAGCAGTGTCAGGCTAAGCACTGTCATGTATAAATTAACCGGTGAGCTAAAAGCTTTGTTGTCCTGCAGGAAAATGCAAGTCATCAAGCATTAAGCACATATAAATTTTCAATGGACCAGCAATAATGGGAATGTTTTATGAACAGGAAATCGCTGTGGTCTTACCCGTCAACCAGCCTGCATCAAACAAGGTGCTTTTGCGCACCATGACCCCTGGTGCCCTGCACACGCTCTTCTCGCCTTTCTAGCTCTGACCCTGTGATACAGTTCTGTGAAATGGTCTTCATTGGACATTTGAATGATGGTCGAGACAACCTATATGAGATTGAGGCAGCAGTTGTGTGAAAGGCAAATTGCTATGGCTTTTATGGCTAACTGCAGTACTCTTATACCAGGTAGCAGGTTTTCATTCTCCGGGCTTTTATTATGCCACAAATAAAAAGCGTATTAGATGCGATGATGGGCACAGGCCTGCACATCCTTGCAGACCCCTAAAAGCTTTTTTCAAAACAAATGCAGTAGGGCGAGAAATTTTAATAGATCGGCCCAATTCCATTCTTTGCTATCTAATAGACTAGTGCACATCATGAAAAAGGGGAAAAACTTAGAGTAAATTTGAAGCACAA
This sequence comes from Carassius carassius, assembly GCF_963082965.1. Classification (NCBI taxonomy): domain Eukaryota; kingdom Metazoa; phylum Chordata; class Actinopteri; order Cypriniformes; family Cyprinidae; genus Carassius; species Carassius carassius. The sequence goes on from NC_081800.1 coordinate 18,178,712, forward strand.
GTAATCCGGTGCATTGGTGGATATTCTCCTTCCTTCGCTCACATCTCGGCCAGAGTTTATTTCACCTCAGACAGAAGTGACAATGGCTTTGGAATTTTTTTATTCTTTAAAACAAGACTCAAAGGGCAGGCAAAGCATTCCGGAGCCTAAAGCTGATGCCCTAGTGGCTCGGCCAGCCACTTTTCCAAGGCCTGCTACTTGATTAAATGCATAATCCACTACTCCCCATCCCCGATGATTTAGTGTGCCTTTAAATCAGCTTGCGCACACATAAAAACCTCAAATAAAAATCACTAAGAAAAACCATTGCACTCTAACTGTTCTATTAAAACGATACCCGGCCAGGCCTTTCTTCTCCGCAATACCGTTTATTCCACATGAATGCATATCTTCATTTTTTTTTTTTTTCTAGGTGTGCATATAAAATATTTAAAGTTTCAAATGTCAGCATTGAACATCACATGCAGGAGTCTCTCATTAATCACCTAGGATGTAGGCTCCCTTTTAAGGTTATAACCCTTTGAAAGAGCAAAAATTACATTTCTGACCTTGAAGATGAGACAAACTCATAAAGGTAAAATAATTCACGCTTTAAATGGAGGCAGTTATCTGCACGCTCAAGTTCGAGTTTCGGGGGGACACCAAACAACTTTCATTTTCATATTTACGCCGAAGCTGTTCAAATTAATTCTAAATCAAATCGAGAGGAAAAAAGAACAAAACTGTGAGAAAACATCAACAGAGAAATAGTGTAACTTTCAAATCCATGGGGCTCAGCTATCTGCACTGCATAGAATGTTGCCCTTTTTTCATGGACTTTTATTAAATGGTGCATGACATTTCCATTACTCAAGGAAATTAAATTCGCTAATTTTCTTACAAACCCGGTACGTCTGCTATTTTAGGGAGGTGTGATGAACAGAACAATTGTTCCAACACCTACACAAAGGAAAGGGATTGTGAATCTATCTTTTGAATAGAAAAAGTGAATTAAAGCCATAAAAGCAATTTGCTCTTTAATAAAACAAGTCTTGGTTTTGATCTTCAGCTAAACCGGCATTTGGCTAGGTATTAAGCCTGAGGCCACTTGCATTTATAAACCCAGGTGCCATGTTCCTGTTATGCAATTTACTTTAAAACTGCTTCTAATAACAATAAAAAGAAACAAATGTGATAGGTTTCAGGTGTTTTGTCTGAAGACTGAAAAAAAAGTAGGTTTTGATCACCAAAGTGTTTTTCTTTAGACAAAAGGCAATCACTATGAAGCTGTACTCAATATTTATCAACAAAAAATGTCTGATATTTAGTCTAAAACCCTCATGATTTAGAATTTAAAAACAAACAAATCCCTTAATGTGCAGCAGATCTGCAATACGCTGCTTTTAAATCGTTCCACATGTCAAAATGGAGCATCCCAGAAAACAAACATCACACCAAGACTCTAGTTTCTAGATCCAACGGTTTTCCTAAGGAGGAGCATATGCGCACACGAGCGAGTCTTGGCTGGGCCAGTGGAAGTGACAGCATCACACTGAACCTGGCTCTTCTTCTCTGGTGATGAAAAGGCTGATTACTCTGCCTCTCTCCTGGGGAACCAGCAACATGTCTGACAGCATCATTGAAAAATAGACTGCTGAGCCCCTCTGGGTCTTATAAGGGCTCACATTTAATGTAGAGGAGATTTACATTAAAAAGGAGGTGACACTACAGTCTCTACGACTGCATCAATGAATACATTAAAGACTATGAGGAAAGCACCTTCCACTAAATGTTCAGTTTTCCAGGCCTAGACTGTTTGAAAAAGTGAGACCATAAACTAATTTAGTTAAGAATGATTAAACAAACAACGGCAAATGACTTGTTATTGTCCTCAAATGCGTAAAAAAGGCTTGATACAGCATGATGCCGCAACTAACTGCAGACTGGCAAAAGTGTTCAGGAAACCTGTGAGACAACAGTCAGTTTTTAGCAAATCTGCTAATAGTGCAACAGAAATGACACACTCCACCTAAAAGTGTAGCATGTATAACATGAAGAAACATCCAACAAACAGTAACATTTGTGGCCCTATAACAGTTTCTACATGATCACGTTGCAGTAAAATCAAATCAAGCGCAAAATGCACTTCAAAAACACTCAAAGGTGTTTTACAGCATATCATTCTGGCCTTGCTTGTGTAAATTTAAATGCACGTAATAGAGCTCAAACCAACAATGACCAACAAATAAAATGCCTGTATTGGCAAATGAAATTGCTATTAAATATTAGGTTTAAAATGTTTAATCTAAAATCTACTAAAATTATAATCATTTTACATTTTAATTTAAATTGTAATTAATTTCACATTCATTCATTGTTAACACCAGTCAGTTTATTTACTATTATATAAGTAATACATAATTAACATACAATAAAAAAAATACATAAATTAATTAATTTAACAGTATTTGTCTTGAAAGCATTTTAAACCAAAAGGCTGGATCATATCAATATAAATGCAAAAAGAGGGCTGCTGTTTTCAATTAGTCTAAGCATCATGAAAACTCGAGATTAATAAATTCTACACTTAGCAAAAAAAGGCTGACAACATCACGAAGAAGCTATATAAAATGTAAAAAGAGAATAATTGGTGCCGTATCAATCTTCATCCAGAGGGTCGTCATTATTAAACTTAGACACGCATTTCAATTCGGCAGTCATATCAGGGAGAACAAGGAAGAAGACAAGATCAAAAAAATCCTAATTATAATTACAAAATTACATAGGGTGCAACAAGGGTGCCTAGTTTAAGGGTAATAATTAGAGACATAAAATTTTAATAGGGAATATGGCATTGTGTTGGCTTTGAGGCTTATGCCACTTTAAGGCCCAACTGCATGTGTGTGTGTGTGTGTGTGTGTGTGTGTGTGTGTGTGTGTGGTTGAATGGTAAATGATGAGCACAGTGATTAAGACGGTTCACTTTGCACTACTGGCACTCTACAGGAGCTCAGCCTGTATCACTGCCCTGAAAGAAAAAAAAATCCCCATCCTGCACCCAGACCGCCACACGTGCCCTTTTCCTGTCTCTCTTTATTACCCTGCCATGATCCTCTTAAGCAAACCTCTTCCCCAGCGCGATACCATATGTTTTCAGTTAAGCCTAATTTCTTTTTCTCTTCATTTTAGACATGGACTGGCTTAGCCAGAAGCATTACGCAGCCCACTCTTCCACTCATTCATTTTCTTCTTGGTTTTTCTGTTATTTTCTTTTTTTTTGTCCATGTCTCTTTAAGAACTCCAAAGCTCCCTGTTGATATTAATTTACAGTTACAACAAAACCAGTGCAGGATTTTAAGATCATTGTAAGTAATTTTAAGTTAATTCACTCCAGATTTCTACATTAACCTTCCAAACAGAGTTCAGAGTGTAACTGAGTTGGGGTCAGTATTGATGTAAAAACAAGTCATTCACAGGGGATTTTTCCTCGTTGGTTTACAGTCAGAAACTCTTCGCTCACATATATATTTTTTTAGCAATGCACTGTTTGATCAAAGTAAATACTTTTTTTCTTTCTAAATGAAACACTTTTTGAAAGATTACACTTTTGTAATGGACAATAAGAGCAGGAACATGTGCTAAGAAAATAAACAATAGATTCTAATATCTTTTTGACTTATTCTCAGCATTCTTTGCAGGCTTAATAAGCAATAATGTAAATAGCATGGTGATGAAATTGTTCACATTGAAATGTCCCTGTTAGGTTTCACACCTGGGTCTGAGGTCTCCAGAGAGACTCCTGTGCTGACAAACATCTTCCTATGACAGATTTCAGGCCCTGTTCAAGATATGCCACTCTGTACACTTCCATGTAGCACAGCCCCTCCTGTGCTGAGACCGATGCTAATTGCATGTTTTTCTGCACTTCCCTGAGGTGCCACAGAAAAACATCAACATCACAAATCACACTGTAGTGTATGAGACTTGGCATTAATTTACTAATTGTTATACCATATTCCTTACTTATGGAACAGTGCATTATGGAAAGCACTAAATGTCCAACACAATAACCAAGAAAGGAAACATAGACTTGTGATTTCCTTTGAAAAAAAAAATTCTTTTTTCTGAGTGGGATGACTGTATGCCACAGAACTGTGAAACAGCTCTTTTACTCCTGAAAACCAGTCTGTGATCCACTTCTTTTTGGACGTGGAGGATCAATGAAATCAATAGAACACACTTTGAGGTCAGAAACAAGTAACTGACCTTGTATAAAGGTCTTGTGCATATTGTTGATCTACCTTGATTGCCAGCAAAGCCAACTCAATATTTAAGCAAACAAACAAACAAAAAAATAAATACATAGCTCTTTCACAATTTAAATTATAGATTTCGAGTCAGAATTCAAACTCAAATTTCCAAAATAAACAGACCACATTATCAACAAACAAACAGACAGACAGACAAAATAAATACATATCTGCACAGCTTTTTAGAATGAATAAATAACAAGATTTGCAACGGAATGCTACCTAACTAACAATAAATAAATAAACAGCTCTATGGAACTGAAAAAATGACAAGGTTTAACATGACGCATTCTAAGAGGGATTACAAATTACATTAATGAATGTATGCATGAACAGCGTCATGGCAAGATCATGGCGTGGCATGGTGTCGCATAAAAAAAAAAGATAATAATAAAGACATTGTTTTGAACACAATATTTTGACACTACAATAACAATACAGTTTGATCTAGTTTAACTCCTCTTTCACCAGCTCAACTTTGGAGTAACAACTGCTGGATTTAACAAGATTCTTTGTGAAGACTGAAGTCTGTAAAACCTCCTTTGGTCGTAATCTATGAAAACAGGAGATAAGCCCACCACACAGTTCATGTAATAAAGCTCACATCAAACACAAACAGACTGTTGTCTGAACATCCCCACCCAAAACAGGCCCTGTCTAAATCATCTGTCCATTACTGGGCTCAGACAGACCACATAAGACAGGTGGCTTTTTTCAGTATGGAAGACCCCCATTTTCATGTGTTTTTCTGTAAAAAAAATAAAATATAATAAATTGCTTTATTGTGGTTTTTGGCAGATTATCTGTGGACTTGCTCTCTGTGGACTATTAATGTAGTCATATTAATTTAAAGTGAGGCGAGTCTTGTAAATGACTGCAACAGCAAGTATGCCATTAGATTCAGTTTGAACACAAATGATCCAAAAACAGAATCGACTGAGGCATACTAAACCCCTACAAAATAATTACAGGCTTTAGGGTAGAAAGGAAAGCTGAGGTCTACAAATTAAGCTGAAAATTGTTAAATATCAGTAAAGGTGAGCTCTTCTTTCCAACATAATTACTGCTGCCAATCCAGTGTGATTTTATAATTCCAAAAACCTGACACTTCACAAAGACACTATAATTGCCTTGTGCTGGCCTTTCGCTCACCGCAAAGGTCCATTAATTAATTTTTCTCAGGATCTGTCCTGAAACGTATTACTGTTGTTGAAGCGCAGCTCATAGGGAGATGTGGAATTTTCCATGAAAATACAAAAAAAACTGTCGGTTTCAGCAGTGGAGCGCTGCTAGTGCTTTCTGAGGGGCCCAAGAATAGCCGTATGATTTGGTGCTAAATACACATTGGACATGCAAGAATTCAAAACACGAGGCAGTAGATCTACATTAGTCATCCGAACCAGAAACTTCCAACCAATCACATTTCACTGCTCAGATTCAATGATAGACTACAATAATTTACTCTTGATTCACTTCCATGAATTTAAAATAAATTTAAAGATAACGGCTTTCACAAAAATATTAAACAGCACAACTGTTTTTAACCCTGATTATAATAAGAAATGTTTCTTGAGCACCAAATCAGCCAATCGGAATGATTTCCAAGCCTTGCCATCGCAGGAAAATGTTTTAAATATTTAAAAATAGAAAACTGTATGGAGAAAAAAAAACTGTCCATTTAACATTTCAAATGAATAAAAATCATTAATTAATTAATAAATCTCCCATTGACTTACACTGATTGAATGTTGGCCATCTGAAATCTAAACGACAACAATTAAAGTGAAATTTGCATATGAAATTAATTGATTGACATCCTCACCTTTGTACTTACGTACACCATTCTAATGCATCCTTATGAACACTGGGAATGTATTGGATAATATAACCAGCATATTAGAAGGAATAAATACAATGGTGAATGTTTGGCATGTTGAGTTAAGTATGTATTTCTGTGTACACATGCAGCTTAGGATTGAGTCTGTGTAATGGGAACGGGGGAAAGGGACAAAACAGGGAAAGTAAAGAGTAAAGAGGGACACTTCACACATGGGAGCTGTTTGTTCACATCATTTGCCATGAAAAACTTCCAATGAGGACAGCACTTCAATAGAGTGACCCAATAAAAAAACTCTCTATGAATTTTACTTATTGACTATGAGAAGACTTTCATCAAACAACACTGCCACTAACTGCAAAGACAGTCGCATTAAATACCATACAAGATCCAAAAATCCCTGTAGAACACCCAAAGCTCAGGGCTTAAAAACTCACTCGTGACTTCTTATCTGTATTCACTGCTGAGTGAGAAAATGAAGAAAATATATTCTAGCGTCTGCCTGCGTATTCTGATTGAGCTCCAATTACGAGCTGAAACAACTGGATTTTAGAGGATGCATGCATGTTGAGTTTTCAGAGCATTAGATGGAAATAGATAAGCATTTCATTAAGTGCGTCTTTCTTTCTTCCGTCCGCTTTTGCTTTTTTTATTCTGTTTATATGCGTTTCATATAAAGCTGTGCAACGTATACATATCAGAGAATTACAGCGAACGCAGAGGCAGGAAGAGTAATGGCATGCAGAGAGAAAAAGAAGGGTTGAAATGGCATCCTCTCTAAACTTAATGAAACAGCATCCTTTAAAATTTTTTTTAAGTAATTATAATAAAGATGGAAAAACATAATAAAGGCCTCCCAGCCCCCACCTGCTAACAGTAATTATAATAGACTCAATAATAAATGGTAAAGCAGCACAGAGCTGCATCTTGGGAATTCTCTGGGGTCTGTGGATTAGCTTGAAAAGCCTGAATGATTAAAATACACTAATTAAAATTTTGTGTTCCTTGGTAACTCGTCTTCCTGGGCCCCTTGCGCTGGTAAAATGGGAATAAATGTGACAAAAGCAAATACTGCTTCAGACTCCAGCAAGTAAACAAGTATAATCCAGTTTTCATAGGTGTGTTTCCATTACATATTTCACAAAAAACTAACGTTCTTCAAACGCACTTTATTTCTCAATGGAACAGTTCAGACAAAAATGAAAAGTCTGTCATCATTTACTCATACTCTTCATGTCTTTGAAGCCCAGCTGACATTCTTTCTTCTGCTAAATTTTGAAAGATGTTAAGAAGAGCTGCTCTTTTCTATACAAAGAACATTTGCAAGGCAAGATTATTTGTAAAATCTGCTTTCAGTCTGAATGGGTTCAGATGACTCACAACAAGTCATAGGGATCACTTTTATGGTACTATATACAGTAGGCCTTTTTTGGAGCTCGATTGCACCAGTCTCTATTTACATTCATTTTATGGAAAAGAGCAGCTAGGACAATCAGCTAAACTTCTCATAAAATCAAGTCATAAAAGTTTAGAACAATAGAATAATAAATACTTACAGAATTTAACTTATAAAGGAAGTCTTTTTGCATCTGAAAAAATCATACTCTGTTGCAAACCCCAGACATCAAGGCAGAATACTAGACTTTTCAAAACAATGAATGAACAATGATCCAAGTATATGCATAGTATAAGTGCATCTCTCGATTATTCAGCTGACCTTGCATTTACTCAATAGCAGTGACTGGATTCTAACATGAAACTGCATTGATAGTCCTTTGAAACAAACCAAACTAAAGTGAAAACCCTGTTAAATCTCACGAGTAATGTGCAGCAAGAGTCTTTTGCCTGTTTTGACACATATAGAGCCATATAGGCATTTGATCAAAGATCAAAACGTAGCAGTAGTAATTAAGCTGTAGCCACTTCATTCAAACAAGAACAGATCTCCTCGGCTCGCTCGTCTTTCAGTACTGGGATTCAATAGTAAAGATATGCCATGAGATCGGTCACGCTGCAGATCTAACGTGTCACCGGTAAAGGGTCCGCATTTTTTGAGGGGGGTCCTGGGAGGCCATCGCCTCTTTCCTTTCGCAATATGCTGTCTCTGTGAATGATGGTAATCACTTGTTTGCTGTCAGCAGGAACAATAGAGCAGCGGAAGATGTCTTTAACCCCCCTTCCCAATCCCTGTTCATTTTGAGACATGGATACGGCAAGTCAATCCCTTGGTAAAATCACACGGAATCAAACAGAACAGAAATATCAAGGGTGTTAAGTACAAGTCAGGGTTACTCTTGACAGCTGCGTTCAATGCTTCGGGAGATTGAGCGAAATCTCTTGTAAAGAGAATATGGTCTTGTGATCAGGTTAAAACCCAGCTAGAGGATGTGTACACACAAATTTAATAGAAAAATATGCTAATACCATTACAGTATTTATCCTTTACTAAAACAATGTTAACTTTGGTTTAGCTGGATAAACAATGCTGACAGCTTGTTGAGAATGTGGAGGAAAGCGGGGGAAAACCAAAGCTAATTATGAGGTTAAGAAAAGTACTGTAGAGTTGGTCTGGCTGGTTTTCGACCAGCAAGGCTTCGGAGTCAAACTACAGCTGTGTCTGAACATGTGGATACACTGCCAAAAATCACTATTTAAAAGAATTATGATAACGTTACATTCTAAGAAAAAATATATAATTGATTTTTTTTTTTTTGAAAGCTCTTATCTTCTGCACATTTGTCAATTAATTCATCTTGTCCTAAGGAAGATTTTAGTAGAAAAAATACAAATATTGATTGGTTTTTTTTCAGTGTGATATCTGCTTATACAATATATGCAAAAAAAGGCTGCTTAGAAATTAGCAAATATATCTTGTATTTTGAAAAATTATTTTTGCTAGAAACAATGTTGCATATTTTTTCTTGTTTAGGGCAGAAATTTAAACTTATAAATTATTATACTTCTACTTAAAAAAAACAGTTGGTGTTGTAAGAATTCTTTTTAATTGAGATTAATTCTCTAAAACTCTAAAGTTTTAAGAATGATTGCAGTAGAAAAAAAGAAAAATTTAGCTTGTAAAACAATTGATGATAAAATACTTAAAATGCCTGCTTGTATATTTAAATATAAGCAGAAATATATTTTGACAAAAATATTCTCTTAAAACTCTTAAGGGAGATATGTTTTTCTTAGGGGAGACAAAAACTGTTTCAAAATAAATATATATATATGTATATATATGTATATATACTATATATACTATACTATACTATACTATATATACTGTGTGATATCTGCTTTTTTTAACAATTGATTCTAAAACAGAGACTTAAAATTCCTGTTAAAAAGATTCAAAATGCCTGCTTATTAATTGAATCACCTTTTAATTTAACTAGGGCTTAGAAGCCAATGAGCTGGTACTTTGTCTCTATGGAGCACAGAGGGAGGGGGGTTAGAGGCTGCAGGCATGAGTGGGCATAGGAGACGGGCCAGACTGGCATCAGACTCGTGCCCATTTACTCCTCACCACCGGGCATGCTCCGTGCGGGGCATGCTGGTGGCCTCAGTCTTGAGAGCAAATTAGATCCACTTCATTAAAATATTCCAGCCAGGAACAAAAGGATGAGGGGTGGAGGAGATGTGCTAGAGATATGCGCCTGATATACATGCAAGCCGGGCGAGATCCATGCACATATGACAAACAGATTGCCTCACTTGGAGAAAAAGACACACAGCCCAAAAGGGAAAACTTAATCAGAAATAGATGAAAAGTCAACGCATTGGATTATACGCTGTGTGTGTGCGAGCGACAGAGAGAAAGAGCAGGGTATATTTGTTATACTGCATCCCTTTTGTAGAGGTGCTATAATGTGTATGTGCTCTTTGTTCACCTAAAACCTCAACATGACTCTCAGTTATAAAAACTTCTGCCTCACTGCAATTATACAAAAGAAAATTAACACTTTTGGGTTGCCCTGGTAACCTAATTGCATCAGTACATTGCACACAGGAGCCAAAGTAACTGAATTTTGATGAAAAGGCGGCGATAATTTACGGCATTGAGAAATTAGTTCCGTGGCGACGCGTTAATTACATCTCAAATTAACAATGCAAGTGTAGTGAAATTAAATATAAATCTTTTTTTTTTTTTTTTTTTTTGCATAAATTACAGGGGTTGATTAGTGCGAGGAGAGAGAGGTTGGGATTCCATGGGTCTGTCACATCAACCCTCCCAACACCCCCAGCTCATTCAGCTCCTCTTAAAAGAGAAATGCCGTAAGCTCCTTTACACGCCAGCGCTGGGGCAGAAACACGCCGATGTTTACAATCCGTTTTCTAATTTGCATTTTGATCTTTTTCAGGTTGATGAACTTCTTTACTTCTGTCACTCCTGGAAAACATTTTTCCCCCCTCTCTTCCAGTGATCACCAATGGATGTTAACATATGGTATGAAAATATATCCATCATATAGAGCAGGGTCTACAATGTCTGAGACCACTAGTCAAAATGCTTCTATATTTTGTCTAATGTTCATAAATTTTGTGTTCAGTAGTAAAGAATCATAAATATGCAGTTCATAAAATAATATGTAGTAATAAAGCATGTATGTCAATGATGAAAATTATTATTATTATTATTATTATTTAGAACAATAATATATGTATAATATGAATTATGATTTTTTTTTTCCAATAGTAAAGTATATTATTAGCATATTCCTTAGTACTGATTAATACATTTATTACATTTTATTAAATTAAATTCCTTTGTTTCATTTACATTTTACATTGCAGTGTTTATGAAGATATTATTATTTTAAAAAGAATATATTATTATTATTATTGAAGTAAATTATTACATTAAATTAAATTTTATATTTCATATGGTAATTTTATAATAATGATGATGTATTAGAATAATAATTATATTATTTATTATTTATAATAAAAGCATAAAGATCTCTCTTCTAAATGATCACTAATGGAGGTTACCATACGGTATGAAAACTTATCTGTACAGCCAGGTCTAAAACAACTCAGGCCAATCAAAATTGTATTACTCTAATTTAATATAAATATTGCATTCAATAGTGCATAAATATGAATTTCATAAATAATCATATATAATAAGTATGTAGTAATATAGTCTTTTAGATATTTTATTACATTTACATTTTATTGTAATTTAAATCAATTTAAATTTCCTGTTATTTTAAAGTTTGAATCTAAAATTTTCAGTGTGGTCTCAGAGTTTTGTACACCATATTTATGGTTTCTTTACAGAAAGAAAAATGTGATCGCATACATACTGAATAAGACAAGAGGGTTCGAGGCAAATCAAAATGTTAAGAATTAGGCCTGACACTCTTGAGTGAAAAAATTTCCATGTGGCTGATTTTGTGTGAAATTCCTTGTGTTTAGTCGCTCAATCCCACATGTGCAGTGGCATGTGTAACCTCAGAGCATCAAAAACAAGCCTCCAGAGTCATGTCTGCTGTGGGGGGGTTGGGGGGGGGGTGGAGCGAGAGAGAGAAAGAGAGAGAGACAGAGAGAGAGCACAAACACAACAGGAACCAACTTGAGCCATCTAAATTATTCATCATCCAGATGGATACCTTTCTCCTTGAATTTTCAACTCAAACAGACCTATTCACCTACAATTTTCATTGCCGCCTGTTGTGTCCGATGTCGCTCAAACCACAAAAACAACACACACAGCCGTTCAAACCACAACTGGGATAAAAATCCCAATGAACACCTTTACCTTAACACTCCCTTTTCTTTCTTTCTCTCTCTTTCTTGTTTCCTTCTGTTATGGGGAGCTTGGGGAGTGACATTGGGGGAAGGATATAAAAAAGCCTGCAGCCCCCAGAGACAGTAACTATCTGCCATTTAGCCGCTAAAATGTCAGCAAAATTTAATGAACTCCACGTGTGTCTCTATCAGTCCTTGAAACATATTTTATTTCTTCTGATTATTTTTCTGCTCTTTATTCCACTGTTATTTCCAAATAGAACAAAACATAATGGTTTGCATTTAAAAATAATAAAAAAGTGAATTTTAGATGCTAGCACTTTATATAATAATAAAATATAAAAAATCGCTGCTGCTCTTAATTACATATCACTCCGTTTTAGTATATGTGTAATTATGGAAGTTTTAGGAAAGTCTGAGTGCTTTTGAAGATTTTTGAAGTGTTCTGTGTGAAAGATGTCATGAACTCATGGGGAGAAAGCCAAACTAAATGCATAATTTGAACCAACCATGTGAAAAAAAAAAAAAAAAACCTTCAAGCCACTTATGTGAGACTGCAATCATTTTAAACTTCAGATTTAGATTTAAAAAGATACAATTGTCTATTTAAAACCTGATTTCATGTTATATTTATATTTTTTCAGTTCTTAAATATTTGAACAAGGAAAATGAAAGGAAATGTAAATCTCTTATGTTGATTTTATCTTTTTTTAACAGCATTTGCATGCATTTTTCTACTCTTAGTCATTTTCTGAGGCAACGTTTGCAGAAGCCACAGAAGACATACCATAATAAAGTGCTTTTTAAAATGACCAAAGCAGGATTATGATTCTGTGGGACACTCCCATGAAAATTATTTTGCCAGACTGCATTATGAAACATTTCCATTAAAAAAGGCTTACGCAACACTGCACACAGCTCTCCATCTCCATTGTGTTAGCCTGATGCTCTCTTCTTCTCACCTCAGTCATTACGGCCCATGTGCCAGGATACAGATGGACAGCCTACATTACCAATATGAACAACCTCTGCTGGCAGAGGTCCATTCACGCAAACTTACTTCCTGGCCTTGGACAAGGAGGTAGAGATGACCTCAGTCTCCAGGGGCAACTTTTCCCTTATACATATCCACTTATATATGTGCCTGATGACTTTTAAAAGGACAAAGAATCATTAGGAGAATAAGTAGCCTTTCACATATTCCTTCTGCAACGCCCCCTGAAAGTAATTCCAATGCATTTACACAAAAGAGAATTGCTTTACTGGGAGAGGCAGTGGTTTAATGGTCCAATGCGCTCTTGGCTTGAGTACAATTATCTTCATATGATGGTGCAAAAAAAAAAAAAAAAAAAAAAAACATAGGCTTTGAAAGAAAAGTGGGTTCACAGTGAAATGTCAGCCTGTCATTTGTCATTTGAGTAAATAAATCATACAAATGAAGGGGGGAAAAAAGCTTTAACATAACAGTTATTACTCTTTGCACAAACAAACTGCAGTTGATCAACGCATAAAGAGAACAAGCGCAGTAAATCATTAAAGAGAGATTCCAAATGCAGCTCTTCATACTGATACAGCATTTCTTGCTTTCTTTTAGATCTGTAATATAATAATGTACTTGACAAGTGAGGCAACATGATGGTCAGAAGCTAGAGAAGCCCACCCTAAGACCCTTTTTTTAGTGTATATTTAATCTACATATCTCAGCCCTGTAGACTGAGCACTAATTTTGTAAAGTCTTTCTCTAACACTAATTTATGATTTGAACGATCACTGAACGATCAGCCAAAGTCTCAACACGCCTCTCAGGGAAACCTCAGGAAACAATTTTAGTAGCAGGAGGGGGCATCCAGTAGATTTGTGGGACGGCCTGCCCTGCCCTGCATGGTGAAGGATCACCTGAGCTTGTTTTATTGAACTCACGTTTGTTCTACCTAAGTAATGCAGCACACTCACAGGAATATTTCACCTGAAAGAAGATTTTGTTTACTTATCCTTGTTGTTTACCTTTATGACTTCAGGGAATAGTTCATCCAAAAATGAGGCCATCCAAGATGTAGATGAGTTTGAACTCTCATTGTGACGGCACCCATTCACTGCAGAGCATCCATTGGTGAGCAAATAACGTGATGCTAAATTCTCAAATATGTTCTGATTAATTGATTTTTTTGGATGATCGATTCCTTTAAATGTGGAACACAAAAGAGATATTTTTAAAAAAGTGCCCATAAATTAAAAGTCAATGGGGTCCAATTGTATTTTTAGAACAACATGAGAGTGAGTAAATGATGACAGATTTTTAATTTTTAGGTTTACTTTTAGTCAATGCCTGTACTCTGATAGAAAGTTTGAAAGTTTGAAGTAGTGCACTCTAAAGGTGCTTCACGATGCAACAGAAGAACCTTTTTGTCTAAATGGTTCCATAAAGAACCTTTGTCATCTGAATAACCTTTCTGTTTCACAAAAGGTTCTTTATGGCGAAAAAAAGTTCTTCAGATTATAAAAAGATTAAAAAAAAGAGATGGTTCTTTAAAAGAACCTTTGACTGAATGGTTCTTTGTGGAACCAAAAACGGTTCTTCTATGGCATCGCTTGAAGAACCTTTTGAAGCACCTTTATTTTTAAGAGTGTGGTTCCAGTTGCATTTTCCATGTAATTATTTCCCCAAAATGTGTGTTCCACTGACAATTCTTTATGAAGCTTACACATATTTAAACAGTCTGAGTAACAGAAGAAAATTATTTCTGGTCAACAGCATGGTACATGTATAAATTATGCACACAAGACAAGAACTGAATCAGGCCGACAGTCTGTCTTAGCATAAATTCTACCTTTCCAGAATAAATTGATATGGGCGTTAAAACATCCCATTTTGGGCTGGAGGTGCTTTCACGCAGTGCTAAAGTTCTTGTGGCGGAAAAGAAATCAGTTAAAATTGAGACTTGCTCTTTGGCAGTTGACAGGTGGAAATTTGAAACAGCCATATGGCTGGCTGGTAAAGGGAGGGAAAGAGGAAGGAGAGCCCACTAGAACCTGACACTCCCATTAGGACCCTCCAGAAAAGTGAAATATTTGATCACTAGAGGGAAATTGAGCAAAAATGAACTGAAACTAGATATAGTCGACTTACTTTCCAGCTCGCACCAGATATAGATGTCACTCAGAACTTAATAAGCTTTTGAATTTCCATTTTATCACAGAAAATAGAGTGTGAGAAATAAAATCAGCCAGTTTCACCCTAATGGACAAAGTAATGGAGAGGTTGAACTGACACAACACATTTTGTCTGTGGTAATACCATCAAAATGAAAGCATATTCACTCTGCTGGAGTTTTCAGGGAATCAATTCAAACCAAATAGTGGCCCTTTTTCTCTAGGTTTTTATTTCATAATGGCTCCAACAAATACAGCACTTTGGCTCTTTTGGGCAACAGGGTGTCACTCAGGGCGATAGCAACAGAGTCATTTATCCAATAGAGTTGAGTCCTGAAGCCAGTGCGCAGAA
The DNA here is from genome assembly GCF_963082965.1 of Carassius carassius. Taxonomy (NCBI): domain Eukaryota; kingdom Metazoa; phylum Chordata; class Actinopteri; order Cypriniformes; family Cyprinidae; genus Carassius; species Carassius carassius. Next base: position 18,194,093 of record NC_081800.1, read on the forward strand.
CGCGTGTTTCAATTCACTTTCTCTCCCTCTATTTCGGCTCTGCGAGAATTAGCCAGACACTACATTGATCCCACAGGAAAGGATTAGCTCACTTTCAGACCAAAGTGTTACATATGAGGTCAGGTCATATCAGATGACCTCTGCGGCTTGCAGCTTGGACTGAATCCATTGGGCTACAACACGACCGGCCTAGCCAACTCACAGCTCACTTCAAAAGAGACCAGCCTCAGGCCCGTCAACGCAAACAGCACTGAGAGAGTTGAACTCACAGCCAGATGGACCTCAGCCAATCCTGTTCAAACAGCAGGGACCGTGTTCAGAAAGAACGGGTGTGGTAGCAGCCTCGACAAACCGCATTACTTTAAACGGTTAAAACCATCACCAGGATTTCTTTTAACCCTTCTGTTCTACAGAGAACGGACTGTACTCTTTTATGTTTGGGTTCCCAGAAAATTTTATTCACTAAATACAACTCAAATTTTATATTGTGGGTCCTTGAAAAAAAAATTAAAACTATTATATACTTTTTTTTTTTTTTTGGCAGTCACTGTGCATTCATGAAAGCGAAAACACAAATGGTAATGCAAGATTAATGTCACAATGCAACTGAAAATACAATTTGCCATTCCTTTTAAAAAAGTCCGGAATATCCTTCCATACTTTCTTATAATTAAGACCACAAACTCAATTTGAGGGTTAAAAATGGGGAAAAAAAGAAGAAGAAAAACAATTGTTTTAAAGAACCACTTTCAACTGACAACAACACAACACATGAAATATTTATATTACTATACATTAATTATTATATGTATACAATTATTAAATATATTACATTTAAATTAAATTGTGAATTTAGCAGACGCTTTTATCCAAAGCGACTTACAGTGCATTCAGGCTAAAAAAATTCATTTCTATATAGAAATATATATTTAACATTATAATAAATAATATTACATTATATATTAAAATATATTTATTACTTCTTTTTATATTTAATACTTTTCTATAGAGGACAATGCATCTATAACATAAATAATAAGTTCTCCAAAGATTAGTAAATATCATGAAGTAAAATGATTCCTAAATTTTATTTTCAAATTCTCAAACACAACTTGAGGGTTAAATTTTTTTTTTAACAAAAACAACAATAAAACTGTTGTTTTAAAATATCACTTTCACCTCACAACAACACAACACTAGAAAGAATGTTCAAACAAAAGTTCCACATTGAGTAAATCTGGAATTCACTTCTTTAAAAGTTGTTTTGTTAAGCAAGAGAACAGTGAGTCGACTGCAAGATGCAAATCTAGGCTTGCTTTGTTTTGACAATAATTACAGAAAGTGAACAAGAAGAGGAGTCCTTAGTCCCCTGTGTTCTGCTGCTCTATTAATTATTCTGAGGAAGACAGATGTTAAATTGCGTATGCCCATCAGCACTAAGACTTTCACAAGATTTATCATTCATGTAAATCATGAATAAAATATTGCCTTGCCAAGAGAAAATGTTACATCTGTTTGGTGCATCCCAGACACCATGATGCAAAAAAATCCCGAACTGAAAGACATCGGTGACCATCTATACGAACAGAAAACGGACAGAGTTTATGGAACTAAAATGGTTATTTTTTTTCCTACACAACATGAAATTAGATTAAACATATGCTGAATTCATTAATATGAATAAAGCCGTTTTAATTTTGTTTTTACTGCACATTTGCATAAGCCTTTAGTTATGTACCAAATTATTAAGACGTTTGCCTCTTGACTTTGGAGTACAATTCTGCTGTCCAGCTTTATGTTGATACTTCATTATCCTCATGAATATTCACAAGCCAAAGCCACTTTAATACAGTGTTGTGAAAACACAGACAATATTTGTATCTCTTTTCACTTCTCATCCGCCCACGGTCTTCACAAGGGCGTTTTTTTGGGGGGGTTTTCACAGTAGGCTCTTCTTGTCTAATATACTACCATGCATATGAAAACTCACTGGCAAGTGGCTATAAATATCATGCATTAGTTTTATTAAAAATATTTTTGTTCCTACGATGTCATCACATGCAATTCAGTCTCCATCTCTCATTTAAAATACACTTTGATTTTTGTTTCAATGGCTTAATTCGCAGAATATTACACATATGTGGAGCAAATTGTGCGCAAGATGCTTTGCCTTCCTCCGGATGCATAAATAAGTAAGCAGTGACAGACAGAGTGTCATCTGTGAGGAGAGAGAGAGGGAGGGAAAGAAAGGGAGCATCAATGTTCCAGGAGGAGGAGGACGAGGTCGGGACACGAGTCGTGTGGACGCGGCCCTTTCACGTCGCCCCCGGCCACCATCACGTCGGCCTGCCCTCAGAACAGACAGCCAGGCTCTCATAACAGATGGAACTAATGATGCGCAACAAAAGAGATCATTTCACTGTGGTCCTGGGGAAGCCACAAAGAGAGCTGGGACATATGAATGATAGGCCAGCCAGTCACCATGGGTTAAATATGGGAAGCTTTTATGGAGGTGGAAAAGTGAATAGAAGCTCCCTGGCCCTCCTTCGTCCGCTTTGATGTCTCTCATAGAACCAGTGCACCACTTTTTAAAAGGGAAATATGAAAAGTGGAAGACTAGGGCCTCTGCAAGTCTCTTTTTCATCCTTTTTATGAGCCTTGTCAGCAGGAAATCCCCTGTTTTCTGAAGACGCATGAGTTCATGGTGAATGTACAGTTTGATGTTCTTGTAGGAGCACTGACGAATAAAAGATTGGAAGACAGTAATGCACTCATTGAGCATTTCAAAAAGCTTTCAAATAAACTCAAGAATAAACAATAAATATTTTTTTCTGCTTGCCCTGCCACATTTCCACGGGTCCAACTGCAAAGAAGCTTATTTTAATAAATAATCAAATAATTAATGATTTAATACATAACTAATATTAAATAAAAACAAAAAAATTACAATTATAAATATACATTTTAAATATATATACAACCCGAATTCCGGAAAAGTTGGGACGTTTTTTAAATTTTAATCAAATGAAAACTAAAGGAATTTCAAATCACATGAGCCAATATTTTATTCACAATAGAACATAGATAACGTAGCAAATGTTTAAACTGAGAAATTTTACACTTTTATCCACTTAATTAGCTCATTTAAAATTTAATGCCTGCTACAGGTCTCAAAATAGTTGGCACGGGGGCAACAAATGGCTAAAAAAGCAAGCAGTTTTGAAAAGATTCAGCTGGGAGAACATCTATTGATTAATTAAGTTAATTGATATCAGGTCTGTAACATGATTAGCTATAAAAGCTTTGTCTTAGAGAAGCAGAGTCTCTCAGAAGTAAAGATGGGCAGAGGCTCTCCAATCTGTGAAAGACTGCGTAAAAAAATTGTGGAAAACTTTAAAAACAATGTTCCTCAACGTCAAATTGCAAAGGCTTTGCAAATCTCATCATCTACAGTGCATAACATCATCAAAAGATTCAGAGAAACTGGAGAAATCTCTGTGCGTAAGGGACAAGGCCGGAGACCTTTATTGGATGCCCATGGTCTTCGGGCTCTCAGACGACACTGCATCACTCATCGGCATGATTGTGTCAATGACATTACTAAATGGGCCCAGGAATACTTTCAGAAACCACTGTCGGTAAACACAATCCGCCGTGCCATCAGCAGATGCCAACTAAAGCTCTATCATGCAAAAAGGAAGCCATATGTGAACATGGCCCAGAAGCGCCATCGTGTCCTGTGGGCCAAGGCTCATTTAAAATGGACTATTTCAAAGTGGAATAGTGTTTTATGGTCAGACGAGTCCAAATTTGACATTCTTGTTGGAAATCACGGACGCCGTGTCCTCCGGGCTAAAGAGGAGGGAGACCTTCCAGCATGTTATCAGCGTTCAGTTCAAAAGCCAGCATCTCTGATGGTATGGGGGTGTATAAGTGCATACGGAATGGGCAGCTTGCATGTTTTGGAAGGCTCTGTGAATGCTGAAAGGTATATAAAGGTTTTAGAGCAACATATGCTTCCCTCCAAACAACGTCTATTTCAGGGAAGGCCTTGTTTATTTCAGCAGGACAATGCAAAACCACATACTGCAGCTATAACAACAGCATGGCTTCGTCGTAGAAGAGTCCGGGTGCTAACCTGGCCTGCCTGCAGTCCAGATCTTTCACCTATAGAGAACATTTGGCGCATCATTAAACGAAAAATACGTCAAAGACGACCACAAACTCTTCAGCAGCTGGAAATCTATATAAGGCAAGAATGGGACCAAATTCCAACAGCAAAACTCCAGCAACTCATAGCCTCAATGCCCAGACGTCTTCAAACTGTTTTGAAAAGAAAAGGAGATGCTACACCATGGTAAACATGCCCCGTCCCAACTATTTTGAGACCTGTAGCAGAAATCAAAATAGAAATGAGCTCATTTTGTGCATAAAATTGTAAACTTTCTCAGTTTAAACATTTGCTATGTTATCTATGTTCTATTGTGAATAAAATATTGGCTCATGTGATTTGAAAGTCTTTTTGTTTTCATTTTATTAAAATTTAAAAAACGTCCCAACTTTTCCGGAATTCGGGTTGTATTATTATTATATATATAATATTATTAAATTATTATAAGTATTAAATTATTATTATTACTATCTATCTGACAATCTATTTATCTATCTACCTATCTATCTATCTGTATGTCAACATTTTCACAGGTCCCATTTACCATATAATTAATATAAAATAATTATTAGCCAAATCAATACATATCATAATCTGAATATTATTTATAATATTATAATATTATTTATCATATTTAAATCTACATATATTTTATTATTAGAATACATTTTGAAAGCTACATTAAAGTATCACCGTTGCCTTGAACCATCATTATTGTGGAAAACTACACTGTATAAAATGGAAAATGTGCCTTTTTCAAAATAAAAAGTTAAAAATTAAAAGTGGTCAATGTAAGAGACAATGCATCTGATATAACGAAACCCATCTGATTTCTTTCTTAAATGTTTAAGTTCACTTAAAGCTGAAGTAGGTAACTTTTGTAAAAATGTATTTGTGAAACCTGTCATTATGTCCTGACAGTAGAATATGAGACAGATAATCTGTGAAAAAATCAAGCTCCTCTGGCCCCTCCCAGTGGTCCTATTGCCATTTGCAAAAATTCGACCGCTCCCGGTAAGAAACAACCAATCAGAGCTGCGGTCCGTAACTTTTTTTGTGTTCAAGATTTACAAAATGTATATAATAAGCGAGTACACCATGAATCCATTTTCCAAACCGTGTTTTTAGCCTGTCCTGAATCACTAGGGTACATCTATAACAAGTGTTTATATTCTGACTATTTTACATTGCTTTGGGGGTACCGCGGCGGAGTAACCCGGTACCTTTGTTATTCTTCATAGACATAAATAGAGAGAAGTAGCTCCGGCTACAATGTTCTTCTGTAAGACGCAAGCAGTTCTGTTTATTAACCGCTAGAGCGTCAAAAGTTACGGACTGCAGCTTTAAGACATAACCAACAGTTCTTTGAGGATACTCACCAAGACAGGTATTTTGACAAAATTTTGTGTGTGAATTTGTCCATTCAAGCTCAAGAAGAGCAACTCAAGAAGGGCTGTGAGTCGCAGCTCTTAGATCTTTTTTTGCTTGCATGTTTAAATTGGCAAAGTGTATTTGTTCCTTCAAGTGCAAGAAGATGCAAAAGAGAACTCATTTTGGTGTTTGTGTGCTGTCTGAGACGTGGCTCTCTGTATGCGCATGAACACACCTCGCAAGTACTCAGTTGAGTCCTTTCGCATCTTGTGCTTGAAGGCTTTTAAATCTTTTGAATGTTTAAATTAGCAAGGCTTAAAAACACATTCAAATGATAAGCTTTCATGACGACGAGCAGCAGTGGCCCGTCAACTGCCCTAAGCATCTTTTATTCTGGCCTGAGCAGGGGGCTCCACCACAGCCGTGGGCTCCTATAATGGACACCACCTTTCAACCCACTAGCCACGGTCTTGAGTTAAGTACACAAAGAGCATTCTGATATCCAAACAGCCTAGATTTCAATGACAAAAGAAATCCCATATACCATTCAACTCCATTCAGACCATGATATCACGCTGTGGGACACCATCATTTAACTTCAGTTAGAACACTGAGGAAAGGGAAAAGGGCAAAGGTACCCTCACTTCCTAGAGCGGGCTCTTATTTAATGGCTTACTCGGCATCGTTCAGATAAAAAAAAAAATGAGCGTCAACATCACTTCCTCAAAGTCTGAACAATAATAGACTAGTTCACCCAAATAAGAAGATTCTCTCATCATTTACTCACCCTTGTGTTGTTTCCAAACCTGTAATGTAAAGTAAATGAGTAAATAATAAGAGAGTTGAACTATTCCTTTAAGTGCACATCAAGCAGACAGGACACGTTCCTTCTGCTGTTTAAAAATAAACAGAGGGGGAAAACAGCACACCTTCAGACACCTAGGGAGGGGATTTAAGTAAGATGTGAAGCGTTCAGAAGCTCAATCCGCTTCCCTACTTCCATACTGTAGATATCAGTGAAATTCCAGGCTGATGCTGACACGAACAGAGGAACGTGTCGTTATTAGCAGCAGGTTAGTTCTGATAACACTATCAGCCTCCTCCCCCCGGGCCAACGGTGTTGGGCCTAACCCTCAAATAAAGCCAAAGTGTCTCGACTCCCTGGGACATTAGCTCTGATTACAATGACCTTCATTATATCAGCTTATTATACACACTGCAGCATAAAGGAGAGGAGGTGGGGCGGCACGTTACAGGAGGATGCGTGCATGGCATGTGACTGACCGCAGTCACAGTGGTCCTGCATAATATCCTTGGCCGAAAAACAGGATATCAGGCCATTGTGCAAAAGTAAGGCAATTGTTCCCAAAAGAACAATGCTTGGAAGAGGTGCAAGATAAAATCCTTGTATTTCAATTGTTTCTTATTCAAAATTTTTTTACAATACCTATGTATTCAGAGTCAAAGTACACTAAAAAAAGAATGTGGAAACCAATATGTCTTTTTAGCATCTAATCTCAAAATAACCAAGTTGGATTTTCGATTCAATTCAATTTGTGATTTAAACTGGTTCAGTTTGATTAAATTCAGTTTTAATTTTAATTCATCAGGGTATATTTAAGTTATAATATCCATTTTAGTTACACAATGAAGAAATGTAGGGTAGTGTTTTAGATTGCGTCAAATAAGTAAATCTTTTTGAACTAGTCGTCAAAAGAAAAGGCTTATAAGGATCATTCACTTTAGGAACAGACTACACTGATCATGATGTATATTTTGATTTACTAAAAAAAAAAAAAATGCTTGATAAACATCATTTGTTCATGAATCTGACCAAACTGGCCAAGCTGTATGTTTTGAGTCACTAAAAACAACTGGTTTATACGAGTCACTTGTTTGCATCTTTACTTACTGTATCTTTTTAGTTCACTTAAAACAACCGATTTATAAGAGTCTTTTCTTAATGAATCTGAAAACACTGGTTACACTGTATATTTCGATTCACCAAAACAAATTTGTTCATTAAGAGTTATTTGTTCATGAATTGGACTACACTGTGCACACTGTAAAACAACCCGTTCACAAGAGTCATTCAATCATGAATCAAACTACATTGGTAGTTTTGCATGCTAAAACTACAAAATACAAGTTTTTAATGCTACAACTATTAACAAACAGCACGATTCCATGTTTTATATCCATCTGCATCACATGAGTCTTGTAAACAGGAGATCATAATGTCTTAATTTGCCTACAGGCGCATAATTCTGGTCACCTCAACCTGCAGTCAGAGCCAACGGATGCTGGCAGCGACTCTACATGGAGGATGGAAGCTGGACCGGGGCCCTAACGGAAAGCTCGGGTACTCTCGTCACCACTTAGCATACGGCATGCTTGTTAACTCCAATTTTCTGCTCATTCCCACTCACAGAGCCGCAGGGCTAACATTCTTCAGTTCTTGGCAGACGCACCCTCTGGTGGGGGTGACCACCCCATGAATGGCAGGGGATCGGGATAAAGACACAGAATTCACCTGCTGGCTCTTGCAGCATCCTTCTCGCTTTCCTGCTAAGTACTTACATGGAGACCTGCCTCTCCCTGTTCACTTAGCCTGGCTAACCGAGCATTGAGTAGTAGTGGTGCAAAGGGAGGGAGGAGGGCATCAGTGCAGTCTGCAGGGGGGCAGTGTGTTTGTTTTGTGGAGAGCATTCTAGGGAACAGGCTAAATCTGCTTGTTTTGGATTAGAGGGAATTGGGAGGCTGTAAGTACTGGTTTAGGTGATGACTCCTCAATGAATACTTAAGAAGTACAGACAAAAAGGCAGACATCATTGGATTATCTGAAACAATAATTTTCTTTCTAGATTTTTCTTCTTCAAAACCATTGTACGTGTATAGTTAATATCCTGCACTTTTATCATATTTTCGTTTTCACTACGAATAAAAAAAAAAATCACTTTTTGTTCTCCTCATTGTTGACAAAAACATCTTTTTTTTTTTTTTAATTACTTTTTTGAATATCAACAACGGCCAAAAGAAGAATGAATGATTTTAATAAAAACTTACCACTGACAAGAAAAAAAAAAAGTTAAAGGTGTCATCGTATGCCCAATTTCCACAAGTTGATAAGATTCTTTAGGGAATTAATGAAAAGTCTGTAACATAGTTTGGTTAAAATTTCTCAATGGTAGTGAGAATCTAGTTACACCCTTTTTACCCTGTCAAAAACAGCTCCTTTCAGAGCAAGCTGTTTTGTAGCATTTTCATTTAAATGTTAATGTGCTCTGCTGACCCCGCCTTTCTCTTCCCAGCCCTTCTCTGAGGGACTGTATACTTAACCGCATTCATCATGAATCTTGCTAATCAGCACATTATTAGGAAAGGCAATTTGCAAAGATTCATTACAAACCAAAAAAAAAAAAAGTTGGACCACAAATGATTTGCGAGAAAATAGACACATTTATGTAGATCGGGGGCGCGTTCCCTTTAAAAACAAATGTAATCCACTGTATCTTCAGCGGCATCAGATGTCGGGAGTAAATGACAACTTCTAAGTCCATTATTACATCCAACAACAGAACACCTAAATCGTTTAGGAGATATTCTTGTCTACATCTGCTCTGGCGGGACTGATGACAGCAACGGGTCTAAGGTAAGACGCCAGTCCAGTCTGTGCTGAAACACTACTGTGAATCAAACTATCATGGGAGGGGCTTGTCTGTGTGACATCACAAAGACAGGGATCTGAGATCGGCTTGATTTGAGAAAGAGGTAAAGATTTTAGTAGATAAAATTATTATTATTTTTTTTAATATTATAGGGTGGTTGTGTACACACACTGCCAACACACATTTCAGTTCAAACAACTTGTAAAATGTGCAAGTAGCATCCGATGACCCCTTTAACCATGCACTAACAATGCTTTTTCATAAGAACAGTCTATAAATAATGTGATAGTTTCAAATAATCCAATCATAGTCAATAATGTCAGGGATTCTGATATGTAAACTGAAGCGAAACAGTGAATGAACATTGTTTTAATGAAGTGCTTTGCTAGTGGGTGTAGCGTATCAGACCCGAACCAGACAAATTAAAGATTCGATCAGGACTGTGGTTGAAACATGAGGAGCCGAATTCCTCAGAAAGGCAACAGCATGTTGTAAATCAATTCCTAGTGCCACAAGTTAGAAGCAAGATAACCAACCAACCAACTCTTTCACAGAACAGCTTTCAACATTAACACCATTAGAACAATTATTGAAAATTTCAATTCGGAGAAGAGATTGTCAAATTTGGGGCAAGTAATCCAGATTGATGGTCAAAGTGATGCACAGCCTGACCATCACATGCAAACCCATGATAGTAATCATGATCACAAGACTCCCCCCATAGTATGTATGTGTTTCAATCTGGTTGCTTGAAACGTTTCTGACCATCAGTTAGGGCTGGACGATTATGGCCTAAAGTCAAAACCTCGATTTATTGAACATTTTACCTCGATTACGATTAATGAATGATTATTTTGTTTCTGTTTAGTTTTTTGCCACCATAGTTCACTTACAAGGTTTGTACTGTAAACAGGGCCGTAGTTGGGGTTTGCGGGGCCCCGGTTCAGGTTGTACCAGTGGGCCCTGTTTGAAAGTGTTTAATTTGTATGTTCGTTCTGTTTATTTGTTCATCAACATGCCCGCCACGTCCCAGAATGCAATGCGGCGCCCAAGCCCTATTAGCCGCGGTCACTTTAAGAGACAATGAATGCATCCAATATAATACACATACAATTTTTTTTTCAACTGTTTACTTTAACTTAAGACATAACCGACAGTTTTTTAGAACATACTATCCAAGATGGGTATTTTCACATATTGTTTATGTATTTGTCGGTACAAGAGCAAAAACGGTCAAATTCGGTGTTCAAGTGTTTTGAGACGCCTCTCTCTGGGTGAGCCTAAACACCAGAACACCGCAGTGCTGAAGTGGGCTCTTACACATCTTTTTCTGTTTGGTTAAACTGCAATATGTTTTTGTTCGTTGAGGTGCAGGAGAAACTTAAAGGAGAACTTTGCAAACGAAAGCACAGTTCAATGTTGCTGTCTGTGAGACGCGGCTCTCTCTCCGCGTGCGCACAGAGCACAGCGCGCGAGTAACCAGCTACTCAGTTCAGCTTTTCCGCGTCTTGTGTTTGAATGCTTTAAAGTATTTTAAATGATTACACTTGCAAGTTGCAAGGCTTAATAACAGGTGAAAATGATACGCTTTCGTGACAACACGCAGCAGCGTTCTGTCAACTGTCCTGAGCGTCTTTTTAGACTGGCCTCAGCCAGACGGTTGAGATCGACTATTAAAGGTGGGATATTTTTTCCTATTGAAAGAGCGATCATAGCTCACTATCAGCAGTTATTAGGGCCCGAGCATCGATGGTGTGAGGACCCTATTGTATCTGCTTTGTTTATTATTATTCCGGTTCTTCTTCTTCTCCAAAATGAATCCAATTTTTGAGGGCTTAAACATGCTCAAAAAGTCATGAACCTTTGCACACGCTTCAAACCTGGTGAAAATTTTAGTCTAATATAGGATTCAGAAGATGGTGTGGCAAATAGCGAAGATCTTGAGTTTTTGTCGAAGGGCGTGTCCGTGGCGGCCTGGCGAATTTCGATGATTCGCCATGAAAAATAAAGTTGCTATAACTCAGACATACAATGTCCAATCTTCCCCAAACTTCACATGTTTGATAAGACTCCGAACCTGAACAGATTGACATGCCCACATTCAGTTATAGTCACAGCGCCACCTATTGGCAACAGGAAGTGACATATTTTACACTGTGACGAACTACTCTGAGAAATTTTATGACATTGTAATAATAAAAACTCCGTAATCTTCGGGAAGAAGGAGGCGGGAACCGGCGGACAATCAAAATGAAACTTTAATAATCACGAAATAAAGAGAGGGGAGAGAAAAAATAATAATTCTGGTTCCCAGACGCACTCCAGCCCACCAGCCCACCGCCTCGAGCGTCCATGGCGGCATCCTCCTCGCCTGCTCGATGGCACCGCGGATTCACCACAGCGGCGAGGGATCTTCAGCAGCGCATCCCTCCTTCTCCCGGGCTTCGGCACCACTGTAATAATAAAAACTCCGTAATCTTCGGAAAGAAGGAGGCGGGTACCGGCGGACAATCAAAATGAAACTTTAATAATCACGAAATAAACACAAAACAGCGCATCAGCCCCCCACACAGACGACTGATGCGCACAAAATAAAACCAAAACATAAAATAAAATAAAGCCCAGGCCTGGTCCTCTCTCGTCCTTCACTGTCGTCGCTCCAGTTTTATATCCTTCCATCTCCTCTGTGGGACTCGAGACCGGTGGTGGGTCGCATGTGTCGCTGATTTCCCAATCACTCCACCGGCCTCGCTCGTGTTCCCACATCCCTCGGCCCCGCCCCACTCGTCACAGACATCAATGTCTTTTTTGTGGTCAGTCTAATCTAAAGGCCTGTGCGAAGTTCAGTTGTGAAGATCTTTAGTTTTCGTTAAAAGGCGTGTCCATGGCGCCGTGACGAAGTTCGATATCTCGTCATGGGAATAAAAGATGTTATAACTCAGGCATAAAATGTCCGATCTTCCCCAAACTTCACATGTGTGATAAGAGTCCTGGCCTGAAGAGATATGAAGGCCAATATTCCATCGGGTGTGGCAAAATGGCTCGATAGCGCCACCTATACACTTTCAACGGAGTGCGCCTCGAGCTATGTTTCATGTACATGTACGAAAATCGGTACACACATGTAACAAACCAATACCTATGAAAAAGTCTCCTGGTACGAAATCCGAATCCCAACAGGAAGTCGGTTATTTTGAATTTTCTCTGCAAAATTTGTGTTGTTTTTGCCATTTCCAGGGGTTGTACTTTAACAAACTCCTCCTATAGATTTATTCAGATCAACACCAAACTTGGTCAGTGTAATCTAAAGGCCTTTGTGATGTTAAATTGCGAAGATCTTGAGGTTTCGTTTAAGGGCATGTCCATGGCGGCCTGACAAATTTTTATGTTTCGCCATGAAAAAGGAAGTTGCTGTAACTCAGACATACAATGTCGAATCTGCCCCAAACTTCACATGTTAGATAAGACGTCTGCCCTTAACAGATCTACATGCCCATAATCAGTTGTAGTCATAGCGCCACCTGCTGGAAACAGGAAGTGACATATTTTACGCTGCGACAAACTACTGCTAGAAATTTTTTGACATTAATGTATTTTTTGTGGTCAGTCTAATCTAAAGGCCTGTGTAATGTTAAATTGTGGAGATCTTGAGTTTTTGTTAAAGGGCATGTCCATGGCGCCATGACAAAATTTGATATCTCGCCACAGCAAGAGAAGTTGTTGTAACTCAGCCATAAAATGTTCAATCTTCCCCAAACTTGACATGTTCGATAAGAGTCCTGGCCTGAACACATCTGAAGGCCAATAATCCGTTATAATGATAGCGCCGCCTGCTGGCAACAGGAAGATTGCAACATATATGGAATATACTTTGATATATTCGACTTGTATTTATGACTTTAAATGCATATTTCTCACCATTCACCTTTTTACTAAAGCAACTCGCTGGTGGTGAGCCCGGGTGTGAGGGCCCGTTCATCGCTGCTTGCAGCTTTAATTTTATCTATGTTCGTGCTCACCCTGTGGTCTGTGTGGGTCCTAGCGCCCCAGTGTAGTGATGGGGACACTATACTGTCAACAAGCACCGTCCTTCAGATGAGACGTTAAACCGAGGTCCTGACTCTCTGTGGTCATTAAAAATCCCAGGAAGTCTTTCTAAAAGAGTAGAGGTGTGACTTTGGCATCCTGGCTAAATTCGTTCCCTGGAAGGAACACGGAGCCGAGGGATAAACGAAACAAGGATTTATTAAATAAAACATAGGCAAGGTAAGAATCAAATAACAGGTGGCAAGTGGCAAGTGGCAAGTAACAGGTAACAAGTGGACAAGTAGACAAGTTAACAAGTAGACAAGTAACAAGTAGACGAGTAGACGAGTAGACGAGTAACGAGTTGACGAGTAGACCCGACAAAACAGAACTGAAAGGACAAGGCTTAAGTACAAACGATAATTGGGAAAACACAGGTGGATGGCATGACTAAATTAACCGGGACATGGAACACATGGGGAAATAGAATAGACACACCTGGGAACTAATCAAAACCGAACACGGAAGACAGAAACTGGGTCACAGGGGCAAAAACACACAAAATGAGTCCAGGTGTGTGACAGTACTCCCCCCTCCCGGTAGGTGCGTCCTCGCACCGTAGAAACAACAAAGGGAGGCCAGCAGACAGGGACCACAGAGGAAGGAGCCAGGGAGGAGATGACAGAGGGAGGAGCCAGGGAGGAGACAGGAAGGATCTGAAGCAGGAGGCACCCAGCAGGACCCAGGCCACAGCCATAACGGCCCAAGGTGGGGCCGACGGAGGAAGGAGCCATGGAGGAGGAATGGTCACCGACTCCAGGGACTCGACCCACGGCAACGGAGCAAGTGGAGGAGGAGCACGAGGCGGAGACGGAGAGCCGAAGAGCCAGGGTGACGGGGAGGAGCCGGAGGTCCTAGGCGGAACTGATGGCTCTGGTGACTGACGCGGCGATGTGGGTCCGGAAGGCCGCGGTGAGGCCAGAGTGACCGAGGACTGAGGTGTAGCCGAGGGGATGAAGGAGCCTGACGGAGCCGGATGGACGGAGGGATGAGGCGAAGCCGGAGGAGTGGAGTCCCGAGGCATAGGATGGACGACGCCAGACCAAGGCGGAGCCGGAGGGACGAGGGAGCCAGGCAGAGCCTGCGGACTGCCGGGCCACGGCGGAGAGGAAGGAGCTAGGAGCCATGGTGGAGCCGACGGGTCAACGGGCCGAGGCGGAGTCCAGGCCTCAGAGGCTGGAGGCGGAGGTGAGGGAGACGCCGACCAAGGCGTCGCTGGAGGATGGCGGTCCCGCTGAGCTCGCACCACAATGATGGTAGGCTGAGGGCGAGCAGAGGGGCAGCCAGACGACAGCGGAGGAGGAGGCAGGAGTGGGTGGGAGGGTGGTAATTTTGGAGGAGCAGGCATTGGAGTAAGCTCTGGGGCTGGAGCCCTTCCTGGGCTTAACGGAGGATCAGGAGCCCGTCCTGGGCTTAACGGAGGATCAGGAGCCCGTCCTGGGCTTAACGGGGGTTCAGGAGCCCATCCTGGGCTTAACGGGGGTTCAGGAGCCCGTCCTCGGCTTAACGGGGGATCAGGAGCCCGTCCTGGGCTTAAAGGAGGATCAGGAGCCAGTCCTGGGCTTAACGGATGATCAGGAGCCCTTCCTGGGCTTAACGGGGGTTCAGGAGCCCGTCCTGGGCTTAACGGGGGTTCAGGAGCCCGTCCTGGGCTTAACGGGGGTTCAGGAGCCCGTCCTGGGCTTAAAGGAGGATCAGGAGCCCGTCCTGGGCTTAACGGAAGATCAGGAGCCCTTCCTGGGCTTAACGGGGGTTCAGGAGCCCGTCCTGGGCTTAACGGGGGTTCAGGAGCCCGTCCTGGGCTTAACGGGGGTTCAGGAGCCCGTCCTGGGCTTAAAGGAGGATCAGGAGCCCGTCCTGGGCTTAACGGAAGATCAGGAGCCCTTCCTGGGCTTAACGGAAGATCAGGAGCCCGTCCTGGGCTTAACGGAAGATCAGGAGCCCGTCCTGGGCTTAACGGAGGATCAGGAGCCCGTCCTGGGCTTAACGGAGGATCAGGAGCCCTTCCTGGGCTTAACAGAGGATCAGGAGCCCGTCCTGGGCTTACAGGAGGATCAGAAGCCCGTCCTGGGCTTAACGGAAGATCAGGAGCCCGTCCTGGGCTTAACGGGGGAACAGGAGCCCGTCCTGGGCTTAACAGAGGATCAGGAGCCCGTCCTGGGCTTAACGGGGGAACAGGAGCCCGTCCTGGGCTTAACGGGGAATCAGGAGCCCTTCCTGGGCTTAACAGAGGATCAGGAACCCGTCCTGGGCTTACAGGAGGATCAGGAGCCCGTCCTGGGCTTAACGGAAGATCAGGAGCCCTTCCTGGGCTTAACAGAGGATCAGGAGCCCGTCCTGGGCTTACAGGAGGATCAGGAGCCCGTCCTGGGCTTAACGGAAGATCAGGAGCCCTTCCTGGGCTTAACAGAGGATCTGGCATAGGTGAATCGGAAACCCCCTCATTTTGACCCATTTGGCGCTCCACATTCTGCTCCCTCGTGGTGGGCAGTGTCGCCGGCTCTCGCACCTGGTCTGACGGGTTGCTCTCTGGCTCTCCGTCATCGGTGGGCTCGGGCTTATGCCTCGTACCGTGGGGAGATTGTAGGCTGGGCTCTGGGTCCAGAGTGGACCTGGCGAGATCCTCCATTGGGCCGACCGTGAGAGGTGACCCATTTCTCACCAGATTCCACTCTATAAATGCGGCGAAATCCTCCCGAGGACCATCTTCGGGCGACAACGCTCTGCACCTGGAGTTCAGGCTGGCGTGATAAAAGGTGCAGAGCGCGTGGTCCGGGTAGCTGGTGGCATTAGCTATCCAGAGAAACCGTCTGGTATGGTCCTCGAGAGACAGTCCCTCCTGCTCCAGCAGGAGGAGGAGGTATTCGGGGCGATAGAGGGGATCCATGACACACTGCGGAAAGAAAAAGACTGTGAAAAAACGGAAAACAAAACGGAGGGAAAACACGCAGTTTTTAACTTTTTAGGTCGGGTCTTCTGTCACGGCTTATGCTGCTGGAAGGAACACAGAGCCGAGGGATAAACGAAACAAGGATTTATTAAATAAAACATAGGCAAGGTAAGAATCAAATAACAGGTGGCAAGTGGCAAGTGGCAAGTAACAGGTAACAAGTGGACAAGTAGACAAGTTAACAAGTAGACAAGTAACAAGTAGACGAGTAGACGAGTAACGAGTTGATGAGTAGACCCGACAAAACAGAACTGAAAGGACAAGGCTTAAGTACAAACGATAATTGGGAAAACACAGGTGGATGGCATGACTAAATTAACCGAGACATGGAACACATGGGGAAATAGAATAGACACACCTGGGAACTAATCAAAACCGAACACGGAAGACAGAAACTGGGTCACAGGGGCAAAAACACACAAAATGAGTCCAGGTGTGTGACAATCATGTTCTCCTAACAATCCCCATATCTGCTGATTGGCTTCATCACTATGTCTCCTCTCCACCAGTAAGCTGGTGTGTGGAGGGCGTTCTGGCGCACTCTGGCTGCCGTCGCATTACCCAGGTGGATGCTGCACACTGGTGGTGGATGAGGAGATACCTCCTGACAATGTAAGCGCTTTGAGTGCCTAGAAAAGCGCTATATAAATGTAATGAATTATTAATTATTATTATTATTATTATAAAGATCAGATAAAGGTAAATTAGCACAGTACCAGTACGAGTGATTGCGTGTGTGAATTAGTCATACCGTCTCTATATTATTTTGAAGCTGTGGGTTGTAAATAGCCTAGTTCCTTCAAAAGTCGAAAAAATATGCTATAATAAGTTTTGAGATTCTAAGATACTTTAGTGATAAATCACAGGACAGCGCTGATAACTGCGTTCCTCTGTGCGCGTGATTTTCACAGCTACTGTTTATATCAGTGTTCATGCCACAATGCAGCTGCGCAAAGATTGGAGCTCGATATAATAATACACATCCGATCGTCTAATCGCTTGAATGTCCAAACCATAAAACAAATACAACTGACAAAGTTTAGTGAGGACTCAAGGCTCACCGCTCGCGCCATCACTATGTGTTGAACCGGCGTTCACCTCCGTGTTTTGCTTTTATGCCACTGATTGGCAGAATCATGTGGCTACACAAGGGGGTAGTATTAACAGGAAATAACCGAAATAACCGACATGGGAAAATTACGTCGGTTATAGGTTCTTAATTTCGGTTTCGATTACTTTTCGATTAATCGTCCAGCCCTACCATCAATTATTTCTCAAATGTATCATATTCTTGTTATAGGAATCTTGTCCAAAATTATACCCTGCAAGAGCGGGAAAATTCGGACCACGTGCTTGATAAGATAACATATGATTTATGATACCTCGAGCAAAGACAATATCTAATTGGTCAAGAAAACATCTGAGGTATGGCCAAAAGGCCAGTTTAAATACTCAGGACACCATCAAATTTTGCTTTTAGCTTTTGCTCCTAGCTTTTGCTATTAGTCATGCTTTTAGTCATCACTTTTACCGTTCTTTGAGCGCGGTTCCAGTGTGCTTCGTTCTGTACGCCTGCTGCTACTTCGCCACGATGAGAAGAAACACCACCTAGTCTCATCAAACTTCACTTCTATTCTTTAACTTTAGTTTCTTTTCTTTTCCGTTTGAGAGTTTCGTGTTCTGGGCTAAGATTTGTAACGCTGTGTCTCAAAGTCTGACCTCGAGTACCTGTTCAACTTAAACCAGCCCACAACTCCACGCCGTCAGACAACGCCCAACCATGGGCTTCCTAAGACGTCACTTTAAATACTGAACTTCCAGCCAATCAGCAACCTCGGGAAACCCCCTTTTCAATGACAACAAAGGGAACCCCCTTTACACAGGCTACGCAAGTAACCTCCAGACTCTGATCGGTACTGGTGTATCTAATATAATTTTAACCTCACTGAGGAACTCAATGCGAGGGTTAACTAAGTGATTGATGGCTGTTAACTTGGGATTCCACATTTTCATTCTCTTAAACTCATTCTTCCCTAACTTTCTATCTTCCTGCAACTTGTGTGAATGTGTGAGTGCGTGTGCTTATGTGTTAGATTAGTTTATATGTCTTAGATTTATCTAATAAAGCCTTATTCATATTGAAAAGAGAAGTATCTTGTTTTTTCTGCTTACAAGTTAATGTCTTAAACTGCCGATCGTGTTACTGTGATAATTAATAGTGTATTCACTATACTTTGGATATTAATATCCAGTGCAGAGTTGATGTTATACGGCTCGTTCAATTAATCGCTGGCCGTCTCAGTGATCAGCCGTAAAACAGTGATTCTGTTCAAATTCCCTTTAAAATCTTAAATGATTCCCTTTGAGCTAAATTTACCTGTTTCCCTTACATGGGTTAATTAACTCACCAAATGCATCCTATACAATGAGCAAGTCACGCTATAAATAAAATCTTTCTGTGACTAAAGCACAAGCAATTTACTAAATTCTGCGGCAATGTACCCATTAAATCACAATGTTATTTCAGGAACATTTGCACTAGGAATGTCTTTGCTAACTAAACTGACCAAATTGAAAGGATATAATCATCAAAAGACAAAAACTAAAACAATTTAATTTACTAAAAATTAATACAACTGCAGAAAGATATTCAATGCATTAGGTATTCAATAGATTTAAGCTTGGATGATTCACGTGATCAGTTCCTACATGTTTTATTACTAGATAAAGTTGCATTTACGTCTCAGGATTGTATTTATGGATTGAGAAGCGGATCTAGTGGCAGATGAACAGGCACCTGGTGAACATTGAGCGCTCCTGGACTTTTAGGGCTTAATTAATCACCGCCTCTGGGTATTATGACAGGGCTTCTCTGTGTGTGTGACTCAATTAAGTTGTTTCGTGAACTAGAGGTGTGACTTCAACATTGCTTAGAGTCACTACTATCACACAAGCTGTGGTTAGCATTAGTGCTTTGGGTGAACTGAGGCAATTCCAAACATAGTCATGTCTTCATCTGCTTCATTGACATAACACAGAGAGGTGAATCCCCTGAAAAGTTACGCCACTTTAGCATTTGTCATTCCAAATGCTAAAAAACCTGCATCCTATTCACTAACCACCCAGAATCTGGCTTAAATAGCCATTATATGTTGGTATAGTGTCAAACCATGCATTTATGAATCAAGTCATTGTTTACATGCATAATTTCGGCCAGCAGAACTCTTTCTTAGTACTGCACTTAAAAATGTGCTAACAAAATTAGAAATGGATCCGAAAACATGCTTTACGCTGTCTGATTTGACTTTTTAGTAGGTAACTGGCCGTTAAAACAGTCATTAGTAAACTATTGATGCATTATGGTACATTGTGACACTGACCTTCAAGAAATATTGAGTGCTCCAGTTTTGAATTTGTTCCTGTGGGTCTTCTTGCCAACAGTTAGCTTGCACTTTCACACCAGACTCTTACAAAGCTGTCTGTTGACGCCTACAAGGACACAGAGAACAGTTATTGGCTACATATTTTACCACTAAACCATAAACGCAAACAAAGATTTTGATGAACTTTTAAAAAATGCCTCCCCTACACCACTTTGACAAATAAACATTCAGTTTGTGTGCGTTTTTAATGCATCTTTTTATACCAGTGCTGTCAGTGGCTTGCATCGTACTCAGAATTTTATAAACAGCGCTGTTTCCACAGCACAGTAACTACTTTCATTTCATCGTAAAACCTGTCAAAACTCCAATTAGATGTTTAGAGAGAAAAATACGACTTTCAATTTGCCCAAACAAACCACTCCGTAAGTTAATAAAAAGGCATTATCATTTATCTTGTGCTCTAATTAGATTGTATATTTATGCATGCTATCCTTTCAAGAGAAACAAGCGTTTGTGGGTAAAACACAAGGGGAGTGCACAGAATATCTGAAAAAGCGGGAAAAAGGGAAATAAGTAGTTTTCGGAATCTATATGTTAAAGAGCTTTAATATGTTTTTGTTGTTGTTGTTTTTTTTAACAGGTGAAGTCTGTCTCATTTCATATACCTATAAATATAAAACAGACCCAGTGAGCTATTTTTATTTATACTAAAATACTGATCCACTTTAATAAGCTTTTTGTTTTAAATAAAGGCTGGAAACAACAGAATTAAAGGCTTGAAATTCCAAATTAAAGGACAGACTAATAACCAGATGATTTTTAGACTAGATAAATACATTAAAACCTAATAAATAAAAGTAATCATTGCAGCTAGTAATTACAATGCTAATTATATTGCTAATTAGCTTATTGTGATGTATACTGTGGATGGGACCTTCACCACGCATCAGATCACACAGAAACAAAGTCAAAACGGACTTCGGCCTAAATGGTAAGAGCACTACTGATGACAACATGTTTGTTATAATATTGATTGCATATTAACATCCAAATGCCCTACTAGCAACATATTCCCACTGTCCATGTGACCGTTGTAGAATGACATTACTGTAAAGACCTTTCTTTGGTCTTACAAACTGAAGAGGTTGATTAATCAGGTCCTCAAATTATTACTTCTTAAACAATCTTGGTTAACCTACCGTAAGAATTTTGACAGATTAATACCATTTAAAAAGTCATTTATTTATTTTCAGTAATTTATCAAAATATTTAAAAAGGTTTGCTGCATGATTAAAATACGCTACACGTATAATATTTATATCTTTTTAGGAAAAAAAAAACATAAGTCACATTTTATTATTTAATTCAGAAATAGGCCTAATGCCGATGCAAAATGTTTAAAAACATTACAATAAACACTGTAAACATAGCTAGGCTATTTTAGTTCCCCTTACTCCACAACAAATCCTTTCAATTAACAGTATTTAGAAAAAAAGATTTAAAAATATAAGAATCCATAGCTATATATAAACAACAAGCAATAAACAACAACAAATGAATTTATTTAGGCTAAAACGAAACTGAAACTCATTCAACACAAAATCAAATGTTCCCGTATTTGCAATGTATTTGAATCCCAAAATATTATTTATTATGTAGCCTACTTCACTCGCATTCCAATATCCATGTAATACAAAATGTTTTGCATAACATCACGGCGGTATGGTGATAACGCTTAATGGCACAGATTTCACTAGTGTGATTTCCATATGTTTGACTGACTGTATGTTATAATGATAATGAACAAGCTGCAATGCCAAGGACACAATGCTTAACTGTGTATTCAGAGCCAACACAAACACTCAGATTTGTTCTAACTAAAAGGTGAAAGCAACTACTCATTTTAGTCATAAAGATAATCGGAATTGTAAAAGGTTTCCCTTTACTTGTGTACATTCACAATAAAAACAAATTGTTGTGCTTTTGTAAAATAAACCTAAAGAAAAATAGGATGCCGCTTTCTGCCGTCTGGTTTCCTTTTGCGCAGAACAAAAATGATGGCATGCTAGGCTACTTGTTGCACAGTTTTTCTCTCGTTTTCTTAACCCACTGGGGTCAAAGGGTGTTTTAGGGCCCTGGAGAAGTTTTGGCATGCCCTAACATTTGTGTTTTTTTTTAGTATCTTAAAAAAATATTAATGGATAAAGTCTGATAACACTGTATTCAGCAAAAACTGGGCTACAATAATATGTGAGCAACATTAATGTAAATGTTTGTGTTTTTGAGAAAACAATGTTTATGCGTGGTTAATGAAAAACTAAAAAATTTAAGTCACTGAAATAAGGCTTTTGAGAACTGGATGTGGTAGACTAGAGTTTTGGCTACAAATGGTGTGAAAATTATCATATTCACTCGTTCACAGAAAACAATATATTGATTTAACATTTGTAAAACATGTTTTGTGATACAATGCCCTTATGCAAGGGAGTGACAATGGCCATGAATATTTAGAGAATCACACCTGAGAGACAAAGGGCCTCCCATAATGGGGCATTAATATGAATGTGACTTCATATTGTGGAATGTGGCAGGTACGAAATAGTGTGAGGAGAGTAAAATAATGTGGGTTTTTGATTATTATTTGTATGTTATTTACAACACAGTATAATACAAATATAAACAGTAAAGTTCAAGGACACATGATTGAACATAATGATCTGAACAATGAGACTTGAACACCCCCTTTGTGCCAAACACTCATAGACTCTAATATAATAGTGTTAACACTACTTTTATATCTTGTGGTCTTATATAATAACAATAATAAAAATAATCATCATCATTTTTATTATTACTATTATAAAATAATCCCATACTCAGAATTTGTGCTCTGCATTTAACCCATCCAACTGCACACACACAGCACTGAATAGTGAACACACACCCAGAGCAGTGGAAAGCCATTTTTGCTGCAGCGCCCGCATCTGTTGTAATTGTGCTATTGTGACATAACTTCTTCATATTTTACTAGGTAGACTTTTCGCAAACTATAATTCCTGACTACGTATGAAATCAAGTTTTGATTATTTGTGTCATGTCATTGTCAAAATGTCTCACAATGTCAGGATGTGTTTAATGTTTAAAAAAAATATATATATATATAAATATATATAAATATATTATACATACATACATACACACACATATATACATATTCATAATCTAAAAAAAAATATTACCAACCCCAAACATTTGAACAGTAGTGTAATGAAACATTGGGACACTGTAGTGTTAAAAAATTATTTTAACTTCCTTAAAAAGAAGGGAGGGCTTAATAATACCAGCATTTAATAAAACAATTAAATAATCCCAAAATAAAATGAAATAAAATAATAAAATAAATAACACAAAATTGTACATTTTGTAAATTAGGTTGCCAAATTTATATAAAAACCAAACAAAAAATGATATAACAGGAATGGTTATTGCGTGCTTTGAGAGTGCGATGTTTGACATAAAAATATTCACTTCATTATGCTTGAGGACGGGATGACCTGTCGTGACAAGAAATGTTTTTAACTACATTTTTTAAGCATGATCTCACAAACAAAACAAAAAAAAAGAAAGAAAAGAAGAAAGCACACACCCAAAAAGGCACAAGAGAAACCAATCATTCTTACTGATGTCACAATATTAAATAAATGAATAATGATTTATTTACACATATGCGTATTACCGTAGGTATGATTCACAGAGATTCACACTAAATAAATTCTGTCATTGCATTGATCTGGATATTTATCTCCATATGGGGGGATAAAGTATGTATTGTGAACTTCGGGGTATATGAAGGCTCTGGCTGATGAAAAGAAAAAAAAGAGTGTATGTTTGCATTGCCAGGTAACCGTCGTGTTTAGATCCGTGGTCACCTGTTATACAGGAAAACCTTATCTAGGTTTGTCATTGTTCAATAAAACAATGTTTATCTTTTCAGAGGTTAACGAAAAGAGGGTGGCAAAAAAAAAAACTGGCATTTTAGTTCAATAAGGAAAGGGTTAGAAAACATAACACACCCTCTGATAATACAGGTAAGACACTGCGTCAGGAATAAGGAAAGTTAATGACAGAGTCTGTTCATCCCTCAAAATGAAAGAATGAATTTTTTGGGATATCTGCTGATCTGTGCACGCAAATAACAACCTGTGACTACAGCTGCATGGCTTAATCACAGCAATACAGGGAGGGAATATGTAACATGCCAACTTCTCATTATCAAATCCAAATTAATAATTTTCCTAACAATACACCACCTGTCTCCACCTGTGCCATTTTCAGCACTTTGTAGAAAGAGAGAAATGCAGGTTTAAACACATTGGTACAGGAGTGTTGACATGGGCTTGATGATAAAAATCTGAACTGTTACATAAAATCTCCCTCTGTTCCCTTCACTTTCTATGACCCACCCTGCTGATAACAACAACACATTTCCAAAACTCAGGGGAAGGTCACAAGCATTCAACTCAGAGTCTAACCTAGAAGAGCTGGATTTTTCCCCGAACCACACTATTTACATCAGGTACCTCCCTGACTTGAATCAATTATCAATGCTCTCGAACACACATGAAAAGGAACATGTGAATACCATTTTGTGCAAGTTCTGCAATGCTGAATGAGTCATTAATACTCATCGCACATCCGCAACAAACAAGTTGGTTTCAACTAAATCTTTTCTGAACGGCGGATCTGAGAGGAGAAGGGATCAAGCTTTATTCTTGCTCCAGATGTAACGAGATCATTCCTTCTTTTTATCTATTAATGATTTCAAAGGCTTCCAACCACTATTGCTTTTATTCCCTGGAATAAAACCCAGCTGCTCTCTTTGTAGTGAGTCTGTGTGGGTGTATGTGCTTTTGGTGCGACGTGGAGGGGGTTGGGAGGGAGGAGAAGAAGAGAGAGGGAACACAAAAAAGGATGAATATCCCTGTTTTTTTCAACAATAATATTCAAATTTTTCACTCTACAACATATTACTAATGAGTGTTTTTACAAGCTATCCAAGTGGTAAAACTAATTAGCGTGTATGACCCTAATAAACAAATTATATAAACAATTTATGACAGTCCACAGAAGGAGTACAATTTGGTCTATAGATTTTTTAACATTTTTTAAAGCATTAGAAGCACACATTCTGTTTTTGAAACTACTCCTAACTTAAAATTAGCTTAGCCTGAAATCTAAATTATTCAGTTCATTCGTTATTCAGTTCATTACCCTTCTAAGGGGTACTTATTTGTTAACTTGTTTTAATAAAAAAAAATTATAATAATAAAAAGCATTCAGCTGTGCAGTTTGCAAACAGTCGTTACAGGATGATTTATAATTTTCACCTTAACTTTCCTTAAAAATATATATATATGAAAGGAGTATTTGTTTCAATTGTTTCAAACTTCTCTGCAGTACTGAGTTGAGAAAAAAAATAAAAAATTCTACACAAACTCAAAAAAAAAAAGCATTTGTCAAGCTCAAACATGCAACTTTGACAACTGCAAACAAGGTTTGCTTTTAAATGGAATTTAATTTATACATTTTACTACTACTATTATTATTTATTTAAAAATATTACATATAAATTTTGACGTTTAGTATTGTTTATCAGCATAAATTATGTTTTTAAACTTCATTTAGTTTTGTAAGTGTTGCAAAAACTGAAACTGAAAACTATCATTTAAAAAAAGATATATGACCTACTGTAGATGACAACAACACTTATGGTTCAGCAATAATTTTAAAAAGTATCTGTTTTGGATTTGTATTTAAAAAACATACTGTTTTGTACCTTGTTTGTGAAAAGCACCTTTTAGAGTTTGTTGTGTGCCCTTTCAAACTCTGTGCAGTTTGCCTAGAAAGACAAATGTGCCCCGAATGGGTGTGAATGTGCTTGTTGATTACGCATGCGAGGAGTGCCACAGTCTTTTATTGGGGAATTTACACCCTTGGTGTGATTTATAGAAATCAGTAGTGCCCACAAAGCAGTAAAACTAATTGTTTCTTCCATTTTTAAAGTAAATCCTCCATTAAGGAATCAGTGGGTAATAAAGAGCATTTTTAATCAACCCTCTCTTGCACTTGCCTACCGTACAAAGCAAGCTTTAACTGCTGAGAACAACATAGACTAAAATATTAGGACATCTCATAAGTGACTGGGGTTTTGCAACACTCAGCACCTTTTCTCAACTCTTCTGCTCTGACTTTGTTAATATATTATAGGAATGACATGTACAGTATATGCATATGTTACATATTATTTGGGTCATCTTGTATTGTGTAAAATAAAGATGTCCTCAGTTAATCCTACTATCATTGGGAAACATGTGACTCACCGAGTACTTCAAATCCATCTTTACCTTTTTCTTCAAGAAAACTAAAGCCAAAATTCCCTGGGAACAAGTTACACCCAATGGACCAGCCAATAGCGAACAAACAATTCAGCCCAGAAGGAAACACACACACACATATATATATATATATATATATATATATATATATATATATATATATATATATATATATATATATATATATATATATATATATATATATATATATATTTATGTATATGTATTTGAATAATATATTTCACATAAAAGACCTTTACATATAGTCCACAAGTGAAAATAATAGCTGAATTTATAAAAAATGACCTTGTTCTAACTACCATTAAGTCCCTTGTTTGTCCTGAACAGTTAACCTGCCCGCTATTCTTCAGAAAAATCCTTCAGGTCCCACAAATTCTTTGGTTTTTCCAGCATCTTTTGCATATCTGAACCCTTTCCAACAATGATTGTATGCTTTTGAGGCCACTGATGCTCCAGAGGGAAAAATTATGCATTAAGACCCAGGGGTGTAAACTAATCACACAGTCATTGTTGGAAAGCATTCAAAAATGCAAAATATGGTGGAAAACAAAATAATTTTGGGCGCCTGAAGGATTTTTCTGAAGAACAGTGGGAAGTTTAACTGTTTAGGACAAACAAGGTACTCATGAACAACTATCACAAAACAAAAACAAAAAAACAGGTTTGGATCATCCAGGTAAGAACACAGTGTTAAGAATAAAAAATATAAATATATATATATAAATTCTTCATCTTTTTAATATTTAAAATTTCCACCACTTTAATATGAGGTTGAAGATCCTACATATAATCATTTTAAAACAATCTGAGGAATTTTGTTTCTGTTCAAATGTCAACACACCATTTTTTTCTGTCAACTGTCAACAAACAACTTTGTTCCACCCCCACAAATATTAATTTGTACTGGTGTACCATTTCTGACCAAAAAATTTTTTCATGTGTTTCCTCTTGAACTGAACGCTAGATATTGGCTGGTCTACAGGCATTGGGTGTCACTTGTTCCCAGGGATTGTTGGCTTTAGTTTCCTTGAATAAATATATACAGTGTGTGTGTATATATATATATATATATATATATATATATATATATATATATATATATATATATATATACAGTCGTGGCCAAAAGTTTTGAGAATTACATAAATATTTGAAATTGGAAAAGTTGCTGCTTAAGTTTTTATAATAGCAATTTGCATATACTCCAGAATGTTATGAAAAGTGATCAGATGAATTGCATAGTCCTTCTTTGCCATGAAATTTAACTTAATCCCAAAAAAACCTTTCCACTGCATTTCCTTGTTGTCATTAAAGGACCTGCTGAGATCATTTCAGTAATCGTCTTGTTAACTCAGGTGAGAATGTTGATGAGCACAAGGCTGGAGATCATTATGTCAGGCTGATTGGGTTAGAATGGCAGACTTGACATGTTAAAAGGAGGGTGATGCTTGAAATCATTGTTCTTCCATTGTTAACCATGGTGACCTGCAAAGAAACGCGTGCAGCCATCATTGCGTTGCATAAAAATGGCTTCACAGGCAAGGATATTGTGGCAACTAAGATTGCACCTAAATCAACAATTTATAGGATCATCAAGAACTTCAAGGAAAGAGGTTCAATTCTTGTAAAGAAGGCTTCAGGGCGTCCAAGAAAGTCCAGCAAGCACCAGGATCATCTCCTAAAGAGGATTCAGCTGCGGGATCGGAGTGCCACCAGTGCAGAACTTGCTCAGGAATGGCAGCAGGCAGGTGTGAGCGCATCTGCACGCAAAGTGAGGCCAAGACTTTTGGAAGATGGCCTGGTGTCAAGAAGGGCAGCAAAGAAGCCACTTCTCTCCAAAAAAAACATCAGGGACAGATTGATCTTCTGCAGAAAGTATAGTGAATGGACTGCTGAGGACTGGGGAAAAGTCATATTCTCCGATGAAGCCCCTTTCCGATTGTTTGGGGCATCTGGAAAAAGGCTTGTCCAGAGAAGAAAAGGTGAGCGCTACCATCAGTCCTGCGTCATGCCAACAGTAAAGCATCCTGACACCATTCATGTGTGGGGTTGCTTCTCATCCAAGGGAGTGGGCTCACTCACAATTCTGCCCAAAAACACAGCCATGAATAAAGAATGGTACCAAAACACCCTCCAACAGCAACTTCTTCCAACAATCCTACAACAGTTTGGTGAAGAACAATGCATTTTCCAGCACGATGGAGCACCGTGCCATAAGGCAAAAGTGATAACTAAGTGGCTCGGGGACCAGAATGTTGAAATTTTGGGTCCATGGCCTGGAAAATCCCCAGATCTTAATCCCATTGAGAACTTGTGGTCAATCCTCAAGAGGCGGGTGGACAAACAAAAACCCACTAATTCTGAGAAACTCCAAGAAGTGATTATGAAAGAATGGGTTGCTATCAGTCAGGATTTGGCCCAGAAGTTGATTGAGAGCATGCCCAGTCGAATTGCAGAGGTCCTGAAAAAGAAGGGCTTGAAGTAATAACTTCAAATTAATTTTTTTATTGTTTTATTTATTTCTACCACTATTTGATTATGAGATTACACACACACACAAATATCCACAAAATTTTTTTCATATAACCAAGCCTAGGGATGCAAGCATGGCGGCTGCTTGGAGCCTAAAAGTGCCATATTAATGTACTGTAGCTGTGCATCTCTTTCATCTCACAGAATCTGTCCTGCATTTTAAACCACTTTAAAGCGAGCATAAGTGAGCGAAAGCGCCCTTCTCCTACCCTGCACTCCCAAACGGACTCTGACTCTGTCACCACGGGATTCCACCTGGACCACTTTTGCCCACCGGCTGGGAGTGCCAATGTAAATCCTGGAGCTATAGCTGGAGCGCGGGCTTAAGTAATTAATAAAAGCTCCATTACATGCCTTGTGGCCGTTGTTTGCTATTTCTACACCCCATTTGTGCCACGATTACAGTCATTATCAGCCAGAGACATTAATTCAGCCACCAATGCCAGAACTGCATGCTAATAAATTGGGCTCTAAAATGTTGTACCTTTCAAGGAGTTGGTGCTGGAGCGGAGCCAGGAAGTGCCACTCCTGATTAGGAGTCTTCTAATAACTCTGAAAGGCCCCTTTGAATAGGGGCTGCTGCATCTTTGGAGATAGTTCAC
The DNA here is from genome assembly GCF_963082965.1 of Carassius carassius. NCBI lineage: Eukaryota > Metazoa > Chordata > Actinopteri > Cypriniformes > Cyprinidae > Carassius > Carassius carassius. The sequence goes on from NC_081800.1 coordinate 18,223,272, forward strand.
ATTACCCCCCTTTGATTATTCCCTTCCCCTCCAAAATGAATCTTTATTAAGCTTAAATCCTAAATAAAATGAAATTAGCAGACTGCAAAATATTGCTTTCTTTTCTGCACATATTCCCTGGTGCCTCCATGCAAATTATAATGCTTATTTATGTAAATGAGGTGTCGTCTTTAATTAGTTTTGCTTGAAGGCATTAAAATACATGTATTCTCTCCCCAAAATATTATTTGTTTTGTTGCTCTCTTCAGTTGAGTTCAAAATGACTTATTATTCTGACTAAAAAGCTTTATTAATTTCAGCGTTTTTTTTTTCTCCCTTGACTTTCAGAGTATTATCTTCTCCTCCCACTGTGTGGGAGCAGCGCTTAGCGTTTAGCTTTTAGCTGTGTAAAGGAGAGGTTTCCTAAGGCTCTCTCTGCTGTGAAGTGGATGCAAGGCTGTCTGAGACTCCCTGCAGACAGCAGACGGCCCTGTCATGGGTCAGCACGCTTCTCAGGCTAAGACCCCTATTCCTTAACCTTATACAGTATAGTGTGTGAGCGCATATATCAATATATGTCATTATTTATTTAAAAACATTATATTGTGTGTTTACTCTCTCTCTCTCTCTCTCTCTCTCTCTCTCTCTCTTGTTGTTATTCTTGTTGTTGTTAGTTGTAGTTATTTAAGAACTTCAGGTTAATAAAAGTTATAAAATGGTTATACAAGAGTTATAAACATTTAAGTTAATTAATAATAACCTTGATATGCATGTGATACATTTTTGTACAAAAGAGTACTGTGGTTATACCATAGCATAATGATGGTAACATATACTGTAGCAATACCATGGAAGATTATTACCATTGGCATGAATAATAAAAATAATACAATACAAACATAATACAATAAAAAGAACTGAATAATGGAATTACATAGGAAATTAAAAGAAAAAGATTAAATTTATTTATGAATTATTATTTACACATCGCAAAGTCAAACTTGTGTGACCCACATGAGCATCACAACAAAATTTGCTAACCGCTAGGCCATGGGTCCTAGTTGTGCTGTCTATCAATATTGTTCACGCTCATGAAGCTGTTTGTTTGCATGTGCTGTCTACATAGTTTTAACTCCTAATTCATTAAAGGAATAATGCAAATGAGGTACCGGCACAAAACATAACCAAAAATGAGCGCCGAACTCAATGTGCTCCCTGCAATTCCTCATCTCCCAGGCCATTTCGGGGGGGCTAGCCTTTGGAGGATGACTTCATTTAAATACTCACTGTGCAGTGGTATACCAGCGTAAACCAGAATTATGGGTGTTTAGCAAATAGGATGGAGGTTTTTGTAATGAAATGCCATGTTTAAAAGTGAATTTGCCCCAAGTGTCCTGTAGCTTGTCAAACTGCTAAAAATGACCCCCCCCCCCCACACACACACACCCCCCCAATACACTTAATGAAAGCCGCATGCATGCATTGTGTCATCAATCAAGTGCTAATACCAATGTTAATTCACATGCATTGTCAGCTCTCGCCGCACGCCTCTAAACTGAGGTGCAATGACCTCTTAAACGACTTTCAGACAGCTTTTTGCCTTATTTTAATATTTGTTTAAAAGGATTTTCAGTGTTACAGTAAATCTCCCTCTTGACACGGTTTTTATGCATTTGCAGTTGATTTACAACACAATGTTGATTGGCTATCGAGCAGAAACCCGCTTTGAGTCACGGCCAAAGGTGCCGGAACCGATGCAGTCAAACAGAAATACACGCTGTCATACACTCCGCTCAGCTGACACAAAAGGTTAAAAAGAAACATGAGCCACAAACAACGAGCATTGGTCAATATTATATCAATATCCTTTGAGTCCTCAATGTACTGAAAAGACTGAAATGGCATATTTTATAAAGTTAATAACCCTCAATACCCAATTCACACACATATAAACACACACGCACAAACACACCAGCATGATTTATAGTAAGGAAGCTGAGGCCATAATAACGTTTTTATTATTACTGTTCTTTCAAGGCTAATGCTACAATAGATTTTTGCATGATTGATGCTTCCCAGTAAACATTAGGAAGATTCCATTAACTTAGCAGAGAGGAGCTAAATGGCGTCACTTTGATTATAGCTGCATTCCTTTCAATGCTTTCTGATTAAAAATAGAATATCAATATCATATTTTTTTAAACGAATTCATGATGTTCAGATCTGACTTTAAAAAAACCCAGTCAAAACTCTTCTGCCAACTCATGCAACTGATCATAAATGAGGTCGCCATATAAATCATTACGTTTCTGGAAGTCACTTCTGAAACAATCCTTGGGTTAAATGATGACAGAAATGGTCCTTCCAGTAAATCAAGTGACTTTGAAGTTCTGGTCATAGCTCAGCTATTGTAAAGCACAGTTTCTGTAATATAAGCACTTAAAGGGACAGTTCACCAAAAAATGAAAATAAAATTCTCATTATTTACACACGCTGTTCCAAACCAGTACAACCTTCTTTCTTCAGCGAAATGCAAAAAGTGAATAACTGAAGAATATCCTGGCTTCTCTTTTCAATATAGTCAAAATAAATGAGAACTGCAACTGTGAAATTTCAAAATGGACTACACAATTATAATGTGCATTATATTCCAAGTCTTGTGAAGCTGTACAATAGCTTTGTGTGATTAGCATATTAAATTTTTTTATTCATTATTCAATCCAGAGCTTAATCCACAGTCAGTGAGTTGAACTTAACTAATCAATTCCTATGAACTGAAAAGATTTGATTCAAAAGAACAATTCATTCATCAGCTCACAAATCATGTCAGCATTTTAGAGAACAAGTTTTCAGCCTTTTCCTCGCACCAATCCATGGTAAGACTTCAGAAGACTTGAATCGTAGCTCATGGACCATTCTCTGATACTTACATGATGCTATTGAAAGCTTGAGACCTTTAATGCCTGTTCATTGTAAAAAGCATGTAAAACAGTCCAAATCTGTGTTACACGGAAAAAGGAAACTTCATTCTTGGTTAAAACAACATGAGGGCGAGGAAATTATGACAGAATAGTCATTGTTACCTGAACTAAACCTTTAAACTACAACACAGAAGCATTTCAGTATGAAAGAATGTGGTAACAACATGCTAAAACTTCAATCAGGACATAGGAAATTCCACTTGTAATGAGAACTGGTTTTTACTGCTGTCCTTGTGCTTTTGCTGTTATCACGGCCCTAAGCCTCAACATCCATTTTACTCTCTTAACAAATCTGGGAGCAAAATGCTCCTGGCACGGATTTGATTGGCTAATTGAAATCTTATGTGTGGCCTTCATGGGAACAGTGGAGGTGATGACCCGGTTGAGCATGGATCTCTCTCTCTCCCTTCACCTAGTGTCCTTTGCAGGAAACGAGTTCACAGTGAACAGCACTAGTGACACCCCTAACACCTTCTGCCAATTATTCACCGTGTGACCCACACCAAGAGATCTGTCTCCCAATATATAGTCATAAACATGCACGCCCAGCCTTGAAACTGTACACGTGTCTGTGTGCATGTGTGTTTCTGCCTCTCATGTCCTGGCGATACACTGGTTCTTACGGAAATGGAGCCAACTGATCTTTTGCACAAAGTGCTAATTTGTGTCACAGCTGTGTGTGCAGAACTATTATTAACTGAAACGTGGAGCTAAGTCCCATAACAACAAGATTCTGCAATAAAACCACATTTTAGGGCTTGATCTGGCCAAAAAAAAAAAGAACACCTTGGAGATATATTTATAGGTTGTTACAGGAGTATGGCATTTTTCCATTTGATCGGTTGAAAAACAAATCAGAACAAAACACCTGGTTTTACCTTAGGCTCAGCATAATAAAAATAATCCTAATAAAACTATTTCTAAGTCCACAAAGTAAGTACATTTTCCACAACACATGCATAAAAAGTGGAAACAATCCAATGGCAATTTTACATTCTTCAAATAGATAATAAAATCTAGTAAAATCACAAATTCATTAGTGAAAAAGAGGTGCAAAGCAAACATTAAAGTTACTTGTTTTGCGGTACTGAGCCAGTTCATTTCTCATCTTATCAGATGAAGTCAAAAAAATCTATGATTGCTAGTGAAAAATGCAGCTATTTTTCAGTTTTCAAATTTAATAGAAAAAATTATTTAAATATCTTTGTATGTTTTTTTATCTTTCTAAATTAAAAATAATTTCAATGAATAATTTAAAAATCATTTCTATTTATAGTTTATAGATTTGAATTCAAAACTCTTTTTCTTCTTTAATCATAGACTCTTTTTTTTCTTTCCTTACCACATATCTGGCTTGAATCAAATGCTCCACTGCATTTATTTGAGTCTTTTGTCTTTTTTGTTGCAATTTAGCTAGAAAAACAAGTTTCAAGAGTTATCGTCATGGTTTATAAATATAAAAAACACACCTTTGAATGTGCATTCAGTAAAAGCACAGAAAAGATCTGGTCTGTGCACTTTTAGATCTATTTTCAGCCCATTTTCAAGAGTCTGTTGACATAAAATGTTGAAAATGAGGGCCAAAACGGAGACCAAGGGGTTATTTCATGTGGGCTGCATGGTTAGGCAGCACTATTGGATATGAAATGTTATCTATGAAGCCTCATGTTTCAAAGCCTGCAGGGCCCATCTCCCCTTGCCGAGTATACGGACACGCAATTAATGCTTTCTGTCCCAGAATTTCACAAATGTCCAGTTGAATCCTCATCATTTGTTTGTGCACACTGAGGCCAATCAATCTAGATGAGAGAATTAAATAAATGAACTCAGTTCAGGTCACGCCAGGGAAAGCCCATGTAATCCACTGAGGCGGTTTTTCTTCCACAACATTTTCTGACATGACAGATATAATTATTCTAATAAAACTGTGCCTGAGACAAACAATGCTATATTCCCTAGGTACACAGCAAAGTAAGGATGCATGCCAGTGTTTTTTTTTTTTTTTTTTGTGACACAAATTCACACATTTTTGTATTTTGACACACTCACAATTAGCTTAAGAACAAGCAATTGCAATATTTTGTGATTTTTAAATTTGAGCTTAAAGGGACAGGTCACCCAAAACTGAATACCCTGTCATAATTTACCATCCTTCACTTCTTTCCAAACCTGGATGACTTTTGTTCTTCCCTGAAACTGGAGACGTTCTGGAACAGGTTGTAGTGTTTTTGTCAATACAATTAAAGTTCTTTAAAGGAGTAAAATCATACAGGATTAGAACAACATGAGTGTGAGTAAATTATTTTTCATTCATAAGTATCTCTTTAAATGTAAAGTGTGCAATTACTGTGCCAGTAGTGCCAACAAACGGAACTGCAAAAATGACGACTGTTTTCAAACAGGTTGTTTTCGACCGCTGGTCAGTAAACAGGTAGCTACGCTCAAAACTACACTTTGCTGTGTGAGATTGGTTGAGATGTACAAACATATCGATATTATATAGTGCCACAAAGCTACAGTATTTACATCTGTCAGAAAAAACCTACATAATGTATAATAGTCAGCTGGGAAAGTATTTTAAATTAATAAAATATAACATCAATTATCGCATTTAATTTATGCAAATATAAATATATCACCTTTAATTCTATTTTTATTTTTTTCTGATTCAGGAACAAGAGCTAACTGATTCGGAAAGAAAGAAAAAAAAATTGCACAGCTGAATGAATTTAATTTAAAAAAAAATGTAAATCTTGTTTGGCAAAAGTTAATTGAAATCTATAAGATGTCTATGTAGTCATTTACTACTGTGTACTGATTTCAAGCAGCAGGAAGCATAAAGATCTTTGATGACCACAGACCTTTCATCTTTTTAGAAATCCCTGCTCTGCCGCACCTAGGCTTTTATATTTTAAACATCCCAAGCTGCACCGCATGGAATCTGACACACCTACAGAGGGAAATAAAAATGTAAAAAAATGAACTCCAGGCTAAATTTTAAAAGAAAAGAAATATCACACTCCTTTGATGACAAAGTAAAAACAAAAGGCTGTAGGATATGTTCTGAAGCAGACGGAACATAAAGCCACACAGAGACATCGCCAATATTTGACAGTCTTCATCGAGACTCTTTTAATATATATTTTTTAAATATTCTTTTAAAACTTTTCTTTTCCCTGTACTGTTACTTTGACAATCAGCTTTGTTTTTTAAAACATGCATGTCAACCAAGGATGTATACATTTCCCATTAGTCTGTGAGGCCCACCGAGCAGAGAAGTGCAAATTCAGGGGAACCCTAAAACTGTTGGAGATTCAGGTGCCTGAGGCATGATATGACAAAACAGCATAATTATCTAGGTTAATGTTGTTGTTTTTTCTTTCTAGCATACATAGTATGCAGTATAAATAGTACATTTTGTATGAATACAAAAGTAAATTTTATTATGTAAATAAACTTAATAAATGATCAATGATATTATATACATGTCAAAATTAAATACATTTCCCAATATAACCCCTGGGTAAGCTCAGTGATAACGGTGTCATTTCTTTTTATTTGTGATGAGCACATAAGAGAGGAAATGCATTGTGCAAACTCTTAACAATCATTTTCAGGAGAAAAAACAAACAAACACAGCTTTCCTAGCCACAACTATTCGATTGAAAACAAAACGCCTGTCGGGCTGATGAGTGAGAAGCATGCTGGTTCTGGAATGGCCTGTGAAAAGTCATACAAATATTTTCCTTTATATTTAATGTCGCCCATAACTCATTGCAAGGAAAAGCTAATCAATAGCACCTTAATGAAAACTTGAGCCATATTTTATTATGCAGCAGAGAAGGCCAGGATCAGCATTTGTTGCCTTGTTGTGTGCTGGGTCTGGCCCCGGGGCTGTTAGACAGATGTGCATCACTCTCGCAGATACCTTAAATATTTGCTGCCTTCTCCTAGAAATGCATTATCAACACACCAGGCAGAAGGAGTGGGAATTTCTATGCAGAGAGTGCCATTAGAAAAACAACAGCGAGTCTATATTTCATCATTTCAGCTCTGTCATTGCCACAGTCAGTCATTCAATATGTGAGAGGAAGGAAGAGTGAAAGTTTATGACTTCTACACTTTAAAATATTCCACCTACATTTATATGGTGGCTATCCCACGAACCATTCTGTTCATCCCAAATCAGCATAAACGCCAATATCTCTTACATCCAATATATCTTCATGGCTCACAGCCATTCAACCTCATGTTTAGAAGAAGAAGAAAAAACATCCACAGCCAAGATTCCTATGTTTGTGAATTATTTTTATATGACAATAAACCCAATTACACATGATTATCACAAATTATAAAACATTTTGAGCATTTGCTCAAATCAATACCCAACAAATCAGCAGACAAGCTCAAATTTGCCAGAAAATAAGAATAACTGACTTTTGGAACTGCCAAATTCCATTATCACAGCATTCAAGACTAATTATTCTTTTATTGATATTAATATAACGAATTATTGATAATTTTCCACTAGACCAAACCATTTGTAATTGTAAAGAAAGATTAAAACAGTATGTTTTAGAAGAAAATAGTATTTGTAATTAAAGGGGTTATATGATGCTTTTTTAAAGATCTTTATTTTGTTTATTTGGTGTAACAGAATATGTTGGCATGCTTTAACGTTCAAAAATATTTTTCAAATACTGTACATTATTATAGGTCCTCTATGCCCTGCATAACTCTGCATTTGAAAAGTCAATAGCAAATACTTAAAATAATAACAAAACATTCTTCCAGTAGCTGATTCAGAAGCGCAAGATGGTCGTAGCAAAGACAGAATGACCTCCTCTCCTAGGGTCATGAAACGGTCGTCCATAAATTGTGTTGCTGTTCTGTTGTAAGAAATCATAAAGATTCCTAAGTGTTTCTAATTTTGAAGGCCAAAATAAGTGCTTTCGCTTTCTCCTAGATACACACAACATCTCCCTGACATGACTGCTTCAACACTAACTGCGTAACTGAAACTGAAACAGCGAAATCGTTGACTTGATTGCAAATAAATGCACAGACACTATTTAACTGAACTGAGATGACATCACTGAATTCAATGATGAACTGCCTTTAACTATCATTTTTGCATTATTGACACTGTTTTCCTAATGAATGTTGTTCAGTTGCTTTGACGCAATGTATTTTGTTTAAAGCGCTATATAAATAAAGGTGACATTGACTTTGACTTTGAAACCACGCCTTCTTTCTTTACGTGAACATTTGGGCGGCATTACGAAAATATATCCACATAGTGCAAGCCAAGTATAGGTCTCTGCAGGAAAGTAATGGAAGTTAGCAGATCAGGGTGTTTTTAGACCATGATACCTGATTGGCTGACGTCATAGTAATGGTAGGTTTAGGGGTGGGGTTAGGTAAGGGGGATCATTTTGATTGCATGATTTAGAAACATCCAGCAGTTCGAAAACACCCACAAGATCATAAATGCTACTTTTGCTCTGCAGAGACCTAAGTCTCACTTAGTGAAGTAGACATGTGGGGGCGTGTTTAAATTAGCCGTTTTAGGGGGGTGTGGATGAGTCTTAACTTGAATATCTCTTTGGATTTGCAACTTTACAGATCTTCTTTATGCACCAAGTGTCACGATCGGTGTTACAGAAAACACAGGAGAAGGAACCAATCGCAGGTAAGTCATTTATTAAAGGGTAATCCAAAAGGGGAAAACAGTCCAGGCAGGGTCAAAACCAGAATATCCAAATCCAAACATAAACAAGACACAAAGACAAGGCAAGGCAAGGCAAGATGACGGACATGAATAAACTTTCAACATTAAACAAGGACTCCGTAACACAGACTCAGACAGACCGGGTATAAATACACAGAAGGATAATGAGGGAACAGGAGACAGGTGGGGAACAATCAATTACTAACAAGGAGGAAGGTGACCAAATAAGGGAACAGGAAGTGATAAGGTGACAGACACCGTGAGAAAGGGGGACATCTAGTGGAAACCCAGGGACACAACCCAGACACTGTGACAGTACCCCCCCTCTGCGGAGCGGCTCCCAGACGCTCCACGACAGACACAAAACAGAGACCAGGAGGGAGGCGGACAGGTGGAGGCTCAGGGGGAGGGACGGAGGGCCAGAAAAAAAATCATGGGGAACAGATACCAGAATTGTAGACACAAAACAGAGAGACCAGGAGGGAGGAGGACCGGAGGAGGTTCAGGGGGAGGGACGGAGGGCCAGGCTCACAGAGAGGAACAGGGACAGGAGTGAACACAAAAACAAAAAACAACATGAAGACCCTTCAGGGCGGGGCAGAAGACCACCACGTCCGTGTGGTGGAGACTGGAGTCCCCCAGGGCGGAGCAGAGGACCACCACAACCGTGTGGTCAGGGCGGAAGCCTCCCAGGGCGGAGCAGAAGACCACCACAACCGTGTGGTCAGGACGGAAGCCCCCCAGGGCGGAGCAGAAGACCACCACAACCGTGTGGTCAGTACGGAAGCCCCCCAGGGCGGAGCAGAAGACCACCACGTCCTTGTGGATGAAGCCAGAGTCCTCCAGGGCGGAGCGGAAGACCCCCACAACCGTGTGGTCAGGGCGGAAGGCTCCCAGGGCGGAGCAGAAGACCACCACAGCCATGTGGTCAGGACCAGAGCCTCCCAAGGCGGAGCAGACCTCCGTGCGGCTGGATCAACGGGACAACGAAACTCTGGTAATCCCCTGGTATCCTTACTGGACTCCAGAAGATTGGTGCTGGCCTGACACTGCTCATGAAGATCACTGGTGACTTGTATTTGCTCATGAAGATCAATGGTGACTTGCCTTTGCTCATGAAGATCAATGGTGACTTGCCTTTGTTCATGAAGATCAATGGTGACTTGCCTTTGTTCATGAAGATCAGAGGTGACTTGCCTTTGTTCATGAAGATCAGAGGTGACTTGACTCAGTCCTTGAAGATCAGAGGTGACTTGACTCAGTCCTTGAAGATCAACGGTGACTTGACTCAGTCCTTGAAGATCACCGGTGACTTGACTCAGTCCTTGAAGATCACCGGTGACTTGACTCAGTCCTTGAAGGTCAACGGTGACCAGCCTAGTCTCTGGAGGATCAGCGGTGACCAGCCCTGACTCTGGAGGATCAGCGGTGACCAGCCCTGACTCTGGAGGATCAGCGGTGACCAGCCCTGACTCTGGAGGATCAGCGGTGACCAGCCCTGACTCTGGAGGATCAGCGGTGACCAGCCCTGACTCTGGAGGATCAGCGGTGACCAGCCCTGACTCTGGAGGATCAGCGGTGACCAGCCCTGACTCTGGAGGATCAGCGGTGACCAGCCCTGACTCTGGAGGATCAGCGGTGACCAGCCCTGACTCTGGAGGATCAGCGGTGACCAGCCCTGACTCTGGAGGATCAGCGGTGACCAGCCCTGACTCTGGAGGATCAGCGGTGACCAGCCCTGACTCTGGAGGATCAGCGGTGACCAGCCCTGACTCTGGAGGATCAGCGGTGACCAGCCCTGACTCTGGAGGATCAGCGGTGACCAGCCCTGACTCTGGAGGATCAGCGGTGACCAGCCCTGACTCTGGAGGATCAGCGGTGACCAGCCCTGACTCTGGAGGATCAGCGGTGACCAGCCCTGACTCTGGAGGATCAGCGGTGACCAGCCCTGACTCTGGAGGATCAGCGGTGACCAGCCCTGACTCTGGAGGATCAGCGGTGACCAGCCCTGACTCTGGAGGATCAGCGGTGACCAGCCCTGACTCTGGAGGATCAGCGGTGACCAGCCCTGACTCTGGAGGATCAGCGGTGACCAGCCCTGACTCTGGAGGATCAGCGGTGACCAGCCCTGACTCTGGAGGATCAGCGGTGACCAGCCCTGACTCTGGAGGATCAGCGGTGACCAGCCCTGACTCTGGAGGATCAGCGGTGACCAGCCCTGACTCTGGAGGATCAGCGGTGACCAGCCCTGACTCTGGAGGATCAGCGGTGACCAGCCCTGACTCTGGAGGATCAGCGGTGACCAGCCCTGACTCTGGAGGATCAGCGGTGACCAGCCCTGACTCTGGAGGATCAGCGGTGACCAGCCCTGACTCTGGAGAGTTCACTGGCGCCTGACTCGACTTGGGAGAGTTCACTGGCGCCTGACTCGACTCGGGAGAGTTCACTGGCGCCTGACTCGACTCGGGAGAGTTCACTGGCGCCTGACTCGACTCGGGAGAGTTCACTGGCGCCTGACTCGACTCGGGAGAGTTCACTGGCGCCTGACTCGACTCGGGAGAGTTCACTGGCGCCTGACTCGACTCGGGAGAGTTCACTGGCGCCTGACTCGACTCGGGAGAGTTCACTGGCGCCTGACTCGACTCGGGAGTGTTCACTGGCGCCTGACTCGACTCGGGAGAGTTCACTGGCACCTGACTCGACTCGGGAGAGTTCCCTGGCACCTGACTCGACTCGGGAGAGTTCACTGGCACCTGACTCGACTCTGGAGAGTTCACTGGCACCTGACTCGACTCTGGAGAGTTCACTGGCACCTGACTCGACTCTGGAGAGTTCAATGGCACCTGACTCGACTCTGGAGAGTTCACTGGCACCTGACTCGACTCTGGAGAGTTCACTGGCACCTGACTCGACTCTGGAGAGTTCACTGGCACCTGACTCGACTCTGGAGAGTTCACTGGCACCTGACTCGACTCTGGAGAGTTCACTGGCACCTGACTCGACTCTGGAGAGTTCACTGGCACCTGACTCGACTCTGGAGAGTTCACTGGCACCTGACTCGACTCCGGAGAGTTCACTGGCACCTGACTAGGCTCCGGAGGTTCAACTGGAACCTGACTTGACTCCGGAGGGTAAACTGAGACTCTCATCCTGTGCAGCGGCGCTCGGCAAGCAGCCATCTTGGGCCATGACTCTGGACAGGCGGCCCTCTTGTACTGTGGTGCTGGGCTGGCAGCCATCTTGTACTGTGGCGCTGGACCGGTGGCCAATTTGGGCATTGGCGCTGGGCTAGCGGCCATCTTGTGCTGTGGCGCTGGACTGACGGCCATCTTGTGCTGTGGCGCTGGACTAACGGCCATCTTGGGCTGTGGCGCTGAACCGGTGGCCAATTTGGGCATTGGCGCTGGGCTGGCGGCCATCTTGTACTGTGGCGCTGGACCGGTGGCCAATCTGGGCATTGGCGCTGGGTTAGCGGCAATCTTGTGCTGTGGCGCTGGACTGACGGCCATCTTGTGCTGTGGCGCTAGGCTGACGGCCATCTTGGGCTGTGGCGCTGAACCGGTGGCCAATTTGGGCATTGGTGCTGGGCTGGTGGCCATCTTGGGCTGTGGCGCTGGAACGGTGGCCAATTTGGGCATTGGCGCTGGGTTAGCGGCCATCTTGTGCTGTGGCGCTTGGCTGGTAGCCATCCTGGGCAGTGGTGCTGGACTGGCGGCCATCTTGGGTTGTGGCGCTTGGCTGGTAGCCATCCTGGGCAATGGTGCTGGACTGGCGGCCATCTTAAGTTGTGGCGCTTGGCTGGTTGCCATCCTGGGCAGTGGTGCTGGGCTGACGACCACCCCGCCGGAAGAGACAGAAGTGGCTGGGGCATCCCACCGAAGCCGATGCTGCAGGTAGCGCACGAATTCCCAGAATTCCAGTGTCTCTAACTGCGCCATCTTCTCCTGAGACACTGGATCATCCAGCCCGCCATTGAAATAGTCCTTGAGGGCCGCATCGTTGTAGCCCATGCCCTCGGCCAGGGACCAGAACACCTGAGCCAGGGCACCCACTTCATTGCCCTCTTGGCGGAGGGCGATCAACCGAAGGTACTTGGTTCGCCGCTCCGCCATCTTGGCTGGGGAACGGAAAAATGACATACCGCTGGTTCCTACTTTGACGGAGTCCTTCTGTCACGATCGGTGTTACAGAAAACACAGGAGAAGGAACCAATCGCAGGTAAGTCATTTATTAAAGGGTAATCCAAAAGGGGAAAACAGTCCAGGCAGGGTCAAAACCAGAATATCCAAATCCAAACATAAACAAGACACAAAGACAAGGCAAGGCAAGGCAAGATGACGGACATGAATAAACTTTCAACATTAAACAAGGACTCCGTAACACAGACTCAGACAGACCGGGTATAAATACACAGAAGGATAATGAGGGAACAGGAGACAGGTGGGGAACAATCAATTACTAACAAGGAGGAAGGTGACCAAATAAGGGAACAGGAAGTGATAAGGTGACAGACACCGTGAGAAAGGGGGACATCTAGTGGAAACCCAGGGACACAACCCAGACACTGTGACACCAAGAGCTTGTAACATTCCAAAGGAAAAACTGAATTCAAATTAAATGACCCCTTTAAATGTGTTCTTGCTATTTCTATGTATTTGTGACATTTACTATCAATATCTGAGTGAAAAGTGTTTCAAGTATTTTTTTTATCCCAGACTATTGCATGTCGAAGCTGCTTTTCTACAATAAACTTCAATTTTCCACATCAAACCAATAAGCTGAATTAATGCTTTTCCATATCAATCAAACGTTTTCATAGTTTAGCCCCATTTACCTTTCCCCAGCATGCACTGGGATATGAATAATTAATATAGTTACATTGTTAGAACATTTGCTGTTTTGACTTATAAACATGAAATTAATCTCATAATATTGAGCAGTTTAAAAACTTTTTCTTTTTTGCATCAAACCGAGTTAAACCTCAGAAAACATAAGACATACATAATCTAAATCATCTTAAAATAATCAAGTAAATAAATGTTTGAAGTTCTATAAACAGTGTTATTAGTGTCATATATTCTTGATCCCGTACACACTTAAAGGAAGCTCAGACAGCATCTACACAGAACAACGTGGATCAGCTCATTCGTTGAGACTGAGACAGCAATTATTCATCAAAGGGGAAAATAATAACTCAAAGGTCAAGTCATAAAAAAAAAAAAACAATATCAGGCCTGTCTCAACGCTCTGTGCAAGAGTCACATTTTGTTATCCAAAAGAGAGCTCTCTCAACACAAAGAGATAAAGGAACTGCGAAAATTGTGCCGGAGTACCTTCACATCGTATCAGAAGACGGCACAAGTAGCTCTGTGTTACTGTGTCCATTATGTGTACCCACCAGTTCCCACCTGAATATCAAACAGCTAATTTATCCAATGTATATCCTCGGAATGGTACCTGAGAGATTACAAAGCAATCAGCTAATATTGTATTTTATTCTGTTCTTTCGTTTAAATCATTGCCACCATTTAGAAGTAGTTTTCTTTCAAATGAGTGTCCCATTCATGCAGCGCGGGCCTGCGGAGAACTGTCCAACAGTGAGCCATCATTTGCATAGATTTGCATTGTCAGGATGCATTGAGGGAGGGAGAGCTGACAAGCCACTGACTGCTCTGTGATGCTAAAAGAGCTGACATGCTCTCCTAAACGTCAGTCCCATCCCAAACAAACACACACACACACACACACACACTGCTGCCTCACAGCGAGTGGAGGACTCGTCAACCAGCGAGAGAAGTGGCATTACAAATTTTTTATGCAAGTAAACAGATGTCTGTTCGTTTTGTGAAAGAGAAAATACGTTTTCAGTGCTTGTGAAAATGCTAGTTAATTATCAGCTACATTTATAAGGGGACTGTGCCTATAAAATCATAAAAAAACTAATGATTGCAGAACAGACAATGTCTTTGTGCCTCTGTCTAGGCCTTTCCTCCAAACAAATGATATTTTTTCACATATTCACACTTTCACATATTGCTACATTTTCTCATCTGTTTTCTTTTTTATGCTACAGAATAATAAAAACAAGAAATTTATTTCTTTGCAAAGTATTTAGTTTTATATTTGTTTTACCTTCAACACAAATTTGTTAAATGAAAGACAATAAGGAAGTTTGGGGATGCACTGTATACATGTTTTTTTTTTTTTTTTTTTTTTGTAGACATAACTAGTTTTTAAGAAATTGTCCAGACAACAAGAAAATGCAAGTTTATTATAAGCTTATTATAGTCTAACTGTTGTTTCAACTCAAAAAACGCACGCTGAAAGAACTACATCAGACCAAAAAAAAAAATTTTAAGGCAGCGGGGTAACAAAGTTTTTACAGTGTAGTTTTTTTGTTTATAAAAAGATTTTTATTAAACTATTTTATTTTATGTTCTTTTTTTATGGTTTTATTTTAAGTTTCAGTTTTAGTTTAGTTAGTCAGATTCCGTTGTGACAATATACCACAATTACACTCACCAAAAGGTCAATGTGTCCTAAGTGACAGCAAAAAAAAAGTCTGACAACTAGGATTGGTCTTCCTTATATTCTTAACCCACCAAAAAATATAAAACAAATGTTTTTTACAGCAGTATTCAGTGGTAAAAGTTAACGCATACAATAAAAATCAATGATCTTAGAACTGGTCTATATATGTGAATCAGTTAAACGAAGAAAAAAAGCTGTAACCAGAAACTGACTAAAAAGTTTGTACTGTATTTTTCGGACTATAAATCGCACCTGAGTCCCATCAGTCCAAAAATACATCATGATGAGGAAAAAACATATATAAGTCGCACTGGACTATAAGTCGCATTTATTTTGAACCAAGAACCAAGAGAAAACATTACCGTCTACAGCCGCGAGGGAGGCTCTATGTCTTCAGTGTATACTACAGGAGCACTGAGCAGTATAGAGCGCCCTCTCGCGGCTGTAGACGGTAATGTTTTCTATTGGTTCATTTCTCTCGGTTCATGACAAATTAATTTTGATAAATAAGTCGAAACCTGACTATAAGTTGCAGGACCAGCCAAACTATGAAAAAAAGTGCGACTTATAGTCCGGAAAATACGGTAATCTATTAATTTCAAAGCCGTTTTTCTATACAAATTTAATGCAAGAAAACCTTAACACCAAACCTGCAAGGCAGTGCTTTTTTATTTTTTAGTTTCAGTGTTTTAAAATAAAGTATCAGAGAAAAAAATATTTAGGTGGGATGCAGTAAAATTATAAAATTGGTTAAGGTCTGAATATTGAATGTAGGCATTTTGTGTGACCATTGATATTCAAACAGACTGTCAAGCCAAAATATCACGGCAGTGCCCCCTTTAACACTAAAGCCCTGCCCTGGAGGAGCTCGACCAGTGGTCTGTACTGTAATATATGATTGCAGAGCACAAAAAGAATGTTTTGTTTTCTCCGTTTCTCCGTCTCTTTGCCAGTTTTTGCTCTGGAGGCAGCTCCTGTTTATGCACATCCCTCAGGCCATTTGTTTGTAGCACTTCCTGGTCCCAGAGTGGCATGCATAATGCAGGAATGAAAATGTTAACAGTGGCAAATAAAATCGGCAAGGTGCCCCCACAAATCAGGGCAGTTGAGGAGCACATTTAATCATCCGTGCATAGGGAGGCACTGCGATTTATTGTGGCATTTCTGAGAAGATCAGGACCCCATTTTTCCAGAGCCTTCCCAAGCCATTTGCCTTCGTCCCCCTCCCATCAGATTCACATCAAGAGAGATCTTCTGCACTCACTCATTCAACCAACGGTGCAAAATTGATGTTGCTCTTTGTAAATGTATATGTGGTTGCTCTTTTGTGTTTTATATTAAAGCAATAAGCCTCTCAAAGCCATGGTAAGGGGTGTTCTTGTTCTAAAAGCCTCATGTATGTGATTAGAACACTTATTTATATAAAACTTTATTTATGTAATATAAACTGAAAATCTAAAAATGTAAATGCAAACTGCAATTGAAGACACACACTAGTGTTAATTTCGTCAGACGAGACGAGACGAAATATGTTCGTCAACAACCTTTTTTTTTCATGACTAAGACGAGACGATGACAAGACTGCACCACTGTCCAAAAACGCTGACTAAGACTAAATTAACATGCATTATTGTTGACGAAAAAAGACGAGACGAAAATGTTTTGCATAAAATAAAAACTAAGATAAAATCTCTCTTCATTTTCGTCTACAATCGTCTCTGCTTTTTCATCAACTGTTACGCCTTTAAAAATTCAGAACGAGTTTGCGGCTTCCCGCTGTTGCTCAAGTTACAGGTCTCACCCCTGTTTCACACCGCAAGCGTGAGCGGCGCGCGAGCAGCGCGTATTTCTTTCGGCGTCCATGTTAATCAATGAGTGCATTCACACCGGGACCAGGAGCAGCGCGTGAGCGTCAAGCAGGAGCGTCGCGTGAACAGCAGTGAAGCGGGGGTTTCGGCGTCCGGTCTATTTTTGCTGTGCTGCTCACGCTCAATTAAAGAGAAAGCAAACTTTTGATGGAAAAATAAATATGATTTTACACAAAACTTGTTCAAAATGCACAGAATAAGCATGTCAAGAGTTTTAACAACAACGACAATGTCTAGTGTTTTAACAATTATGCCAGAAAAGAAAATTAAGTACAACAAATATGTATTTACCCATTTAAACTTTTTAATTCATCGTTTTGGGTGAAAGTATAGTGTATTGTTATAGAAACAAATGTTGAAAGAATTATACACATTGTTTGAAATGGTTATATTTTCTGCCGAACACGCTTTGCAGCCGCTGCTGTGATGCTGTACTTATATGCTTCCAGTGTGAATACTCGCGAGAGTCTCCTGCTGCAGTGACGATGTAGTTGCGCGGACGCGCTGCTCGCGCACCGCTCACGCATGCGGTGTGAAACAGGGGTCCTACTTGCAGCCTGTGGCTGCAACACAAAACTGCTGAACGCACAACACCCAAAGCGAACATGAGTGATGAGCGAGCGCCGACGACATGCTAGGTCGAAGGAAGAGGCTCGATATTTGTGTGTTATAGTTAGCAGCGGTCTGTTATCAAGAAATAAAATAGTGTGTGCGTAAAAAGAATTTGTCCACACGCCGCTCAAAAAATACAAAATAAAAAAAAATTCCTGAGCGCAAGTCCACCGTCTAGGTGGACTGTTAAATTATAATTCCTGTTGCTGCGCAGGCTCTTTTATTGTATATGACAGCTTATGTCCCGATGACCGGTCTTTGCATTACGATTAAAAGCAGTATCAATAAAGTAACAAAAAGTGATCAGGTTAATCATTTGTGAATGTGTCTCCTAAATCAGAATTTGAAAACCAGACACATTTAACATTTGCATCCAACAAAAATCATTCAACAAGTGTATTTTGTTAGGTAATTATGACATTTAACCAATGTTTGAGATATGTGAAACACTTTTTTTACTGAAATGTTTATCAGTAATAATGTGTTATTTAAAAAAAAAACACTAAACATTTTTGACTAAAACTAGACTAAAATTAAAAGACTTTTAGTCGACTAAGATACCTTGAGTTTTCTTTTGACTAAAACTAGACTAAAATGACGAGACTTTTAGTCGACTAAAACTTGACTGACAAAAAAAGATATGTGAATGACTAAATATGACTAAAACTAACAAGGACATTTGGCACAAGACTAAGACTAAATTAAAAATAGGTGACGAAATTAACACTAACACACACAAGTTGGTGCACCATATGGTGGTGCCAGAAAAATAAATGATTTCAAAAATTAATGTACGGAGCACACGAGCTAACACAGAAATACCAACACAAGGCTCCTCATGCTTAACCCTGCTAATAAAGACCTCAGGCAGATACGGCAGTGCTGCTCTAACTGAATTGAAGACCACTTTGGCATTTGGGCGGAAGGACCGGCAGCTGTCTCCAGATCTACGGACAGCGGTGCTCGTACTGATACAATCGCCTGCGCCTTTCAGCACTTCCTGAGCATGAGACAGGCTAATCGAATGAGCCAAGGCGAAAGCTGGCCGAGCATTTGGTCCTGCATCCCGAAGCCCACCCTAAACCAACATTAAATCCCTCCCCCTCATTTCTTATTGTCTACCCCCGAGGTGCACTTGGTGTGGCATGAGTCATCACTGTTTAAGTCTATAGACCAGGAACACAAGCTGGGGGCAAGGTTTGGCCAGGAAGATGAGGGACACTCGTATTCTGCCAAGTCGACAAAAACTTGAAGAGGGCTTGGAGTGAGAAGACGCTTCTCTGCTGACAAGGCAGCCGTCACCTCTCTGTGGCTGGAAAGACTGATGTACACGGACAGCACGGGATAGCTCTGCACATAGAGGGGTCAGTTTAAGAAATACAACTGCCACCCTATGGGACCAACCTGTCAGACAACCACACTGTTAATGCCATGGAATCAGCTTTAGATCAATGTGACATGGGAAAATATTGGCAAAACAAATGCTCTCTGCTGGAGAGGGACGGTTGCATTATGTAGTAGATGTTGGTGAGATAGTGGTGTCCAGCACTCTGAGAACACTAGTGCTTCTATTTTGCATGTATTTTAGTATATTTACATATTTGTTTGTTCATTGCAAGAAAACTTTTTGTACAATGAAGTGCACACACCTCTTATCTCACAATTTAGATATAAACCCAGAATTGACTTGACAGAATTGACAAAATGACTTCATTCTCATAATTCTGAGTTTACATCTCACAAGTGACTGTGAATTTGTATTTCACAATTTTGACTACTATTTTTATATCTCACAATTCAGATTTTTCTTCTCAGAATTGCGAGTTTATATCTTACAATTCTGACTTTTTTCTCAGAATTGCTAGATGTAAAGTCACAACTAGCCTGGCGTTTTTCGTGGCGGAAACAGACTTCCATATTTTAACAATAGTGTGTAAATATAATGAAAATGAACAAATATTATTTATGCTAAACACATATATTGGGCACAATTGCCTGCTAATTTTCCATCATCTGTAAATATTAGCTTTTAATGGGAAAAAAATAGGCTTAAATATTTAACTTAAACAATATTTGTTTTTTTGGATTCACTAAAAATGGTGTATACTTTCAGTCAATAATTTATCCTGAAGCATTACATAAAGTCATTTCTGAAACGGATTTGATTCAAAGAGAAGGAAAATTTCAACCATTCTCCCACAAAACACTGGACAAGGTCAGTGTGACTGTGAGTGAGCAACACACAGCCACTTAAGTGCTATAGCAGACATAAGTCCCAGGCAGTTTATCCTCTACCAGTTTCCAGCTTGTAATATTTGGTACTGACCACAAACCATGTACTGGTTTCCATTATTGTGTCATCATCTAAGCTATTTTAAGAATCTGGAAGCTTACTGGACTTTTTAATAAGACAAATTAGTGGCATGATGTGACAATTAAGTAAAGGCCCCAGAGCTGCGGTGGTAAGGTGACCCAGACTGAACATGTGGGAAAGAAGATTTCAAGTTACATTTCAAAGAATAACTCACAATCTCCAGCTTCACTTCACAGCTGCACACCTTTAAAAGAGGACGTATGGGTCATTGCTAGTACATTGCTGGTGTTTACTATTAAACAGCAAATTGAATTTAAATACTTGTTTATATCCATATACATTACGATTCAATAGTCAGTTTTTTTTTTAATTCAGGGAGGTAATTAAACGGAACAAAAGTGACAAGAAATATATTTATAAAGTAAATATCTATTTTTAAGTAAACAACGTTGCTTTGATCATAGTTTCCACAAAAGTATTCAGTAGGACAACAGTTTTCAACATTACTTAGAACAGGAAACGTTTCTTGAGCACCAAATCAGCATATTAGAATGATCATGTGACACTGAAGACTGGAGTAATGGCTAAAAATTCAGCTTTGCCATTACAGGAATAAATTTTAAAACATATTAAAATAGAAAACAATTATTTTAAATTGTAATAATATTTCTTAATATTACTGTTTTACTGTGCTTTTGATCAAATAAATGCAGCCTTGGTCAGCATTTAGACTTCTTTCAAAACCATTAGCATTTTTCAATATCTGTACATATTGTACCATTTTTCTCAGTCAGAACAGACTGCCTCTGAGTCATTCGACGGCTACTCATGACAGACATCAGAATAGAACCACAGTAAACATTAACTACTGCAGCATCTAATCTTGCCCCAAAATCACATACAGACATATTGATGAGAAAGCCATGAAAATTCCATGGCAAGACTTAAAGTTTTGTTACAGAGGACATATAACTCAACTACATACCCCTAATCTCAGGCAGTGCTCCATTATATTAGTGATTTCATACTGATAATCATAACAGAACACTTACAGTCATAAACACGTAAACACACAATGGCGTCTTCAACAACTCTCATCCTTCATGTTGGACAGCGCCACAAAATTTAAAACATTTCACAGTAAAAGATAAAGGGCACTTCAAAAGATGTTAAAAGTGTGTTCGGCACGCCATCATTGTGATTGTCTTGCTGATGGGCTGCCTCTCTCATCTCCCACCCCAATGTCCCATGACTTATAAAAATCACTGGGTTTTAAACAGTGCTTAGCTGTTTACCGAGCGCATCAGGATGAACGAGGAAATGAGGATAAGTGAAAAATAAAAAAAATGCATGTCCTAAGTTGCTCCACTATCGCCATAAATCACGTCCTGTTTATTGCCTCTAATAAGTTGATGCAAGGCCATTTTTCTCGCTGCCCATCGTTCAAACATTTAAGACATATTTACAAGGAACTTGTTAAAATATTTAATAATATTTAGTGGCAATTTCAGAGCAGCCTGTCAACTGCAAATTTACGTCCCTTAAGTGTTTAAAAAGGAGATGACATGAATAACAGAGTGTCAAAACTGCCTCATTTGCATAGACAGGCTGTAATTCAGATACCTTGAGTAAAAAATAAAAAACAGGATTTCAACAAAACAAGCCATAAAGACAACACTCAGCATGAGTAATGGTGCGCAACTTCTCCGCAAAGTCGCTCACGAGCAGACAGCGTCCCGCTACAGATGCTGCCGAGATCATGTCAGCTAATAAAGGTACATATATCCTCCTCTCCGAGTTATTTATCCCATGACTACGAGTGCAAGATGGAACGTCTCCTACACCGTCTTTTAATTAGTTGCCATAAAAAGCTAATTCTGAGACGAGAGAGCCAAACAATGGTTTCCGCCACAAATCTTGTCAAATATTTAATCTATAATTTTCAATTTTAAAGTCAGGGAAATCTCTAAGCTTGGAGCTGCATTATCGATTTAAAGCTACCTGGCGCACCACTCTGCCCATCTGGCCTTGCTCTCCGAGAGTCTCATTTCAAGTCGTTTGACCTGGCAATGGCCTGGCTAGCGCATAGAGAGAAGGACCCCGTTGACACTGATTGCAGGGCTATGAGTAGTCTCTCCCCTGTGCCCTCTCTGCGCAACTCTAATTAATAGCCTATTCATCTTCTTTGATCTGAGTCTGCACACGCCATAATATATGGTTAGTTTGGCGAGCAAGCCATTAAAGTGTAATAACCAAGTGCAGGCACTCGATTTGGAAGAGTAGCACCTTCTTACCATGGAGGGGAAACAATGAATTTCTTTGATGATCCTATGTAGCCAATCACCTCTCTCTATGCTCCTGAGACAAAAACAAAGCCCATGGCGCAGAAGCCAGACACATTTTGGGCACCAAAGATGCTGACACTGTTATGCAATCCTTCTCTAATCTATACGGTCACCCTAGGCAAGAGAAATATCACTCAAGAGTCTCAAAGGCAAGGTGGTTGCCGTCTCTGAACACTGATCTCCGGTTACCTTTTTATCATTTAAGGCTCCCAAAGCCGAGCTGAAGGTTAAGCGTATTTAATTCCCAACATAGCACTAAACGGAGACTACTTGCTAAAATCTGCTGAAATACATCATGGTAAAGACCTCAAATCGGGTGCAGAACATAAAAAGCACTTTTTTCCCCAGCTTTCCAGGATTTGCAGGTGAGGAACTGGGCCAACAGGATTACCTGGTGCCTGGCATTGGGGGCAGCTGACGGTAGGAAGGTAAGGGTGTGGTTGATTTATGTAGCTATCGTGCAGGGAATACAATTATTTTGGAATTACACTTCAATAATATCCCATCTCAGAATGATTCCCAGACCTTAAATAGACTGGTAGCTAACCAACAAAGTAAACAAAAGGTTGAACAAACATTGACAGACAATGGTCAGACTGTATACAATCCTATGTGGCTGTTAAGGAGTTACTTGGGAGTTATTCTGTGTTTCTCAAAGCAAAATCCTGTGAACTTCAAAGCCATAGTTTTGCGAAGGTATCCGCCTGAATGATTGCTTGAGCACCCATTATGGAACTTTTATTTTGTGTCTGTTAACCATAACAGGCCTTCTTCCCAAATGCCTTTTATTAGAGAGGAAAAAAACACTTGCATGCATAATAATCTGCTTGGTATTTCATGATTATATGAAAATGAAAAAAATCTGAATACCCAGGATTCAGCTTGGGGTTTTGCCTGCCTCTCAAGCAAAACCTTCTAAACCCATTATTCTTTTTGCTAGAACTAATAACGTTTTTGTCTCTGCAGCTTAAGAGACTAATTGACTAGTTTTTTGGAGGATAGCCCAGATGGAAAAATAAGTACCCCTTAAAGACCCTATTCCCTCCCCTTCCCAGAGATTTAAGCCCCTTATTAATTAAACTTTCACCAAGTCAGGGGTTTTTATTAAAAACAATAAAGTCTACTGCCTTTCAAACAATTATTTTCTATTGTTATAGAGGGTGAAAAACCATTTGCATGACCAGATGGAAGTTTTCTTTTAAATACCATAATTTGTGGTCTACAGACTGAAACGCAAAAACTCATTTAAAATGAGGTACTTAAAAGGACAGTTCCCCCAAAAATGACATTTTGTCATAATTTACTCACTCTCATTTTGTTCCAAACCTGTATGACCTTTCAGGAGAAGTTATGACGAATGTCCACGCTGTTATACTCTATAAAATGTCAAAAAGCATGTTAAAATCATAACAAAAGTAGTTCACACAACTCATTCACTATATTTTGAGTCTTCTGAAAAAGATAGAAATTTAAGTCATTAATCGCTAAAAATCTTTTACTGTATGGAAAAGAGCAGCCTGGACATTATGCAAAGCATTTCCTATTGAGTTCCACACAAGAAAGTCATCCAGTTTGGAATTACATACAGGTGAGTAAACACTGAAATTCTTCTGCTAATGATTCATTTAAGTTGATGCAAATTGGCTAAATGTGCAAATAATAAATATAGTGGTAGTATTGTCAGTTATCAAACTGTTGTGAACAAACATGTCGTGTGAACCTGAACTTGGGTCAGGGAGCTCTGGTTGACAGGATGTTTAAAGTAGGGTGTGTTTTGCATTATCACTTTGGTACAATCACTCATCGTTTTGATCAATTTATCAGTTACATTGCACTATAATCCTTGCAACAATATTTGCAAGTTGTTGATAGTGCTGCTCAGGACATCAACTTTTTCTTTCTAACATCAAAATGGGGCTCATTCAGAACTGCGAGTTAAGAAATCTGACTACGAATAATGGTGAGTTTTGCCATTGACATCAACTCCAAAAGGCAACCAATGAATTCTCAGGAACAGTGGGAGGTGCAGCCAGCTGAAAATGAACTACATTTTCAAGCACGGCCAAACACATGTCTTTCCTGTCTGTGTCCATACATACAGTATAGCACTATAACAAGAGTCAACATAGATCAGCTAAAGAGCAAGATGACCCACAGAGTGTTTGAAATGTGGATTTAGAAGAGACTGACAGCAGAGGCTGCTTCTGACGTTTAGACCCCAATAAAACTTGCTCTCATCTTCTGTATCATGAAGCAAATGGGACGTTCTAAAAACTAACAATCAACAGGCAATCAACAATCAACTTTTCTACCATCTCCATTGATTTAACTATAGTTGAAGTTGACAAAATTCACTTCCCCACCCATATTATTCTCCGCCCTAGTTAAATAGTACAGAATGTTGAGGTGTGGTTGCAAAAATAAACAGCAAAAATGTGTTTGTACATTCTTTTTTTTTTTTCATAATGATAGCAGAGTCAAACAGTAGCTGGCTTTGTCAAGGTGTTGTTTTATCGATACTATGATACTTTTTTTTATTCTCACTTGTAACGTAGGTGCAACGCAGGTTTTAAGTTTGATGCAGAATTGCAGTTTCGTGGTTGACCGATATAGTTTTTTTGACAGCCGATGCCGATATCTTGGAACGCAGGGGGTGGCGAAAGCCAATATATATATATACAGTTCACACCAAAAGTTTGGACACACCTTCTCATTCAAAGAGTTTTCTTTATTTTCATGACTATGAAAATTGTAGAGTCACACTGAAGGCATCAAGGGCTATTTGGCCAAGAAAGAGAGTGATGGGGTGCTGCGCCAGATGACCTGGCCTCCACAGTCACTGGACCTGAACAAGAGAATGCCAAGAGTGTGCAAAGCAGTAATCAAAGCAAAAGGTGGCTGCTTTGAAGAACCTAGAATATGACATTATTTTCAGTTGTTTCACCCTTTTTTGTTATGTATATAATTCCATATATAATTCCACATGTGTTCATTCATAGTTTTGATGCCTTCAGTGTGAATCTACAATTTTCATAGTCATGAAAATAAAGAAAACTCTTTGAATGAGAAGGTGTGTCCAAACTTTTGGTCTGTACTGTACATATATATATAATTATTATATATATAATTGTTTGTTCATATTTAAGAAATGTGAAATCATTTGACAATGGATTAAAAAATGTATGTGTAAAATAAACATACTTTAAGTGACAAAGCATTTTCACAAATAAATAAACATTTAATAAAGGTATAATTAAAAAGGAAGTAACCACTGTAACCAATAGGGCACTCAGTATTCTGGGAAGTTTGAGTGCATTGGGAATCATCTTTTTCAAATAAAGCCAAGGTAACACTCATTTTACATACAGCACACAGTGAAACTGACATGAATATGACAGTGGGCAAATGCATAAAGCACAGCATAATTTGAAATCCCGTATAAAAAACTTTCCACACGGACAGACTGTCACATAGAGAACACATGATCATGCTGGATTCACATACACACTTCACAAGATCTCACAGCTGGATTCCACTAAGTTTGCAAGGTTTGTGAAATTAAATATTCATTAGTCATTCAAAGATTTGTTTAAATTATATAAATGTGTATTTTCTTAATGCTGATGGCAAACGAGAAAGTTTTATAATACTTTTTGTATACATTAATTCCTTTGTTTAACCGTTCTTTCTGATTATAAGACAGACTTCTATTTGTATAAGAGAGAACTGTTAACAAAGACAGTAAACGAGAGAGAGTGAGCACTGTGCGCACTCAGGCGCTGCCTTTCTCAGCGCCGTCAAAATAAAAGTCCCACCTCGAACACATCCGATATTTGGTTTTTTTCAAATATCGGATGTGCCTTGGCGATATATCGGTGGACCACTATTGCAGTTTATTACACTTAAATGTGTTCGTTTCCACAATCTGTTTAATATTTCAATTGTTTCTTCTAGCAGTGATAAGAAGAAATGGGGAGCAAAAGGAGCCTTAAAAGAAACTAGTGGTTTCTGATTTTCTAAAATATATCATACAGGTCACTTTTTTTGTGTGTTTTTAACACAAACGTGATAATGATCTCTCTTTTCCTAGTGATAATGAGATGGAATAGAGAGCAAATGAAAGAATCCCAAGATGTAATAGACTGAAGGACCGGCACAAAAAAAACATTTTGAGAGAATTGCTCTTTCCAGTCATTCCACTTGAAAAAAAAACAACAACAATTGAAGCTCGCTTGGTAAATTTTCCCTCAGTTATCTGTTTTCTGCTAACGAGATGTCACTAATATGTTCTGGAATGCTGAGTGAATGGGCAATATGATTGGCTACAAGGAACTTAATGATGTATACTAATGTGTGAGGACAGCTTCTTCGTTGATTTTTTCCTTTTTTTTCTCGCACAAACACATTTGTTGACAAGCATTTCTAGAAGAGTTTGCCATTTCACAAAGGCTTTACTATCAAATTAGAAGTGATGAATCGTTTATAGGGTGCCAAATCCTTTTACTAATCAAGCAGCCTAAGTGTTTGTTAGATTGCGCATTTTCCCCAATTACATAAATCGTAAGGACAAGACGGAATAACGTAACAGGCAGAATAATTAAAAGAAAAGCGGTTTTCCTGTCTCCATTTACAAAGAAAAACAGCTGATTGTTTACCTGTGCTCCTTTCATCTAATTAAATGAGAAAAGCAAATATTGTAAGACGTCTGTTGACGTAAGTGCATAAGACAATTGTGATGTGGATTTTGCTTTATTGGTCCTCTCTCCAAACAGCATGCAATTCTGACTTAATTTGCACTAGTGTGCCATCCTGAAAGCATCTAAAGCCATCTTTAAACAGTCCCATTTAAAATTCAATGTGATTAGCAGCCAAATTGCTAGCAAGTCTGCAGCTTAGGGATGGGGTAAAAATTTAATTAGGATTCGTACATAAAAGAGAGGTCTTTGTCACATTTTGCAAAATGCATCCCAGAATGACCACTATGTTCAAAGCTCCTTTGCTCCTGTGAATCGAAACTAATCGATCTGAAGGGAGTGGAGGAGAGAAAGTAGGGGGAAAATATACACACACAAAAGCTCAGGGAGGATCTCTGTGGCACTGCAAACCCACAGGACACAGCATGTTTAAATAATACAGTACAAAACTTTTCTTTAATCACAGTTTAGAAAACTGTCTAAGATCTTCAACGGGAGACAACTGCAGATCCCCATAGCAATTAATAATGCTCGCTGTGGGTTTCTCCTTAAAATATTTACACCATCCCATGGCACTGCAATACTGTCCTAGAATTAGGAGATAAGAACTGAGGAGGTGTGCTGACGTTCTCCTAATCAATTCGCTAATTACTGGAGTGGCTATAGGAGAAGGAAGGAATTCCTTCTGGCGATGCCAAATACTAATAAATGCTGAAAAATGTATTTACTCAGGCAGACAAGTGGAATTCTGAAGTGGAATTACCACACGAGCTGATTGAGACGGCAACCGCTGAGGTCTCTGTCAAGGACAAAAAGGAAGCAGACAAATAATCGGTCAATAAGGTTGTTCCGTAAGATAAGAGGCCAAGTATCCAAGCTCTGAAGGTGAGAGTAAAAACTAAGACGTCAGTGCTGACAATCCATTTTCTCTTTTGAGAAAGAAGCAGCTTCAAAATCATTGTCTTTGAATTTAGAATTACACTGTTTAATAATTATGAGTAATTGAATATTTTTTTATTTAATGTATATTATTTTTTTATATCTATTTGAAAAAAATAATATATTTAATGAAATATACTTCAATTAATAATACTTATATTACTTCTTAATACTTCTTATTATGTATTTTAATTTGATGTTTTGTTTTATTTACGCTCACTGCATAAATGAATCACACATTTCTGCAAGGACATTGAAAATGTAAGACTATTTTTTTCACACCACTGATTTTTACCTCTCAATTTCTATTTCAAATATCATATTTATCACAACTTTTGTTGTGTTTTTGTCATTTCTTATAAAGTCAATTTAGTTTTTATTTAGTTTTAGTTCAGTTAGTTTTATTAAATCAAAGTAAATAACTTTTAGCATGTTAACTGCAGGAGATTCAATAGATAGTAGAGTTCACTGTTTAGTTCAATGTTAAGAAAACCCATTTCTAATCTATGTATTCTCTATGTAACCAACAAGAGAAAATGTATTTGAGTGCACATGATTAATGAAGAACAGAGAAGAACAAAGTCTTTGGCTCAGTGCAGCACAGGTCAGAGAGGCGGTAGACTTTGTGCTTTGTGTTTGAGTCCCTCTGCACCTTAGGAAAGCAGCGATCCCTTCCCACCCCAGAGGCCAGGCTCAACACTGAACCTGTCACAGAATGCAACCCAGATCCTCCTCGAGGTTAAAGGAGGAGAAACCGGCGCCTTCCTACTGCTCCGACGTGCTGATTGCAGCCCCTTCTTCTGACCTGTCCCTCGGCCACGGCCTTCCCGCCCCGCCTGTCACACCGCACCGTATGTGTGCTACTGCACGCGCATCAATTAACATAAACTAAATAACCCAACAGCACATGATAAACAACACCACAGAGGAAGCTGAAGAAACATCATCTTTAACAACAACACAGAAGCGCTTGGAGCATGTATCCCTCAGAGTTCTATAACTGAGCTGATTTTCATTTATAAAAAAAAAAAAAGCTGAGCAATAATGATAAAAGTAAATAAGGAAAACTCCATATATGCATATGTGTGTGTGTGTGTGTGTGTGTGTGTGTGCGCGCATGTAAAAAATTTGAAGCTTGAGTAAATGATAAATGATGACAATTAGCAGTAGTAGTAGTAATAATAACAATGATTAAAATATTCTTATTTTTATTATTATTACCAATAATAATATGACATATCATTATTTCTCACTCTACTATCATTTTGGAAAAAACAAAAGGAAATAGAAAAACAAATCTTAAAAAGATATCCAGCACTTTATCAAACAATAAAAAATAAATTGTGATAAATTTTATACTATTAATATTATATATTATATATTACATATATATATATATATATATATATATATATATATATTTAATGTGTGCATTTAGCTCCAAAATGAGAAAAAAATATTTATAGCATGCTTTCACCATTTTTTTAGTTTGTTTTTGTTTTCTTTTTGGTGTGCAAACTTTTTCTTCCTTGTTATTTTTCAACCTAATTGAGCTGCTTCTTTTTTCTTGGCTGTTAGATGTGCATACTTTTTGTAACATTTTTGCTAAATGTTTGCATTTAAACCTTATTCTTCTCTCTAAATTAAATAAATGTAAAAAAATTATTATATTTTTTTTAATCCTTACATAGGTACTACAAAATATTTCTTTATCAAAGTGAGCCATGGCCACCAGTACAGAATGACACACTTCTGCAAAAAAATCATTATCAAAGGATGTTCACCCAAAGCATTTTAATTCCGTCATCATTTACTCACCCTTAATGACACGCAAATAATGAGTAAATGATGACAGAAGTTTCATTTAGGGTGGACTATCCCTTTAAATAAGAAGAGATTTATGTGGTACTTTGCATAAGTCTTAGATCAGTTCAGCTTGAGCTGAATCTCAGCGGTACCTTAGGTTTCCCGAAATAAGTGAGCTTTTTTTCCTCTTCAGTAACTGAAACACTTTGCTGTTCTGCGAGGGGCTCCCAGCATCAGCCTACAGCAGGATTTAATTTGTTCTTACTGCCCCTAGTGGAGAACGACCAATCTCATATGCTCAGTGCTAAAATAACTTTTTTTTCAACTCCCATTCAGAAGAAGATTAAAGTGGGGAGTTCAAGTAAAATTAATCAACCTGTAGTTTTGCTAGAATCTCACTCTAAGTTTGGTTTGTGAGTGTTGGGAATACACTTATGATCTAAGATTCGTACTTGACTAATACATCCCGAACACCTGAGGACATTCTTATTGGAAAAAAAGAAAAGAATTCACATAAAATAAAGTTTTGTAAAAACAAATTATTGTAAAGGGGTGATAACCATCTCATGATAATATGCTTCTCTCATCCTTCTAAATTGTTGAACGCAAACTCAGTTTGCATTTGTTTTTACTTCCTCCCGTTACCTTCTACAATGCACCAAAACAGATGACTTAAAAGAGGCAATTAACAGATATCACAAACAACTCGTTTAGCAGACGGCAGCACAGATGAATCAAAGGCTAAACAAACCCCTATGGACATTAAAGGCAAAAACAACAAAAAGAAAAAACCTGATGATGTGAGATTTTGTTCCTCTCACCTCGACGTGCACCAGTCACAATGGACTGCTTTGCTGAGGTTCTGTGCTCCGATCACCATGGCAATGGCTCTCTGCCTCCCAGGCTGCCCCATGGGGCGATGAGAGCAGGTTGCCATACAAACCCCAACCAAGACCAGGGAGGGGTTGAGACTACAGGGAGCAGTGGAGCAGGAAAGAAGCTCCTCCAGGACTGGACCGATGCTGTATCACCAACCAGCAATCCCAGACTTTCAGCGCTCCACTTTCTCAACATTTTCCATCTCTCAGCCAGAAAATAACAGTGGCACAAACACAGACAATTATGGGCCGAGGGCACCGCTACAGAGGCTTTGCATTTCATTCATAACCTTTCAAAGGGCAGATAATAATAAAAAACGGTAAGAGTCGGAACATCTGTTTGGGGGTAAATCATCTTTAGGTGACAGAGGGAATCTGAGAAAACGTGACTGAGAAACAGACAAAGGCCAACAGCACTGCTCAACAGATCTGACTGTGTTGAGTTTGTTCATTTAGCTGATGCATATTCATTCTGAGCTTTTCAGTCAATCAAGAACTGCTTTACTTTTTTATATTCATTATAATATTCATGCACTGCATGATGAGTATAATATTTTAAGGGTCTACAAACAGCTCAGTGAGACGTCCAAACCAGAAGCATTCAAAAGAAGACAGACAGACGATGCACTAAACTCACCAGTAAGCTAAACACAGCTTTGTCCATGCAATCATTTAATCCTCTCAGTACTGTAATAAATACCTGACAGCAAACAAGTACACGCTGCAAACATAAGTACTGGTTTAATACTATAGGGTACAGTATTAACAATTGTGTGTAAAAACTGCTCTTATGCAAAAACAAAAATTAATTCAACATGATTAAAAAAATATATACATATTTGTCAATGTGTCGCAAATTGCATTTGTAAGAAATTACCTTTATGTAGCTGCTATAATTTCCCCCTGAACTAGATTTTTTTTTTTATTCATGAAGCTATTTTTTAAAACCAAATAAAAACACTGTGCCATACTTTAATGAAAAATGTCTTAATTTAAATGCATAACTAGCTAGAATATATACATCTTTTAAAAATAATATTACAACATTTTACCACCGAAATAGATTGAGTTTTTTTTTACTTTCATGAAGACATTTTTTCAAACCAAACAAAAACACTGTAAGTGCCATTATTTAATGGCTTTATTTAATCAATTATATAAGAATAATTATCTACAATAATAACTAGAATATATACCTTTAAAAAAATCGAATGATGATTGTCACAAAGATTTTCTGTGGCATTTCTTCATTGTGTCACTTTCATTTTGCACCTATATATTTCTGACCCTGATTGCAATATGATCAACCTCAATTCAATGAAATTCTAATTAAAATAAATAAATTAAAATCTGTAAAATAAATAAATTAAAAACATACATACATGATCTACCTTTTAACATTACTTAACCTAATGTAGTCAGGTTGATTCAGTGTAATTAAACAATATTTTCAAAATATAATATAATTATATTTGATGTAATAAAATGTTTTATGAATATTTTTATAACCAGTTAATTTAAAGATTCATAGCTAAAGCCTAAGTTGCCAGACAAAACGTTTTTAAGAAGCATCGTTCATGCACTTCTAGCAGGGCTCTATAAGTGCTGCTGGGGGTACGACTCTTTCTGTGTCCCAGTGCAACCAGCAGGGAGGGGTGTGCATGTGCCTTTGTCCCCAGTAACCTTGGCCAGTGTTAGGATTACCTTGCATTTACACTCACGGCTCCTTCTTTCCTTAAGACTTACTAAGAATGATAATGAGCTCGGAAAGGGGCAGTATGTCCCTTTCTCTGTCTTGTTGTTAGCTCTCTCTCTCTCTCTTACTCTCCCCCCACCCCCAACCCCCCTGCCGATTGTCTCACTCGCCTCCTCCTGAATTGAAAGGACCCAGGACAAATTACCAAAAAGGCCATTTTCATCTATGAAGTGAGGGCTTCAATCGATACTTATTCCATGCCTTCAAAATCAAGCCTATATTACTGTTGTCAGTGTGATTTGTTTATTTTTTGCTCTAGTATACAGTATGCATGCTCTTTCTGTCAAGGAGAAATGCTCTGGATGCAATTCACCTTGAACCTCAATTATATTAGATTTCCCTACTGGTTGATCAAGCATGCAAAGAGGACATTTCCAATGCACTAAAACAAAAATAATAATGACTAAACATGTGGCCTATGCATGTCTGCGTGTTGAGAACAGACATTTTTACAAGGATCACAATAGTGTGAATACAGATACCAAATCATTACAGCGAGCAATTTATAAAGTGGTAGTGTAAAAAAGCAATTGCATCACATCTCGAGAGCTGTCAAGCATAGCACAGAATCATGAAGGCATATTTTTACACAAGGGTTACAAGTTCAAAGCCAAGGTCAGAGAGACAAAGAAAAGCAGGTAGCACCAGCTCCTAGACACTAGCAGTTAATCAGCAAAACCTCAAATAAATCTTTGTTTTTGACTGAACCAAGTAAACAGAACAGATTTGGATTACATCACTTGCTCACCAGTGGATCCTCTGCAGTGAATGGGTGCCATCAGAATGAGAGTCCAAACAGCTGATAAAAACATCTCATGTCTGCTTGTTTTTAAGAAACAAATCCATCATGACATTATCCAACTTCAAAATTAAAATATGAATCCTCCATACATTATATTGCGTTCAGCACTGAAAAAAATAGTCTCGTCTGAGCATAGAACAAGTACTATATACAAGCCAAACCAGTTCAAAAACAGTTCTAAATAAATATGCTGGCAGATTTTGATGTAAGAGGACAACAGGGATGGACTTTGCCACTGGAGGAAGTGTTATTATGGCTTTATATTTTGCCCAGAAGTCATGTTTAAAGTTAAAAATCTTAATTATGAATTTATCACAAGCACACAGCTTTTCACTTTCCAAAACATTAATTGATGAACTGGAGTCGTGTGGATTATTATGATGTTTTTATCAGCTGTTTAAGCTCCTATTCTGATGGCACCCATTCACTCACTGGTGAGCAAGTGAGGTAATGCAAAATTCCTCTGCTAAGTTTCATCCGATTTAAAAACAAACTCATCTACATCTTGGATGGAATAAATATTGGGTGAACTATTCCTTTAAAGACATAGAAAAAACTATGCAAAAATGCTCTCTTCTGCTAGTTACATGCACAATGTGTTATATTCAACATTCACAGCATAAACTCTTTAGAGCAAATCAAACACAATTTATCAGTGGTCAAAAGTTACAAATTACAAACAAGAAGAAAATATTCAAGGCAGATGGACCCTGAGACTGATCAACACCTGTAAAACTGCTCTTGTCCCTGACAATTCCCACATTAATAACCAACACGCAACCTGTGAAGATTTCAAATATATTCAGTGCTTTTCAAGAAGCTTTAATAATTTGAGTTTAAGCTTTTTATAATACAGTGTATACATTCATTAGTCTAATAATCAGACACAAAGCCTTGTCATTTGAATGAAACCCAGGCACACAAAAAAGGCTACCTCACACATTAATTGCTTATTAAATATGTATCATTTTTCAGAACGCAAACACACATAACAGATAAACCCACAGACAGTGGGCACACATCACACATGAAATCACACACGAAAAGCTCAAAGCACAAAAACATTCTAAACATCAAGGTTTCTATTTACCTTCTCTTGGATATCACAGGCATTTTAAACATGAGATGTTTCCCCTCAACTGATTGGCTTACTAGAGACATGGAGGGAGAAAGAAAAGAGAGTAATTAATTACTTATGTGAACCATTGCATGAGAAAGACAATAAACCTGCCTGGTCGCCATGGATATGACATATTTGCCCAGAAAACAACACAATAATTAGCAAAGCAGAAAGATCCGGCGAGAATATGCCAACTCTGGGGTTTAAAGTGACAGTGATCTTTTTACACACTATTGCTTTCAGACACGACACAGCAAACAGACATGTAGACATACTGGTATTGTTATTGTTAAAGTAGCCTAATTTAAGCAATATGTGTAACATGTAAAGTTTTGTCCTATGTCTGAGACAAACTGAATGGACAGTGAAAACAGAAAACAACTGCCAAGCTGCTGTCCTCTAATGACCTACAAAAGTTTGTAGATTTAACTGTAAAAACTATAGTGAAGTTGTGACAAGCTTGTCTTTCCAAACGTGTTGCCACTGCAACCCATAGATATGTATCTAGATTCCATATTCGACAGATCCACAACGACTCGTCCGCCAACTTGGAAGGGATTATATGTAGTCCATCATAATAAAAATCAATAGCTTTGCCCAAATGACGCACTATACACTATGCACTTATACATAATGTACTTATGCACTATGTACTCGACCATACAGAGTATAAATTATGTAAGGTTATTTTGTCATTCATAATCGGAGTCTGATAGCCCCTCCCCTTTCACTACGTAATTAAAGTGACGTGTAGCCTAGTATGGTGTCCCATACTCAGAATTTGTGCTCTGCATTTAACCCATCCAAGTACACACACACAGCACTAAATAGTACACACACAAAGTGGGCAGCTTTCACAGGTTAAGAATGTCTTGGTCTGTGTTTTAAACTAAAGCACCTTTTAAATGCCTTGTTAGCAGACAGCTTCATCTTTGTATTGTGTTAATTTAGCAAAAGCATCTTCTGAAGTCTACTGACAGTAGCCTATAGATATATTCATATACAAGTGTATTGCTACAGTTGCAGTGCAGATGCACCGGTTGTAGCCCATAGAAACAGCGGCAAAAAGGGCACCTAGTTATAGCCTAAATATCTATGACTGCAACCAATTGATAGTTTTCAGGTGACGTCACATCCTTAAAGGAGCACCCACATGGAGGATCAAAACAAGGCTTGTCAGGCCACTGACAGCCATATGAACAGTCAATAGCAAATACTTAAACTAATAACAAAACATACTTCCAGTAGCTGATTCAGAAGCGCAAGATTGTCGTAGCAAAGTCAGAATGACCTCCTCTCCTAGGTTCAAGAAATGGTTGCATTGCTAATGGCCAAAACTTGCATTTTGTTCACATATCTTTGTTTTATTCTTTTGAGAGGTAAATACTTCTGGATTGGAACAGATATAAAATGTTTAGTCTTGTGCTGCAGTTCTATGGATGCTTTGCCCTCCAGGTCACGTGACGGGAAACTATCAATTACGATTTAAACCCCTTGGAAAACCAACCAAAAAAATAAAAACACATTGCAGGGTCTAAAATGTGCTATTATTCCAAATATCAATAATAAATATTTCAACTGATTGTTCTAAAGTTTAACTAACAAAAACAAAAAAAGTTCAGCCCTACACATCAAGAGTGCTCTAAATACAAAAATTGCCTTTGCGAGTGCAGATAACTATAGCAACAGTTTATACAGTAATATAAACTTAAAAAATGGACTATAAACCCTGTCATAAAGTACTGGCATTATTTATTACTTTATTATATGTATTTACGAACACAAACATATCACAAAAAAATAAGGAAGCACAAAACAATAAATTCCTTTATAAGTCATCATTAGTCTAAAAATTCAGTTATTATATGTTATATATGTATATACATACAGTAGCCTATTATATCTCTCTCACACACTCTGTAACTTACATACTTCACTACTGCTTTCACTTTGCACTCTAGTTGCTTACACCTGTTAGGAGCCCGATCACGTTGAGGGTAGATTTAAAGCTTTTTAGAAAACCTCCAGCGTCAAACTGTTTCGTTTTACACTTATATTTAAATTACTTAGAATGATATCAAAGAAAAAAAGCACTCCGGCTTGTACTGTATAGGCTACATTGTGTGTCAAAGACATGAGAGATGTTACACAGCTCAGTGTTTTGAAGCATTAATAACTGTATGACAAGCGGACAGATAAGGACAGGCAAGTCCCGGGTTATCGGGCTACAGCGATCAAAAAGTTGTGATCTACTTTTAGACACGCAGAAAACAGCGCACGAGCTCCCTGAACCGGTCCGCGTCTGTCACGCATGTAGGTGATTGCAAGAGCGCAGAGTTTCACTTCTCACTTCTGCACCAAGTGACGCGTTCTATTCAAAACATGACTTTATATTATAAACGCAAGCCTCGGATCAAAAGCAAGTGATCCGTTTTATCGAATTCAACACCTGGTCGAATTAAACTCACTGGAGTCATAAACAAATAGTTACAACTGACTAGTTAGATCTGTAGCTCATCCAAAAACAGTCTTACCTGTGACGTTACTCCCTTGCTTTCCCGCGACTTTCTAAGTTAGAACAAATGTTGTGTATAAGGTGCATGACAAGGGAGCATGCGTGATCAAAGTTGACACTTTTTTCTTTTTTTTTCTTTTTTTTGTGGAGTGTTGTTATTATTGGATTTTCCTATTTCTAACATAGGGCGGGTCGCTCGGAAGATCTGCCCTGGAGAGCCGCTTCAGTGTGGGAAGAGGAATCCTTAATTGAATATCTCAGTTAGCCCAGTAAGTGAGCTGGAAAACACGGAATGGATTCCTCATATCCGCCCGTCAGGTTAATTGCACTGTGGTATTGATTTGAGCTGCACTGCAGTGAATGATATGGGACATTTTATTATGTTCATTCATATGACATTGTCGGGGTGTCTTGTGGTCACCTTTTGGATTCATAATCCTGAGGACACTTGCTTTAATAAGATTTATTCCATCTTAAAAA
This sequence comes from Carassius carassius, assembly GCF_963082965.1. Lineage (NCBI taxonomy): Eukaryota > Metazoa > Chordata > Actinopteri > Cypriniformes > Cyprinidae > Carassius > Carassius carassius. The sequence continues at coordinate 18,260,623 of NC_081800.1, forward strand.
TAAGTTCTCCTCTGTTGTCCTATATTTTAGGCATTTTAGCACATTTCAGTCCAGACAAAACTGTAATACATTTAAACAAGCAACTGAAATGAGGTGGAATTTTTTCACTGATTATAGCATTTTTTTTTAAACATTGTAGACATTTTACAAAATATGAAAATTACCTTTATTATCATTTATCATTTTTATCAAAGCTATATTTTTTGCATAATACAGAATCAAGAAGGTCATAATACAAAATGACCTCAAGGGACAAAAAGAGCTGTGATAATGTATTTCAAACCTGAACTTCTCCTTATCCAAATTCTGCACTCTTCTGAATTTTTAACAAACAGATTATTGCTAATTAGCAGTTTTTTGATGTGCCCTGCTCGACATAAAAAAAGAATAAGGGGTAATCAATAGTATAGTCAACTAAGAAAGAATTGCTCTTGCAAATCCAACTTTAGCAAATATTTTGCAACTGAATCAACAATATCTATCAATCTGTCTATCTATCTATAAATACTGTAAAAAAAAAATGTTGTAGTTTTAATTTACTGGAGTATGTTTTACAAGAAAATACTGTCTTTTTACTTCACAATGTCGGGTTTAATTTAATGTTTTACTTTACTGTTTAATTGCCTTAATGTGAATCCTTCAAATAAAGGATAATAATAATTGTAAATAATTGTGAATTTTAAGAAGTAAATGTCAGTATAACAACAAAATAATACCAATTATTATATTATTAACATTTTCCAGCTTTTTTTTAAGTGGCTTTACTTTGTTTAAAAAATGACAACATAAGGATAACTTTCCACATTTTTCGCTATTAAAGTGTAATGAAATTATATTTCATATCTGCCGCTTGATAAATATTGAAAGACATGTTCATAGTTCAAATCCCCATCCTATTATTGCCTGTGGGATACTGTTACAAATGGTACATATTTAATGATGAAATAGCCCCACAAGCCCACAATGTTCAGAGGTAAAGCTCATGTTCTGCGGTTCAGACTGTTGGGTTCATCACTTTTAAATGGTTGGTTTGAACATCATGTTACACAAAATAACTTCTCTGAGGTAATGCAAGAACTTTGAAAGGGACACGTGGAAAAAAATGGGACACACTCAGAATAGCCTAATGATTGATAAAGCTACATATTATTAGTTGCTTTGCAACTTAATGTAAAGTTTTCTAAAAAATAAAAAGTTGATTTCTCTATTTTAAAAGCTAATGAGACCATTCCAAAATTCAAAACAGATTTTGCTTGCCCTTCAGTCTATTCCCCTGATGGTGCATACTGTGATACAGAAAAATTATGTAGTAAGAAAGAGCAAAAATCAATACATTATTCTGCAGATCACTTGATTCAGTAATGACTAGTACAATTATTGCCATCCATTGATCATTAGAGCAGCTCTCAAGGGCAGACCCAACCAACCCTTAGCCTTCTGACTTCTTCTCCAGTGCCATCACTAATTATGAAACATTAAAAGCTAATCGCAATGTAGGACAAGGTTAGAAGAGCCATACTGCTAGGTGGAACCACTTAAAGCAATTAGTTTCCTTCGGTCCACATATTTGGTCAAATCCTTTTTTGCAAGTCACTGGTACTCGCTTAGAAAGCGGCAAACAGGAACTTCCAGCAACAACATTTTTAGCGAGACATAAACCTGAATATTTTGTCATCAAAAAGGGCAGGTAAAATTAGGTTTCTGTTGTTGTCTAACTGGAATGTGAGGGGAGTATGAATGACACTGGCCCTGCTGACACGTAAGCATTTTTAATGTGAGGACACCTTTGACATACGCAAGCAGAAAGCCTTGACACTGGATACATGGAACACATTATCATTAAGGCAGCATATATATATATATATACACACACAGCATATGCACCTCTATATATATATATATATATATATATATTGTGACGGGAGGAGCACAAGACAGACACAGTGGGCGTGGCGTCAGGCCTCGGAGAGGCTTTTATTAACAGAAATCAAATAAAACAGGCGATAAAAGGTGGCCAAAGGGGAAGAGTGTCCAAAATAAACAGGGAATCTGGTGTCCTCGTCGTGCTGCGGGGTTCGTGTGGGTCGGGCAGTGTTCATGGAGGAAGGGTCCAGGCAAGGGTCGGAGTCCGGCGGCCGCACGCGCTCCCCTCTTCGGTCCGGGGCGCGAGGGGTGGCGGCTTCCTCTAGCGGCCTGTCTCTCTCGTTAGCCGAGGCGCTGGCAGGGGATGGACGGCCCGGGATCCTGGCCCGACGGCCGTGTAAACGGGTGCGGTTCCCATCCGGATCGCGGGTCCGGCAGCTCACGTCTCTGGTGGCGTGGGAGTCCCTCAACGTACCCTTCCTGGACCCACACCCTTCCTGGACCTTCAGAGGACACCAGTGTGCATGCACGGGGAAGAGACCGGTCTCCCGAGGAGAGGCGCGTTGGGCTTTTAAACAGCGGCGGTGATGAGGCTCCATTTCTTTCAGGTGTGCCTCATCACACGCCGCCAGCCCTGACTCGTCCAGCGCACCTCCTCTCACACACCCACTCAAGTCGGGAGCCTGGTGTAGGGCGGCGATTTAGGACGGGGTGCCGGTGACAATCAGGGAGGAGGCAGCTGACTTGTCACTATATATATATATATATATATATATATATGTATATATATATATATATATATATATAGAGGTGCATATAAAAAAAACATAATGGAAAAGGTCTTTATTTGTGTTATTTAAAAAAAGATAACTTTCCTATATTCTAAATTCATTTCACACAAACTGAAATATTTCAAGAGCTTTTTTTTTTTTTTTTTTTTATTCTGATGGTTACGACTTGCAGCTCAGGAAAATAAAAAATTCAGGATCTCAAAAAAATGTAATATTCCATTTTGAGCTTAGTATAGTATATTAGTTTGATTAATTTTGAGTATAAATACTGGCTACCTCTAGGGTTAGTTTAGAACATGCAACCACAATTATGGGAAAGACTACTGACTTGACAGCTGTCCAGAAAATGATCATCAACTCTCTCCACAAGGAGGGTAAGCCACAGAAGGTCATTGCTGAAAGGGCTGGTTGTTCACAGAGTGCTGTATCAAAATAAATTCATAGAAAGTTGACTGGAAGGAAAAAGTGTGGTAGGAAAAAGTGCGCAAGCAACAGGGATGACCACAGCCTTTGGGAAGATTGTCAGGAAAAGCCGATGGAAATCAAGGTCTGGAGTCTGGAGGAAGACTGATTAGACACAGAATCTAAAGTCAATGATTATGAAGTTAGTGATGATCTGGGGAGCTGTGACATCTGCTGGTGTTGGTCCATTGTGTTTTATCAAGTCCAAAGTCAATGCAGCCATTTACCATTAGATTTTGGGGCACTTTATGCCTCCCATCTGCTGACAAGCTTTATGGAGATGCTGATTTTATATTGCAGCAGGACTATAGCACCTGCCCACAGTGCCAAAACCACTTCCAAGTGGTTTGATGACCATGATATAACTGTGCTTGATTGGTCAGCCAACATGTCTGACCTGAACCTCACAGAAAATCTATGGGGTATTGCGAAGAGGAAGATAAGTAACATCTGGCAAACAATACAGAGGAGCTGAAGGCCGCTATCAAAGCAACCTGGGCTTCAATAACACCTCAGCAGTGCCACAGGCTGATTGCCTCATAAAAAATAAAAAAAATAAAATTTGAGATACTGACTTTTTAATTTTCCTAAGCTGTAAAACTCTTGAAATATTTAAGTTTGTGTGCAATGAATCTAGAATATAAGAAAGTTTGCTTTTTTAATTAAATTACAAAAAAATCAAGAACTTTTCCATGATATTCTATTTTTTTTAGATGTACCTGTACTTTGTAAAAAATAAATTAAAGAAATAAATCAAAGAAACAATTAAAAATGTATTACAGTTTATCTGTTAAAATTAATATCCTCCCAAAATCTTCTTATTTGTTTCAATGTATCCCCATTTTTCTTCCTCAGTCCTTCTTTCTGAGACTCGACAGAGTAATTTCAGAGTTCATTTGGATTAAAAAGAATGCTAGAATTTGTAAAGCACTTCAACGACCCAAGTCTCTTGGAGGCATGGCCTTACCCAATTTTCAGTATTACTACTGGGCCGCTAATTTCAGAGTCTTTCAATACTGGCTAAACCAACTCCAGCCTCAGTGTGCACCCATGTGGTTTACCACAGAAGTAACCTTTTGTTTGCTCACTACATTAACAGCCCTATTACATTCACATATTAAATGTTCATATTCTCTCTTTACCAAAAATGTGGTTGTAAAAACTTGCTGCACTGCAAATCTGGAGACAGTTTAGGTGCTATTATGGATTACAAGCTTTATCTATGTCTGACCCTATAGCGTCAAATTTAGATTTTCCACCATCAATGATGGACAGGACCTTTTCCCAATGGGCAACATACGGGATATCGATATTTAAAGATTTATATATAGATTATGTTTTTGCATCCTTTCAATAACTCTCAGATAAATTTTCAATTCCCCAAAACTTTTTCCGGTATTTGCAGTTTGGCAGTTTTATCCGTGATACGCATCCTCAATTCCCTAGTCTCCCCACTACAACTCCCTTGGACTCATTCCTTGAACCGAGCTCTATTGGGAAAGGGATGATTTCATATATTTATGTTAAAACATGTTCCCTACATATCCAATCATCCCAATCAGTGCCAATCATGGTTGGATCATGCAAAATACTCCACCGTACCCAGTGGACTAAGGTCCGACTCTCTAAAATTTACTCTGATGTGACCGTTGTCGCCAGAGTCCCGTAACCTTGGCACATATGTTCTGGTTCTGCCCAAGTTTACATGGATATTGGGTTCAAATATTTGAGACAATATATCAGGGAGTTGGGATAATAAATCAAACCTGTAGCGATAACAGCACTCTTCAGTACAGTTCCCTTACCAGTTCATCACATGGGTTACAAGGCAGATTTTGTGGCCTTTGTATCACTTCTGGCTAGATGTTTACATAAAAATTATGTAGGAAAAGTAATAGATTAATTTATGACAAGAGTGCACACTCAAAAATCTAAATTATAACAGGAGTTTTGACCTTTTTAAAAAAAAAGACTTCTTCGTTGCCTTTTTCTCTCACACATTTTAGAAATCATCAGAAGTTATTTATCAACTGAAAACTTAAAATCTCAAAATTCATCCTTTAAAACCCATTTTAAAATCAGACATTGCATTACCATGTAAATGGTACATCAATATCATGTCACAAAATATTTTCATTCATGAATTATAAAAATGTAAGTTTTGAACGTGCACTATAAAGTCTATGTTCAAAACTGTGAGTGACAGTTAAGGGGTTAAAATATTTTTTAAATATATAATGCTTAACTGAACTCTGATTTAAAAATCATTTTCTCAAACTCGACAAGGTATCCAATTCACAGAATAACCCATTACATGATGGAGTACTACTGTCAGAAAAAAGGTCTGATTTCTTTCTGTTTCTACACCTGTCCTCAGACAAATCCCTGTTAGAGTGTAATTAAGGTCGACTTTGAAACTCACTGGCATATCGTGGAAGGGCAGGCAACTGGCATTTACTTTAATTAGATAAAGATATGTACAAGCAATGTCCTCTAGAAGCAGACGCCTGTCTTCCAACCGGAAGTTAGGAGTGCTGGCAGCTGCCTGTGCTCTGTAAATAAGGAGCAGATTTGTAAGTTGAGGGGTGAATAAAGGAAGGGAGAGAACAAGGTAGAGACAGAGGAGTTTAACCGACTGGGCAGCTGTTATAATTCTATCCCTTCTTTGCTGACTTGAGTTAATGTTCTCTTCAGCCTTTGGGTTGTTTTATTAATATCACTAGTCTGCAGTATGCCTTACATATGTACCTATAGAATTAAGCATGCTGGGCCTTTAAAAGGTGTTTAAGTAACCAAGCTTATAAAAACACTAAATACTGCCACTAATGTTTGGGAACCCCCCTGTGTAACAATGTGTTCTCCCTGTTCATTTATTTGTCCCAGTCGTTCACAATAACAGGTAGGTGGTAACTTCCTTAATCACTTACTCAGGAAATGAAAGTGAGGAGCCTTGTCTGCACATTATAGTATCAAATAAAAACAAAACCACTGATATGTGTGCACTGGAGAATGCTTTATCAAATTATATTAATCTCTCTAAACGTGCATATTATTAAATGCAAACATAAATCGAAATCTTAGCACTACTAATTCAGAACTCAAAAGGGCATCTGCAGTCATTCGTCTACAGTATAATATAAATCAGTGATTCTCAACTGGTCATGACCTAATAAAAGGGAGTATAAAACACTTCCAATGCCTTTTGATATTGACGTCAATGGCTGTGTATGCAGTCAAGCTCTACAGCAGAGGTTCAACTGGTACACAGCAGCCCAAAATGGGTTGCTGGTACTTTCTGATAGAGTCACAGTAAAATAATATGTAAATAATAAACTGCAACTAAGCTTAGAATAGTGCATAGTTGGAATAGCAACATAAACAGGCTTATTAACCTTAAAGGGAGAAAATGCATTCAGTATCTTTTGTGTTTGTCAACAAGCATCCACTCAAACTCTACCGTATTTTGGTCTAAACTCATTGTAGCCAAATTAGGCAGATGCCAAAGTAGAACAAATATAAAACAGTATTACCCACACCACACTAAATATATAATGCCATTGTTTAGTTTTAAAGGTAAAGTGTGCCACTAGTGTCACCAAACAGATCTGCAAAAATGACCCCTAAGCCTGCCTGCCATTGGTCAGTCAAAGAGACAGTCCTGCCTAATATTACATCATTGGGTGATATTAGGGCTCTCCCAACTGTTCATGTTCACTTAAGACTAGTAGTCCTTTTTTAACGATCCAATCGCATGGTCTAATGCAAACGGCGCAGGTGCACCCAGGGCATGTACGAATCCACTTTTGCTAGTTTAGGGGTCATAATATGACATTGCTAGAAAGAACATTATTCTGTGTATTGGGTGTAATGCAATTTTTTTATGTGGTTTAAGAAAAAAAAAACCACATTATTTTCCACAAAGTGTTCATTTTTGTTTCTCCTCTATGCACCGCCTTTCGAATTTTTACAAAGCTCATTGTTCTGAAAAAAAAGCGAGGTATACACTGAGTGGCCAGCTATCCAGTGCGTTGTGATTGGCTGTATGCCTCAAGCGCGAGGCAGAAATGTTACACCCCTTACCACAGTGGTTCCCAATCCCAGTCCTCGTGCCCCCCTGCTCTGCATATTTTGCATGTCTGTCTTAGGTAACACACCTGATTCATATAACCAGCTCATCAGAAGAGAGCTATGTGCATGAACTACGTTCCGATTGATATGATCCCTGCACAGTGTTCATTGCACCCTACTCCCTGAGCAGAGGAAATCTATTGAAGTTTACTTCACTTCTGAACATTCATTCATGGATTTGCACTGCGCTGCTGCCTGGAGCATCTTCCCACACAGATGAGTGTGACATCACATACCTCTGTAAATAAATACAATTTAAATTCACATCTCACACACTTTAAAGCCCTTTGAATAGAACATATACACTAGTTTCGAACTGGAATCATGGCGGAATATCCAGTGATGTCCACTTCGCAGGCCACTTACGGTCAAATAGAACAAACGTCATATGTGATATAATAGGATTAGGATTTGGAAATACTGCCTTACCATACTGTGATGCCGTGTCCCGGTGTGACAAGACAAAAAAAATCTACTCCATTATAAAACAAGGCATTTTTTGCATCAAGTGGGGATTCGCACCACGTAAACATAAAACGAAAAAAATGAGTCATTTTAGGAGGGAATGATTTGACTCTTAACTTTGATAAAGAATTTGAGACTTTAGTGTTTGCAACTTTATAGATCTTTTTTATGCACCAAGAGCTTGTAACACTCCAAAGAAAAATTGAAATCGCATTATGTAATCCCTTTAATGATGGAAAAACGGTCAGCGCACCCAGGCGCATGGTCTAAATGGGTTGTCTCTATACTCTTATTGAGTAATGGGTGTTTTGTGGGCTTAACATGCAATAAACAAATCAGAGTGTCATCTCCCATTCCCTTTAAGAGGCAGCTGCGCTCATGCCATGGCAGAATTTGCAAGTGCAAAGACTGAATGCGTCTCCAGAGAGGAAACAGAGCTGCTCCTGCATGAGCAAATAGGTAGCCTAATTCTGATACATGCAATTACTATACATTATGGCTTGTAGGCATTATTATATTTATGTACACAATAATATCTTTAACATTTTATTCTTTTTTTTATTGTTTCAAATTTTAAAAAGTTTGTTTGCTGCTGCCCTGTGTGTAATAAGCAAAGTGAACAGGCGTTGTGGACCAGCCCAGAGGTGCATTTTCTACTAACAAGCTCTTTAAATGAGGAAAGATTTTCCACCATTTGCTTTAGACTATGTTTGAGTTGGTCTATGGTATGGTATATCTCTGTCCCTCAAAATAGCAACACGCCAACAATGCGCCTGAACACACCTCTTTTTTAGACCAGAATGCCCATGGGTGCACAAATAAGCACAAATGCATTTGCTATTTAAACAACGCCGCGATGGATGGGGAAATGAGCACTGCGTCAGGCTGAAACTAGCGAAAACACTTTAGCCACTCCTTGCACCGCTTTGCGCCAGGTGTACGTGTTGTGTTTTTTTGGACAAGAGTTTCATAAATGCTTGTCATGTTTGGAAGATGTATGAGGCATGTTGCTATTTCAAATGCAAGATATAAGCAATTCAAACTCGCAGTGCTTTCAGATGGAGCAGCATTTATTACTTTACTTACTGCACATAATAACTCATTCCAACATCATTTAAGCCACGCAAGTAACTTCTCACAAAGTTTAGAAGTAGCCTATTATTAAAATAATAATTCAGATATCTCATGCCAAAGCAATATGTACATTTACGATATTTCTATTATTTCTATATATCATGCACCCCTTATCACTGTAATGTACATATGAAAAATGGATATACATTTTAAAATTGGCTACAGATCACATTTAACAGTGTTATTAAATATTATTAGTGTTTTAAAAGATTAAGTTTAAGTGGAAGTTGGATGACAGCAAAGATAATTCAATCAAAATATTGAAAATTTGCATGTACAATTAAGGATCCAGTATCAACTGATATTGATTTAAAGAAAAATAAATAAAATCGGCAAATAATATATATGGTAACGATATTGTGTGCAGGTTTAATTCACAGTCATCCATCCATCCTTATATTCATTCATTGATTCACGTATTCATTGATTGCCAGAAAAGTGTCAAAAAAATAAGGTTATCCAACTGTAAAAATATGGTAAATAGACATTTTTCATTTTAACCCAAAAATATACAATACCAATCAATACGGATAAAAATAAAATAATTAAAAAAAAGCATGAACCAACATGAGCAATACATTTGTGACATTATTTATTCATCTTTATTAAAGTTTATTCAAATGTTCATTGTTCATTTATGTTAGCTCAGGTCCATTAAATAATATATTAACAATATTAACAAATGAAATTATATGAATTTTAATAATGTATTATAAATGTTGATATTAACATTGACTAAAATTAATAAAGAAGCATTTTTCATTGTTAGTTCATATCAATTAATGTTAACAAACTGTAAGGTGTTACCGAAATCTCTAAAGTTGATATTATTATGATATATTGTGCATCCCTATCTGAAAGTGCCACAGTGTTTATATTTTTCTTGGAAATCAACCTACAAATGGCTTTTAAGCTGGGAAAGCATAAACTACTGTTACATGCAAATTATGATATAGTTCGTTTTCAAGCACCATTTTGGACGATTTTGAGCATGAAACAACTTTGCAACTGTGTTGGAAGAGCAATGTAAAATCTCGGCCCTGAAACAAAACCAGTGAAGAACCACTGATATACTGTAAATAGTGGCACTACTTCAAAAGGGACCAGTGCTCTGTGTTTATTAATGCTGTCTACAAGCAATGCTCGTCATACAGCCATATGGTGCTGATAAGATATCTGGGCGCGGAGTTAAAATCTAATTTTAATCAATTTTTAATCAGCTTGTAGGATACTGAAACAACACAGTTAATGGAAATGTGTGGAGTCAGCGAGGTCTGTTGCAATCGTGGTCTTTAATAAGATTTGAGAGGCATTACAACAACACAGCAGTCAATGTCACGTTGAGCTGCTCTCTCTGTCTGTAACACAAGTGTGGAAAAAAAAGGAAGAGGAGAGCGGTGAGCGAGGAGGAAAACATGGTCATCTGTTTAAAAGAGACGTAATATGATCTCTGGGGGAGAGAGTTGCAGATGCTGTATATCACGTATCATCTCTGATCATTCATGCTTTCTAATTACTGAAGGTGAGGAGGGCCATAATTTTATCGCATTTGTTTTGCATCACTGCAAAAATAGAAAATGAGGGCTTGCAGAGCTGTACCAATTTACTTCATTTCGACCTTGATTAAAAGAAAATTAATTGCCACATCTCTCATTATGTTACGAGCGGCATTTGATGACTGGAGTAAAAAAAACAAGAACAAAAAAACAAGATGCACAGCCTCACTGGGAGTGCAAACTCGACCCGCGTGTTCAGGAGACAACACATTCTTTTAATGATGAAAATAAACAGGCCTTTTAACACAAGCATCACAAGACAATGTCAAAGATATTAGTCTTAATATCACAGCGGTTTTCTTCATGGTGCTTAACAGCGGAAGAGACCTTGTAACTTTGCCATTCTGTCTAGCACATCCTTTGCAAAACACAATTAAATCTTTGAACCGAGTTGCACTAAGCTTTGTTAAGTTAAGAAGACAAGCCACTGAGCAGAACTTTATGTTGACTGGCAAAATAAGAAAGGATGAGACAGGATCTAAACAGATCACCATATGAAGACTATGAAACAAGACAAGCTCTGCAAGATACAGAGTCTAAACCTATAAATCATGTTTTATCAAGCATATATATTATATATAAGCTAATAATAAGACAATAATTATTTTGATGTTATAGCAGATAACCAATTAATGTTAAATAAAAAATGTTAATATTAAGATTAAATACTAGTTGGGCAAAACATTTTAATAATAACTGTCATTTTAAACACTCCAAGTGAACTGAACTGGCATCACAACATTGTAATGTGCATATGAACATTTGATTAATTTTTTAAATGTTCAGAACATTTTATTTAACATTATTGTTATATTATTGTTGTTTTTAAAGATTAACTTTAGATGATAATACGGCGATGCAAAAACAGTGAGGACACACAATTAAATATTTAATATTTACAGATAGAAATAAAGTTCAAACAAGATAGTATTCAGAATAGTATTATTATAGTTATCTAATATTAAATTAAATGTACAAAAAAACTAACTTATACTGAAATAAAATACTATATTCTTAAACTTGTTTTATTTCAGCTACTTGCCAATGTAACATTTACTTGATGTACTAAAATATCAAACTAAGACTGAAATAGAAAATATATATATTACAAACTATATACATATAAAAAAAATACTAAAACTTTAAAATTAAAATTAAAACTGAAAATATCAAAACATTAACAAAAACTGTAGTAGTATTAAAGATATTAAAACAAAACACTGATTCAGAAGGTCATGTGATCTCAATATGGTGGCCCCCATGAGGTGACCTGCTCTGTTGAAGCCCAATAAAAACATGCTGCATAACATGATTATAAGGTTTAAAGGGGAAATGTATAAAGGAGAAATTCAAAATACTAAGAAATCCATGTATTTTTCATATAAGGATGTCGAATACAAACACTTTCAGATTTGTGGACTCAACTACTTTATAAGCCACTTTCTGGGTGTCCTTTTTTCTTTGTCTGAATGTATAAATCCCTCTTCACCCCATTTCCTGCTATCCTCTCCTCTGGATAAGCCACCATATGTCTCGGAGGATCAACTTTGAAAGTTTTCTGAGAGCGTGGTGTATGATTACACGAGAATTTCTCACAGACAGGGATCTCCAGAAGAAGGGTAAAATGCTAAATGCTATTTTAGAAATAAAATCCTCTTTCATGCATCTGCACCTGTCTCCCTCTGAGAACCCAGAGAGCAGATGCCTTATGGGGGAGTTTCACCCGTGCGCACACCTCATTCTGAAATATTTATACACTTTTGACACTCTCCGATACGGGGTGAGACAAACGGTGCTCTGTGCCCCTTTCATTTGGTCTTGTATACTAATCTCTCATTTGACGTGGAGCTATTTAAACTGCTTATCTCCTCACTAATTCATTAGCAGCATTCAGGGTTTTGTCCAATCAAACTCCCATCGAGCTCCCAATGTAATAATTCATAACACACTTCAATCAAATAATATATGCACCCTTAAATTAATTAAATGCAAACTTCATTTATTTACTGCTTATATTACTGTATAAAGGAAGTACCAAGATTAGACAGATATGGCTCTGATGTGTATCCTGATGGAGGAGGACTAGCAAAAAACACTGAGCGCTAGTGCACAGTGCTAGCAAGTCCAAGATCATGGGTTTGTTTCTCAGGGAATGCATGTACTGCTAAAATGTATAGCCTGAAGGCACTAGGTAAACATGTCTGCCTAAATGCATAATTGCTCACTGATCATTTTACAAGCTATAGTTGTGGTCATTATACTGTCTATCCTAATATATATATATATATATAGAGAGAGAGAGAGAGAGAGAGAGCAATACAAAACTATTTGGTTCACCATAGTATCATGTTCAAATGTTTACATATCCTTAAACATAATGGGAGAGAAAGATCTTAAGAATGAAGGGAATTATTGCAAGAGATGCAAACATCAGGAAAGTGCTAAAAAAAGTTGAAAATAAAATCTTATTGTGTGTATATATATATATATATATATATATATATATATATATATATATATATATATATATATATATATATATATATATATATATATATACAGTACAGACCAAAAGTTTGGAAACATTACTATTTTTAATGTTTTTGAAAGAAGTTTCTTCTGCTCATCAAGCCTGCATTTATTTGATCAAAAATACAGAAAAAAACTGTAATATTGTGAAATATTATTACAACTTAAAATAATAGTTTTCTATTTGAATATACTTTAAATAAAAAAATAATTTATTCCTGTGATGCAAAGCTGAATTTTCAGCATCATTACTCCAGCCTTCGGTGTCACATGTAACATCCAGTCTATCACTTAGAAAGTTGATCATTTAGAAATCATTCTAATATTCTGATTTATTATGAGTGTTGGAAACAGTTCTGCTGTCTAATATATTTGATGAAAAAAAGGTTAAAAAGAACTGCATTTATTCAAAAAAATAATAATTCTAATAATATATATTCTAATAATATATTTTCTTTACTATCACTTTTTATCAATTTAACAAATCCTTGCTTAAAAAAGTATTGATTTTATTTTAAAAAGAAAAAGAAAGAAAGAAAAATTACTGACCCCAAATTACCAGTAGTGTATATTGTTATTACAAAGTATTTATATTTTTAAAACATAGCTTCCTTTTTTTTTTTTTTTATTCATCAAAGTATCCTTAAAAAGTATCACATGTTCTGAAAAAATATTAAGCAGCAGAACTGTTTCCAACTTTGATCATGAATCATCATATTAGAATGATTTCTAAAGGATCATGTGATAATGATCCTAAAAATTCAGCTTTGCATCACAGAAATAAATGATAAATTAATACATTTAAAAACAATTATTTTAAATTGTAATAATATATCACAATATTACATTTTTTCTGTATTTTTGATCAAATAAATGCAGGCTTGATGAGCAGAAGAAACTTCTTTCAAAAACATTAAAAATAGTAATGTTTCCAAACTTTTGGTCTGTATTGTATATATATATATATATATATATATATATATATAGGTCAGAGACAAGACGTCACATTTTGGTGTCCACTTCTTATTAAATTTACTATTTAAATTTTGTGATTTTATATATAGAAAGCATATTTAATGCCAGTAAAGTGATTACTTTAATGTTTCATTAACATTCATGAAAATAAAATGTCAAATGTTCCATCATTATTCAGTGTAACAAATATATTCATGTAAAAAGGAAACAACAAACTTATTTTGACCTGTACTTATTAAAATGTATAAAAGAAAAAGTGATCATACTAAATTTAGTCTTTTACTGTCATTTAATGATTCTTTTCTAAACATGCCAGACAAGATTCTTGGTATATATTAGCTCTTTAAATATATATATAAAATATATATATATATATATATACTGTTTATATCGTTAGTGTGAAAAGAAAATATGGATCTCAAAATCATACAGTCATTGTTTTAAAGTAGGGCTGGGCGATATACAAAAAAAAATTATATCTCGATATTGTCAAAAGTTTTACGATATTCGATATATATCTCGATATGTTTGCATTTGCATTTAAATAATAAAAAATAAAACATGATTTTCTTTTGCCCATTAAAAAAAAAAAAACTATTTAGATTAAACAGCTAATTTAAGCAGTTAAAAAATCTAGACCAAGAGATCACTTACTGCTTTTTATTAAATGAATACATGTAGGACTATATGTAACTGAAGCAGTGCAAATTAAGTAACAGTTACAGAAAGTGCATTCTGTCAACTTTTTAGTGCATGCAATTCACAATTTAAACTATGCAACTAGGATAAGTATTTTATTTTAATTTTTTTAACAAGTTTTTAAGCTAAAAACACAAGTCTGTCAACTGTCTGTGGTTTTAAGAGAAGCTCTGTGGCATGAAACTATGTTCCTACTGACACTAAAAACCCTCTTAGATGGGGAGCTAGTTGCTGAAGCACATAGCAATTTCTTATATATAAATATATATAAATGAATACCAAAGACTTTTGCATTTTCTCTGTCTATATTATGGAAACTGGTAAACATATCAGTGAAATTCCCCAATAGTAATTCCAAATGGCCATAGCCTATGTTTCTCTATTCAAACATCAGCGGTCGAGTAAGTGCATTTATTTTGCGATCACAAACGCAAACAATACAGTTGAGATCTCACGACAGAACACAGACCGGCTGAACAACGCTTTCATTAGATCGCTCAATTCCAGCTTGTTAGTGTTTTCAGATTATCGTAGGCGGCTTTTCCGCAATGAGGAGTGAGCACGTGTTCATGGTTGCCAGATTGCTTAAAATAAGCAAACACCGGGCAGAAAATGTATCCTTGTAACAGTGGAGCTCTGATTCAGAGATTTAAACTCTTGTTATCTGGCAACCGTATCATTACAGCTCTCGTAGTAGAGGGGCGTAGAGCAGTCAGCACAGGTTCCTTTTTTGGACATTCGGCGCGTTCTTTTGGGAAAGTATGCTTGAATTTGAAATATTCGATATTCCCGATATATTCAAATTGTACACCGTCGTCAAAATTATTCCGATATTATCGCTAATATTCGATATATCGCCCAGCCCTATTTTAAAGGGTTCAAATATGCAAAAGATTCTAGAAAACCAAAGAATTTGTGGGACCTGAAGGATTTTTCTGAAGAACAGCGGGCAGGTTAACTGTTCAGGACAAACAAGGGACTCGTGAACAACTATCACAAAACAAAAGAATCAAGAATCAAGCGTATGTGAACTTTTGAATGGGGTCATTTTTATAAATTCTACTATTCTTTTCTGTTGTGGGCTATATGTAAATGTCTTTTATGTGAAATATTCTGTGAAATATCCTATTCAGGTCAGTACTAAATAAATAAATTACGCGTAGCTATTTTGTATGATCCCTATATACTGTAAAGTGTATCTAACATTTTGACCACAACTCTAGAAAGAGAGAGAGATTATGAAATTTTATTATGTGATATATGGATATTTTATAATGGGTATATAATATATACACTTTTGAGCAGAACTCTTTCTTTATGACAGAGTGTCCTATAAGTGCTTGCAGGTTGTGTAAATGTATCATGTGGTGTGTAGTTGCTCAAGTTCATGCCAGTCATTCAGGGTAAGTTATGACAGATTGGTTCTGACCGTAACATACCAAGTCATTACGGGCAGAATGGGAGGCATCTGAATAATTAATCAAAATAATGTAAAATAATCCAATAAACCTTCCCTCTCTCCCTCAACTGTTTGCTGCCCTCCGACTGCAACAGATCTGTTGCGAGGAGAAAGGAGATGCCCTTCAGGTTAAGTAAAAAAAATAAAAATCACTCTGAACTTGGGATCAGCACTTGGACACCTGTTTAACAATTGAAGGGACTGCCGTTAGCCAGCTTTTGCCACTTTGTTCATACAGTGACAGATGAGGTACTATACTCAGCTGAACAGCAGAAAATTCTCTAGTGGAAATACTGAATGTTTTCTTGTAGATTAAAATGGAAAAATATAATCAGATTGCAGAGAAATCGTGTCCTTTTTTTTGCATACACCACATAAAAGCATATGTGTCTGTTTTGTAAATGATGCAAAGATCGCAATGTGGTCAGTAGTGAGCTTTAAAGGAGCTGCTCATAGCACTTACTGTCCATCTGCCATGGCCATTAGACTCCTATTGAACAGTCCATGAGTCTGTTAAGAGAAAAGGGAATCATTTTCTTCTAGACCATAGATGGGGAAAGTACATGGGTGCTTTTAGGGAGGTGGTTTGGATATCGTCATGGAACATATGGTTTAAGCGCAAGTGTGTATTCGCTACAAGAGAAGGTCTTCATTGATCCTGGAGCTTTTCTCTGCAAATTCTGTTTATATAATCATGACAACAGTTGCTGCACTCTACAGTGCCCAACTTTAATGGGCCGACTAAAGGCCTGATACGTGAGTAAGGAGAAGCAAGGACAAGCATGTTTTGTGTAAAACAAACTAAGGCCAGGAGTCATGCTCCACTTTGGAAGGTAATAGTCAGTGGTTGATGAAGGTCTCTATTTTAGATAGCAGTAAATCCCCTCTCTTCTGCTCCCAACCCCCTCTTTTCAGATATCAGCCCTTGAAAGTGTTCAGTTTTAGGACACAGGGAGGTCACACCTGTTGTGGAACTTGATAGAAGGCTTATTTATAAACTTTCAGCCCTCCAGATTCTTCCTACAGAGAAAATGCTGACATACACAGGGGAGGCCGCAGGGGGTGTGTGGGGTGAAAAGCGTGTTTATGAAAAGTACACCAACTGGAAAATCCATAAAATTCTGAAATGATGAAATTAACAAGCAGTCCGATCGGGTTTCCTCAGGACCAGCGAGGGAAAGTGTGGCTTTTTAGTCTCCCGTTGAAAGGAGAATGAGGGTAGAGAATACTGGAAGTACCTATTCATTTCAATTTATTTAAGACATCGGATTACTATTAACCTTTTTAAAAGAACACACTGAGTTATACAAGGGATGCCTTATAACTGTCGGCTGAATAAAGTCAGCCAGTAAATGACAGAACTTTCTGAGATTAATTCACTATGAAGAATAACTTCAACAGGAGTAGTTAATTTGTCAGTTTCTTTGCCAGTAGTGTTAAATGTCCCAGCAAACGAAAAAGCAAAGCCAGTTGGGGCCAGTTAAAGGTTCTCCTAATATATTGCCTAAATTTAGGCTCTGAGTTATGTCCTATGGGGCCTTTGGGTGGTATCATTTGACGTATGAAAAGCTGTGCAAATGCTGAGTGGATTTGCAGTATAAAGGGTAATATTATGGTGGTGGAGAAGACCTCCAGCCGTGACAGATAGCCTGACAGGTGTTAGAGGAGGCAACACAGTGTCACATGAATTTCTCATTTAGAAATGTGAAAGTTGCTGACTTTTTTAAACCTCAAGTAGCATGTTTGCTAAAAGGAAGATCTGGTAATGACTAAAAATCTGCTTCCGTCTGTTGTGATCTGTTACCCCAAACTCTGCTGAAACAAAGACAGACAGATGGATATACTTTCAGACATGCAAAGTTTTCCTTTTCCTTCCCACTTAAGACAGAAAAAGAGGCATAGATGCCTGACTTTGATAGATCCAACTGCGTTATCAAGCCCGGTCGGAGCTGATCTGATTGCACCTGTGCAACCATTTTTAACATGCTTGATTGACTTTAGTGGATTAGTCTCTAATTGACTTACAATATGTTATCACATCACATTCACAGGGAAGAGCAGACCGACAATTTTAAAAAGAAAATATGCAATATTTTTGTGGATCTATGGAGCCCCTTAGGAGGGAGTGTGATGGAACAAATATGAGTTGGGAAGAAAAAATTATATTTCAATGCACATTCCATTGCAAAAAACAAAACAAAAAGAAGCTTTTAAGTTTTAGGTTTTTTTTTTACATTTGCTTTCTATTGCAAAGGTATCGCTTTTGCCAATCACTTTCCCCCCAAGAAACTTTGCATTCTCATGCAAAAGTATTGATTTCTGCCAACAAACACGTCTTGCAATAGTATCGCATTCCACCAAGAAAATTTCAGGTATCTCGCAAAACAGTTGCATTCTCTTGTAGAAGTACTACGTTCCGATAAGACACTTTGCTTTCTCTCACAAAATAGTTGCGTTCTTTTGTAAAAATATTGCGTTCCCCAAAAAACTTTCCATTCTTTTGCAAAAGTATTGCATCCTCCCAAGAAACTGAATTGTTTTCCTTCCACCTCATAATTTTTTTCCACAAAAGTTTTGTGAGTAATGCAAAAGCTTTAATGTACTTTTCTCTGTATGAATTTGAATTATGCAAACATTAATAGACTTCTTATCAGTTCTAAGTTAAACTTCATATAAGCGCAGCATAGACCACAAGTTGAAGACACAGTGACTTTATTGTGGATATCTGGATATAAAATGTCTCACCTGTGTCAGGTACCACTCAATTAAACAAATATTCCAAACAACATGACATGATACTTCGCAAACCGATGGAACAAACCTGATTGCATTGCAAGGATTTCTCTGCCGACAGCATGCAGGATAGTTTTGGCTTTAAAAAATGGTGACTCCCTTTAAGGTGACCCCCCAGGATGCACTTTATGAAATTACAACAGACAGAAATCCATTTGCAACTGTGCTCTATAACACCAAGATTACACTGTTACTGTATACTTCCTGCAAATTAATTTGGAGGTTTAATTCATATATTATTCGAATGGAGAGTGGTAGGAAAAATAAATCTCTGCTTCAAACATTCCTGTTTATGTTATGTTATTTCTGCAGGGGGTTCTGGGAAGAAAAATCATCCCGCTCACATATACTGCAAACCTGTGACAGTTATGACGACTTCTGAATGCCACTTGCCTGGGATTCCAGACCAGTGATTGCAGTACAAATCGAAATTATTTCTCACAAGATCCTAATGTTTCATTCCAGTCAATGTGCAATCTCACTTCCAAGGATCACTCAAATGATGTGATGACCATACATGATTTAGGAGTGTGTACTGGTACGCTTTGCACTTGAAGAAAACAGCTCAGTTGCCTCAAGGGCTATTTGACCTTGGATAAAAGTGCTATCAGTTTTACATGGACCTTAATTACTCTTTCATCGACCAGCATCCCCTTTTCATCTCCAGATTTTATTGTCAAAGTGAGAAATTCTCATTGAAATGCTTCTATAGAACAACTGCTGGAATGATTTTATACTAACCACTAACTTTATAGTAATTACAAGAAGAGAGAGCATGTTAATTAAACACATTAATGTATGTTGCACATTATATTTAGGATATTCTATCTTGCAATGATTCATTAAATTGATCAAACGTGACAGTAAATGCATTTAAAAAGTTATAAAAGATTTGTTTCAAATAAAATCCGGTTCTTTTGAACTTTCTATTCATCAAAGAATCCTGAAAAATGTTTTCCACAAAAAATATTAAGCAGCAAAATTGTTTTCAACATTGACAATAATACAAAATATTTCTTGAGCACCTAATCAGCATATTAGAATGACTTCTGAATAATCTTGTGACACTGAGGACTGGAGAAATGACTGCTGAAAATTCTGCTTTGCCATCACAGAAATACAGTAAACATTTATTCAAATAGAAAACAATTACTTTAAATTGTAATAATATTTTACAATATTAAAATTTTACTGCATTTTTAATCAAATAAATGCAGCATTGGTTAACATAAGAGACTTTTTCTGATTTTGAACAATAGTTTACGTAAAACAAACATCATGATACCTAATGCATTAACTTATGTTAATGACTTGAACCTTTTCATAAAGTGTTACCCATTCATCAAAGAAGTGAAGAGGCTTAAACCAAAAAATATATACATCTCTATTTCATATTCATGGGAAAATAAAACTTATTGAGGTCCCCTTATGACTCAGGCCGTGCGTGTGATTCTGGAAGTGAAGGCACTCTGTACCCTGTGGGAGGACTTGGGAGCCATGTGTTGACATGTACCATACTGCTCACAACATTGGCTGATCTCACCTGGAACAGGAAAGAAGGGGCTGAACAGAGGCTCTCCAGATGTTCCCCGTCTCAGGGCCACGGGGGAGAACTGCACCGAGCTGTAACACCTGCTTCTGCAAGAACCGCCTAAACAGGGCCAGATCATTTTATAACACACACTAATGCCAGAGCCGCTTTCCTGGCAGCATTTCTAATGTCCTAAGCTTCATAACAACATATCTATCGGTTTACATGAACACAAGATCAGTGCCAGACATTAAAACTTGCTCACGAACAGCGTTTAGCTGAGATCGGAGTAGGTGGAGAAGGGGAAAGGCAACTGGCATTTATAGACTGGGGGACTGCTGTTGGATGGTATAATATTTAATTTCCTAAAACAGTAAGTACACAAGTTGGCCGACTGTATGTACTCATAAAAAGATTCTTTGTGGACTGGCTGCTTCAAAGAGTTTCGATACATACATACAAACAATCAAAACTGGATGAATTAAATCAGAATTAGGATTTAAAGAAATAGTTCACCTGCTGAAAACGTACTCACAGATTTGGAGAAATTTTGCATTACATCCCTTTCACACCAATGGATCTTCTGCAGTGAATGGTTGCCATAAATTATTTAAAAGTTAACGATTGGTTCATTTCTTACACAAACTTTTCGATTCACAAGGCATTAATTGATCGACTGGGGTCATGTGGATTATTGTGATGTTTTTCTCAGCTGTTTGAACTCATTCTGACGGAACCCATTCACTGCAGATGGTGTATTTGTGAGCAAGTGATCTTGAATCTATCTTGATGAAGATTCAACCTCATCTATATCTTGGATGGCCTAAGGATAAGCACATTTTCAGCAAATGTTAATTTTTGAGTGAACTATGTCTTTAAATGTATGCATGATATTGCAAATGTCCTTCTAAGGGAAGAAAAAATCTTGAAAACACAATTAAGCAAGCAAACCAACGAACTAAAACACTGACTTAAAAAGTCCTCAATAGGTACTGTATAGGCTAAGTCCGTGATTACTTTGAGTCTCAAATCGCATTCTGGTAATCTGTTCGTCGTGCACGCACACAAAATGCAAATGAGCAGAAAACAAAAGGGAGCACGAGAGCCACGGCAGGTGAGAGCTCAATAACACCAATGTTAAAATCTCCTTGACCTGTGGGTCACCAAACACCGACCCCAAATTGTTTAATACTTTCCCTTCGAGATCAATGGCGGCATAAATTTGGATTCAATGACAAGAATAATTTAAAACAGATCTATCAATGATAAAATGCAATTCCCAGAAGTGCTGCATAAATACAATTAAATCGACAGTATTGTTTTGGAAGCTTTAAACAGAAACCAAGTTCATACAGCGAAAGAAGCGATGTGCTTCTCTGCATTAATACGACTGCAGAAGTGTTTCATATGCTTGAAAAAAGTTAAATGAGCCTTAGGATGTAATATAGCATCAAAATATTAAACGTTATAATTTACCTTATTTGGTTTACATTATTCATTACAGGTAAGAGCTAAAAAAAACAATCCGAAAATGCAATAAACACTTTCATGTGTAATAAACTTGGCAGATAACCGTATTTTGCGTGGGTAAGACTGCATATTGTAATAGACATCTTTTGTATTCTGCATCCACATTTGGTCTCGGGGATACAGGTTAAAAATATCCTCTCATCTGAAGGTAATCTACAATAACTGTGATCTCACCATGTGTTTAATTCGAGTTTAGTGCTAATACTGTTTTGCAAATCATAAAAAAGGCTCTCACTGATAAATATTAATTTGAGCCTTCATGATGTATTTGAAAATTCCAGCTAAAATGTCACCACGTGGAACATTAATGTAATATTTCAGGGCCTGAGAGCAATCCTCATATTGATTGCATTTATTTGACTCAAGGGATGAGGAATAATTCTTCAGCCTGGGACACATCTGGCAGCCAAAGATGCGAGGCAGGGAATGAGAAAATGCAAAATAACAATAAAAATAATAGGACTCGGATTTAAATAGATCACCTCGACATTGTTTTAATGTGAATGGCTTAATACAGAGGAGATGCACCTCCTGCAGTTATACATCTATCTCTGAAAGACTTATTTCTGCATAGTAATGATGGGCTACAGATTAGAAACTAAGAAGCATTTTCATCTCCTCGCGGGGGGAAAGCAATTGCACTCTTCTACATGACACAGGTAAAGGGTCCGAGTCCTTGAAACCTCACCTTTTACTTATATTAACTCTGCTCTTCAACTGCAAACCAGGAGACTGTTCTTGAACATAAAGCCTTTCTCCTTTTGGCAAGTTTAAGCAGAGACAGAGGAGTTTGAGTATGCCTATCTCCTAAAAGTCATTCATAATATTGACTATCATTAGGGAAGGGCGTCTCTCTGTCCTGGTGCAAATGAAACGAAATTTGAGACACCGCTTGACCCACACCTGAACAGAATTCCTAGATTAAATACACAACAACAGGATGTTGTAATTGTTCATCCTTTGAGGCACTGGGAAATATTTAAATGAACAAGAATTTTGTGTACTCGCATTCAAATCATTTGATAAAAAAATGTAATACAAAACTTATAAATAAAATAATAAATATTTGTAATTGTATAGTAAAACTACAGGCAATGAAGATATTAAAAATATTAATTATATTCATATTAATAAATTGATATTGTTAATATTATTATTATAAGTATTTTTTCAATATATTTGAATTCTACTACTTCTAATAAAATTTGATGCGA